>NC_084480.1:278594983-278912767 GCF_030035675.1 Rhineura floridana
ATTCTGGCTGTGTTTTGGATGAATTGAAAATTTGCTATATTCTGGCTGTGTTTTGGATTAATTGAAGATGTGCTATCTGTAATCACACACATTTCATGCTATGGTAACATCTAGATTAGATTACAGTAATGTGCTCTGAGTGAGGCTGCCTTTGAAGACCTTTATAGTCCTCAAGTACAGGCTCAGAGAGAGCACATTACTGTAATCTAATCTAGAAATTACCCTAACATAGATTGTGTGTGATAATAGACACCAGTTCTCAGTCATTAAAAGAAGGAAGGCAATTGGAAAACCATGAAAAGACAGATAAAAGTGGATAATATTTGCCACCATCTGGGAAGCCAGGAGCAAAGCCAAAGCCAGGAGAACCACCTAGCAGAGCTCTTCACTCAGCAGACGTGAAGCCCCCTCTAGAGCTGGCCAGTTACTTATTCTTTGATCCGGAATCTCACCAACTTCCATCACCTCTCCCTTATGTGGATTGATCTTCAGTTTACGAGCCCTCAGCCATCCCATTACTGATTCCAGCAGGTTACAAGTCAGGGATTCTGCTGCCTCAACAGGATTTGAGAAAAAGAAGAGAGAGATAATAGAGTGTTATCCATCAGCATACTGATGACTTTGAGCTCTACAAACTGTTCCCAGCAGTTTTGTGAGTAGATATTTGAAAGCAACAGAGTCCTAGTGCCAATGTCTGGAATCTACTAGACAAGTAGGAATGTAAATACTTTGTCCACATCCTCAGTCCATGACAACTGGTTTCATCCAAGCAAAAAGTAACGAGGCAGCGCTGAAGACATGTCATGTATGGATATTATTTTCTATACGATCTGCCTCAAATACTGTGCAATCATCAACATCATATCCATCAACTACATCATATCCTGTGATGTCACTGGACTCCCACTTCCTGTTTTTCAGCCTTGCCTAAGCTTGAAGCTAAGACTTGAAGCTAATTCATTATAGTCTGTTAGTTTTCTCTGCTAATTTCTTGAACAGAAGCTAAACCTGGCTATTGACAATGAAATTCTATGCATGCTTATTTGGAAGAAAGGAAGGCCTTCTTTCTCTCAAGTAAGTGTGCATAAGAGTGCAACTCCAGTGATCTTATCTCAAAGTTCTTTCCCCTTTTGGGGAGGGCGGATCAAAATATATCAGATTTATGCTTTTAGTAAAGCAATATGTGGTACTGCATCTAGAAAACAAATGATGCATTTTGTCTGAGCAACAAATAACTCCACCATGAGGTGAGAATAAGCATCCACCTGCCTAACATGGTACTGAATTCTCTCTGTACTGTGCATACAGACTACACTTAAAATAACATCAACATCAGTGGGAGGAGGTGTAAAGTGTGTGAGAAGAAGCACCTCCAGGCCAGGGGCAATATTCTTGGTTCCACTTCCACTTCGAGAAGTCTCCTCTTACTTACACTGGCAAAGACCATGCACTTGTTTCCTGACCTAAATGAAGCTGTCCTCCCTGGAAAACAAGGGATGGACTTTAGCTGAATGGCAAATAAGTGTGGATAGTTGAGGAGGCAGGCTCCACCACACTAAAAACCTATCATACCAGGAGACTGGTTGGAACGCTTGTGTGAGTAGGTTGGGCCTTATGGTAGGATTTCTAACCTGTCACAATGTTAGTGGCTCACTCAATCCAATTGCACTGTGAATCAGTGCTAAGGTTAAGATGATATCTCTGCCCCTGTATTCATGCTTTTCATACGTAAGAGTCACATGGCTACCAGCTATTTGATGATGATTTATATTAAAATTGAAAGCAGATTATCTCAGAACTTGATGTTTCTGTAATAAGCATGCTCACATTTTTTCAGACCTCTCATTAATCAATTCAGTGCATCAACTTCCCACAAACTGAATGGTGCCTCCATTCAGCTGTGAGTTCACATAATAGGTATTCACATGTTACTTTTAACAAGTATACAATCTGAATACACAAATAGCTGAGCTAGATACTCACAGTTATTTACATGTAACATGTAAATGCATAGCTGCTTACCTGTATACACCATTCTTCAGCTGTACAAAACAAGCATACACTCTTTCACAATAACACTTGTGCATGCACAGAGGCAGCTTGTACCTATGTTCAATGCAATGTGTAAATAAGTCTTTAGTTGCTAGGGTAATGTTGGCAGTTATGTGACCCATGCAGGTAGTGCAGTCCACACTGGGATGAGTCCCTGAGTCCCTCAACATACAGCCATAGAATCGTAGAGTTGGAAGGGGCCTGTAAGGCCATCAAGTCCAACCCCCTGCTCAATACACGATGCAGGGGTTTGTAGGAGCACAGATTCCTGAGCTTCCAGACAGTGGAGGCTGGTCCTTTACGGCAAATGGGGCTGTGCCCTACCAACATGAGTCACCCAGCAAGCCCCCACTTGTCAGCCTTCTTACAACCAGTCCAAGGGGTGGCACTGCCTGTCAACTTTCTCCTCCTTAGTCTCAGTGCTGCCTTTGCAGAACTCAACAGGGAGGAAGAGGAAGCGGACAAAACTGGAATTAGTTGGCTCTGCCTGTCTTGCTCCACCTACTGTTGTTGACCTCCCTTCCTTCCACCCTACCAGTCCCAATGGACACCAGCCACCACTGGTGTAAGGGGTAGCCTCTTTCCTTCCCCACTTTTAATTTGGCTCCTTGCCTTGTGCTTGGAGGTGTAAGGCAGTGAAAGCTGGTCTATTAAGGGGAATGGGGCACTACCCCACCAACTTTAGGCTGCCCTCTGACTGTCCCCACCTGCCTGTCTTATTACTTACAACCAGCCCAGGGGGTGGCACTACCTGTCACCTTCCTCCTCCTTAATCTCAATGTTGCCCTTGTAGAACTCAGCAGAGAGGAGGATGCAGACAAAAGTAGAATGAGTTGATCTGCCTGTCATTGGCTTTGGCTCCACCCACTATTGATCTCCCTGCCTTCTGCCCTACAGCCCTAACTGTTTCCATTGTGATGCTAAAGGGCTCATATTAAGAGGCTGGAATATTGGACTACGACCTGGGAGACCAGGATTCAAATCCCCACACAGCCATGAAGCTCACTGGGTGACCTTGGGCCAGTCACTGCCTCTCAGCCTCAGAGGGAGGCAATAGTAAACCCCCTCTGAATACTGCTTACCATGAAAACCCTATTCATAGGATCACCCATAAGTCGGAATCGACTTGAAGGCAGTCCATTTCATTTCATGCCTAATGGGTGCACTCAGGTTCATAGAACGTCAGAGAACAGACCCTCGGAAGCCAGCATCTTTCTATACTTTCAAAAATGTTGAATTTGGGTTGGGAGGCTTTGGCTTACTAAACAAAGTGACCTGATCTGCAGTGTCTTAAGAAATGCCCATATACATCTCCCAATGGCATTTCAGGCTCAGAGGTGGAGGTGGGGGGTGGGAAGGTGATAGCGAAGGATCATCACTTATACAGCACTCTGGGCCTTCTTCCAGACATTCAGCTCCATCAGAAAATATCCAGCTAGGTAGTGCTAGTGGTGCCTGTACAGGTCACCTTTTAATCTTTCCATCACTTGGCAAAGGAGTGCAGCTTAGTCTCTTTTCAAGTGAATGCTAATCTCATTTGTTTGCCATTAACAATATTAAAAATGTAATCACTTAAATGGAAAATTTGAAAGACAGCCCTTGAAATTGCTCCCATTTGGGATAATTGCTGCAGTAACTAACTTTGCACAGCTCTCATTACCAATACCTCTATGACATGTATTCCACACATTTTTAAGAAAACATTAACAGGTTCTTTCTGTTTTACAGTGTTGTGCTGCACAGAATGAAGCTTCTGTCCTCAACATGGCTTGAAGGTCACTTGGAATTTGTTTAAAATCAATATTTTTCTCAGGTGCTTGTAACTCATTGGTTCTCCTATAGTCACAGCTAGGAGAGGCTGGACTTTGCACTTACCATCCTTGTTCGGTTTTGTGAGAAAGCAAACTGGAAAAAAAGCTTAGGACAGTCTCTTGGCAAGAAATTCCCAACCTTTTTTCTACCCACATAGGATTGTGTATTGGAGAGGATGTTGGGCTTAGACTGGTGAGACCTGGGTTCAAATCCACACTCGTCGACGAAGCTTAATGTGTGGTCTTGAGAAAGTCACTATTTTTCAGACTCTCGGGGCCAAGCTACACATTACATTGCAAACTCCTTCTCTGTGTTACAAACTACTGTCAGGAGTAGTTTGTAACTCTTTCTGCTTTGCAGCAGAAAAGGAGAAGGTGGTATTAAACCTCATCAGCTGCTTTCCCCCAGAAACTTCCACACAGAGGGCTGCTTTTACTACCCCACCCCACGAATCAAAGACAAATCCAGAACTCTGCGGGGAAGGAAACAGTGTTGGTGGGGAGTTTCAAGAGAAGAGTGGCATTAACAGGAAGGGATTCAAAAAATCATTGCCCTGTTCCTTCTCTTCTGAGAACTTTGTATTGGGAGGGGAAGGTCTGCAGTTTACCCCTCACAGAGCTACATTTTCCATCACCCTTAACAAACTACAACTCCAGAAATTATTTAGATGGGGGGCTGTGCTTTAAATGTATGTGGTACACAGCTATGGTGTGACTCCTACCATACAGAATCATCACTGCCTATATTATTGACCTACATGGAAGAGGGAAGAGGACCTCCCTGTGATGACCCTAATAGAAGACTGGATGTCTACTGGATTGCCATCTGTTCCTCCTGGATGCCATCATGCAGAAACATTCTTGGAGCCCAGTCCAAGTTTACTCAGAAGCAAGACCCACTGATTTCAACAGGACTTGCTTCCACATGAAGCCATGTCTAGCCATAACAAATAATAATAGCCAATTGCAAACCTTAGGAATACTATTAGGTGTTATGCTGCTATTTTAATATTATTCCTAATGTTTGCTTCGTTAAAAAAAAGACCAATTGACCATAGTCTTAGGGCAGTTTACAACATCAAACTGGTCAAATAAGACTACTTGATACTTGTAGCCTATCTGCTAGGAGAGAATGTCATCTTATCCTTCATCTTTGACCGTGCCTGATTTGGGCGGTGTCAGCTGGTGCTACTCAGAAATGATAGAGTCAGCAGGTGTTGGAAGGATGTGGATCGAGCCAAGAGTTGTGGGGGGGGACAGTGGGAATCTGGCTGAGGAGTGGCCAGATGAACCTTCTTTTGCCACACTGATTGTGCCACATAAGAACTGAAAGGAAGGAGCACTGTTGCTGAGGATCTGGAAGGTTGGGCTGGGAGGTTGAAGGTGCAGTCTTCTAACAAGGAGGAAGCAAAGAGACTGCCCCATACACCAGTGGTAGCTGGTGCCCGTTGGGACTGGGAGAGTGGAAGGAAGGGAAGCCAACAACAGTAGGTGGAGCAAGAGTCAACGACAGGCAGAGCCAACTAATTCTTGTTTTCTCTCCATCCACCTCCTCCCTGTTGAGTTCCATAAATGCAACACTGAGGCTATGGAAGAGGGAGTTGGCAGGCAGTGCCACCCCTGGGCAGGTTGTAAGTAATAAGGCAGAGAGATGGGGGTTGGCAGAGGTTGGTTGGTGGGCCAGTGCCCCATTCCCCTTAATAGACCAGCCTTCACTGCCTCATACCTCCAAGCACAAAGGGAAGAGGCTAGAAGAAATTCCAAGAGGTAATATGGTGGGCGGTAACATCTGCTGAATATACAAACTGCTGCTGCTGCTTGTACCCTGAGGCTAAGGGGTGATGATGAGAAGTGAAAGGGAAGAAAGGAGACCTGGAAATATCCATGGATCACTGTTATAAGCAATTCAATACATACCTGCATAAAGACACTTATGAGTAAGCGAGATCTGAGAGATTGTGCTGTATCATACTTTTTTGTTCTTTTTAGTTATAGTTCATATCAAAAGATTTATATTTTGCAGTGTTTGATGCCTTCCATACAGTATTAAGCCACAGAACAGGAAGAAACTAATTACAAAACTAACACAAAATAGCAAAAATGTGATGTTACATAAAGATCCTAAGAGCAGCCGTGACAAGGAACTTGATCAGACCAGCATAATAAAACCAATTGAAAACCAGCTACAGCCAATTTAAAACCAGCTGAAAGGGCATCTCATGAAGTAAAGTCTCATGTATAAGCAGGGTGCCAATAAATGTCATTGTGCCAAATAAAACCATTGTCGTTAGTGTCTCTAATGTCCTATGAAATTAATTGGCTAAATTACTTCAGTGTAGCAAGAGAGCCCTTCAGGGCAGAAATTAGTTCCTTGTCGAAAGGCATGATTTCATTTTGAAGGGCCCAGCCTCAGTTCAGCACCTGAAGATAACTATAAAAGGAAATTATAGCCATTCCCCTTCCTGGACCTTGTAACAGTTACTTGGCAAAAGAGCATACTGCAAGTCTTTGACGCTGCAGAGAGGTTAGCATCGGGGGCAGAGTAAACCTGAAACCATTTCCTGCCCTGATTTCCCTTGGGAAGTAGCTGGAATTACTTCCTAGAGAACAGCAGCTTACTGCCGCATTCCCAGCTGCCTTGAGTGGGTAGAAACATGCTCAGTTCTTCACCACAGTGTTACCATGCTGTTATTAGGGACATTGATCTAGACCCCCAGCCACTGCTAACAATGACCAGGCATATGGGCAAGCCTCAACCCCCTTGTGAATCTTTGTGATGTTAAAAGACCACAGCCATGGGCTGATCCCCTGTAACCTGTCACTGTTGCTCCCTCGCTGCCACCATAGATACTTGTATCTAATTTTTTAGAGTGTAGCCAATGGCCAGGCATGTGTACAAACAAACAATATTTATTAAAGAAACAGATGTTAATATAAATATAGAAGTTCACTCAATGTTCGAAAGCTTGTGGCTTCAGTTCAGTTCTTACAATGTTGCAAGCATGTTACACAAATACTTTTAATACCTACTCTACCCAACTTCTAAATTCTAACCTAACTCCCCCTCCTCAGTCTAATCCCAAATCCCAAAATAAAAACAGATATTGACACTACTTTGTCTAAACTTTCCAACTGTCAAAACTGCCTGCACACACTCATAAACACACCATTCCCCATTCACTCAACCAATCAGTAATCAGCACACTCCCACATACTACTCACTCACTCCCATGCTCCCTCTGGTTACCATATTGTCTACAATACAAACTCAACACATATATTATCTTATTTACAACAATACCAATTAATGATCGGTGAAACATCTCATTTATAAAACAGGGCTTATTTATGTTTCATTACTGATAATTCCTAAAACACACATTTAAAACATGCACGTGATCTACCATCCTTATCTTGTTCACCCTCATTCAAGAGTAGAAGTGTGAGAGAGTCAACATTGACCATCCTTCCTTCTAACAGATGTCACTTGTGAACTGGGCAGTCCATGCAAACACCTACTTACATAGTGACTCTATTTTAAGAGGAAGAATCAAGCAAACCAATCCTCTATGGAACCAGATATTTCCTTAGAATGCAAGGGACATGGTGGAGTTAGATGATCCCCCCCATGGATTGAAATAACACATGAGGTTTATGAGGTTGTGTGTGTTACCTCTGCCCCCTTTGCCAATGCATACACCCCCTGCTGCCCACAACTTTGACTGGCGTACAAAGGGGCTTTCCCTCTATACATTTATTATTTGATTTATATCCTGCCTGCCCTCCCTGCAGGTGCCCAGAGCAGCAAACAAAAGCAATAAAAACACTTTAAAACATCATAAAAACAGACTTTAAAATACATTAAAACAAAACATCTTTTAAAACATCTTAAATAAAAAGGGTTAAAAACATTTTGTTTAGGGGGGAAAAGGTTTTTTTTTTAAAAAAATACTAAAAAGCAATTCCAACACAGACAAAGACTGGAATTGGTCTCAACTTAAAAGGCTTGTTGAAAGAGGAAAGTCTTCAATAGGTCCCTAAAAGATAACAGAGATGGCGCCTGCCTAATATTTAAGGGGAGGGAATTCCACAGGGTAGGTGCCGCCACACTCAAGGTCTGTTTCTTATGTTGTGCAGAACAGACCTCCTGATAAGATAATATCTATACATCTGCACATAGAGGCCCTTGGATGATGAGGAGCTTGGACACAACCGGTGGTGAAGGCAGGGCTAGCCCACATGGCCTCATAAATCCCTCTGTGCATCCTTCAACCTGTGGGGTGGTCACCTGAACCTCCATATAATCTGTATGGTGGAGGTGGGAAACTTGGACTGCTTCTCTACATTCAGTTGCTAGCCTAGGTATGTGTGCATTGGGCATGAGTCTAGGAGGTTAACTTGCCCAGCAAAGGGAGAACTGAAGCAAAACCACTCAGGATCAAGCCAGGTGGTACTTATCAGGGGGCCACACAGGCAGACTCATCCACTTACACACACACACACGTACACACGAGTTCAAAAGACCCTGAGCCCACCATTCCTTGCACAACCATTTCTCTTTTTCTTTTACCCATTCAGGTCTTCTGTTTCACCTAGCCGAGTTGCTGGGGCCACACCCTAGTCCCTGCTCCATCTGCTCCTTTGAACTTGATTCCACAGCATCCTTTTCCTTAGGAATATAGAAAGCTGCCTTATACTGAGTCAGACTAATGGTCCATCTAGCTCAGTATTGTCTTCACTGACTGATAGCAGGTCTCCAGGGTTTCCAACAGGGTTCTACCACAACCCTACCTGGAGATGCCAGGGATTGAATCTGGGACTTTCTGCATGCAAAGCAGATGCTCTACCACTGAACTATGGCTCTTCTTTAATATAGACTGTTCTACTGTCATCAGCTCCACTCCCTTTCGTCGTTGGTTCATTAATCCAGTGTCGTAGATAAAAGACACAGACAGGGCTGGCACCAGGCATGAATGGGCCCTTGGGCATCAGACATCATGAGGTGTCCAAGAGGTCTTATGTATCTTTAAAAGTTGTGCAGGGGGAAGGGAGAATTCCACCTTGTGGTTTTTCCCATCACACTGTTGCAAGAACACTTGCACTTGCCTGACTTTCTCTTCTCCTAAAGATCCAGGATCAGTCTCAGGCCCTGAACCTGGCAACCCTAGATTAACATGATGAGTAGTTTGAGACTTAGCAACTGTGGCAGCTGTTTTTTTCTTTAGCAACCATGAAGGCTTAAACTACAGCCCTCAAGGACTCTTCATGCCTCTGGGTCTAATGAAGAAAATCAGGTTGTGTAGCCTTTCTCAAGAAACCAAGTCTCATCCAGTTTTCCCCACTGATAGTTGGGGCATCAACAGTGAGCAGGCCAGATATTTTTGTACACAGAAACTAGTTACCATCTTGTCACAACTGACAAAACTAGATTAGGCAATACCTAAGAAATCTCCACCACACTGGGTTTGTTGTCACAATAACAAGGAAGCACATATGCACACAACATCTCTAACTCATTAAAAGAGATCTTCCACTTCATGTCAGGTTTTGGACAAACAGAGTGACAGTGTGCAAAGTGAGAGATTCTTGTCATGATCCGTGTGATGATTATAGGACCAGATGAGGCCACAGTAGCTATAAGGTAGAAGCCTGCTATGGACCCTCATAAAATATACCTGCTTTCACATAAGTGGAACTATATAGTTAGAGTGTTGGACTAGGAGAGACCAAGGTTCCAACCCCCACTCAGCCATGAAGCAATCCTACGTGGGCCAGTCACTGTCTCTCAGCTTAACCTATCGCACAGGGTTATTGTGACGATGAAATGGAGAGGAGAACCATGTGTGCCACCTGGAGCTCCTTGAGGAGGACTGCGAATGTAGTAATAAATAAAAGGTACCAGTTTTATGACAAACTTCACATGATATTAAATGCATATGAGCATCGAGCATGAGCGCTTTTATTGTTTAAATATCAGCTGCATGGGGGGGGAGCAGGATTGAGATTGTGATCCATGGGGAGGTTTTAAAAAAAACCCTCCTGCTTTGTGTGCCATCGTCCTGTCAAAAATTCCCCTCTCCACAAAGTTGACATTAGCTCCAGAAGGAAGCTGTCACCTTCTGCTTCCAATTCAGCACTCAAGTGTAAAACAGAATGGGCCGGAACTGATTGGACAAATCTAGGAAAGTTTAGGTTTGTCCTTTTCTCTCTTGCCTTCTCTAACTGTGCTCAGAAAACTAACATTGACCAAGTTTTTTTTCCTAACAATGGACAATTATTTCAAATTGGGGGGGGGATTTGTTACTCTTCCGATATTGTTGGACTCCAACTTCCATCAGCCTCAGCTAGCATGGCCAATCAAAAGGGATGATGGGAGTTGTAATCCAGCAACATCTGGAGAGCCACAGGTTCCCTATGCCTGTTCGAAAGGATCAATCTCAAAATGTTATTTACCAACCCCCTAAGTGACAGTCATTATTGTGCTTCCCAATGCTCTGTAAACAGTTGCTGAATCAGAGCTAAGCCCCATAAGTTTTAACCTTCACCCTTAAGTGCTTTCCTCATTGCACAACACTTCCTCCTTTTATGTTTCTCTTTCACAACATTCCCACAGCCAATCAGTATTTTTTTTAAAATGTTGGCAGGAAAACAAGACTGCACACAAACACACACACACACACACACACTTCTGTAACATAGATTCTGCGGATATGTGCTTGGAGTCCCCTGGAAGACTTGGGTTCATAGCAGCTTCATTAAGATTGGAGACACTGAGGGTAAAGTCGCACTGTAGGCTTCCTCCGGGCAATTACCACAGTCTTTTGGGAGATGGATTACTACCAGCCTCTTTTCCACTACCAGATTACTGCAGCAATGCAATTGCTGACGTTTTATGAGGCAGGAAGCAGGAGTGCAATTGGGGAAATAGGAATTTGCATTCTAGGAGGAAATCAGGAAGCCATCCAGGGTTCCACTGAGATTCTGCTTTTATATTATATGCTTTTATATTATATTTATAAACTCTTCCATTTATTTGTTTGTTTTTGAAAAGCTTTCAGAATTAATTCCCAGACACTGCTTGACGTAAAGGATAAAATGCTGCCCACCCATTCCTGTACAGTGGCCAACCAGATTGCCAGTTGAATCTTACTTCAATACCGATGACAGAACAGCATGCACTGCTACAGCTAAGGGTAGCAGGCCAGCTTGGGGGGGAGTGTAGGAAGGTCACATGACACACACAGCTCTATCCTCCAACACCCCACCACCGCCACCCTCAGCACCTACTGCCTGCCAGCTTCCTTTGACTAATGGTAGGACCAGCCCCTCTCTCTGTCTCCCATCAGTAACTGAGGCTCAGCTGGTGATAACGTGGGAGAGAGCCTTTTCTGTGGTCACATCAAAATTATAGAATGCCGTGCCAATAGAGGTCTATGTTGTTTCCACTCTAATGGCCTTCTGGTGGTTGGCAAGGTCCTTTCTTTTCTGGAAAGTTATTGGCCTGCTTGGTTGAAATTATTCTGCTGATCTATTTGATTGGTTCTTGTTTTATCCAGTGTGGGCCCTCCCAGTCCTTTTAATTTAGAATGCTAACTTTATTGTTGATATTGTGAGGTTGGAGGGCTACTGGCTCCGTATCTGTTCTAAACTCCCTTGTGTTTAAGTGTTAGTTATTTTACAGTAAAGATCTATAAGATCTACTGTGTCCAGTTCTGGTCTCCGCACTTCAAGAAGGATGCAGACAAACTGTTGGAGGGCAACAAGGATGATCAGGGGACTGGAAACAAAGCCCTATGAGGAGAGATTGAAAGAACTGGGCATGTTTAGCCTGGAGAAGAGAAGACTAACGGGAAATATGATAGCACTCTTCAAGCACATGAAAGGTTGTCACCCAGAGGAGGGCCAGGATCTCTTCTCGATCGTTCCAGAGTGCAAGACATGGAATAATGGGCTCCATACAACAATAGAACCAATTATGTAAAGAGGTAGTGGGCTCTCCGACACTGGAGGCATTCAAGAGGCAGCTGGACAGCCATCTGTTGGGAATGCTTTGATTTGGATTCCTGCACTGAGCAGGGGGTTGGACTTGATGGCCTTATAGTCCCCTTCCAACTCTTCTATGATTCTATTCTATAAGCTGCAGAGCACTCCCTCTGCATTACCCTGATACCTGGCACCTGTAGTTACCATTTAAGCAGAACAAACATCACATATAAACAGGTCATTTGTGGGTATTTCGTTCCCCATTCTATTGTTGAAACCATTTTGATCCAGCCAGGCTATTGATTGTAAATGGACACAAGTCAGGTTATTTCTATTCATTACCTTTGTTGCAGACTCAAAAATAGAACATGCTTAAAAAAGAGCACCAGTAAACTCAGATATGGGCAAACTTCAGGAAAGTCAGAGCAAATTTAGAGGAAGCTATTAGGCTCAGTTACCTAATTGCATGTGCTGTTTGCCTGAGGTCTTTTTGTTTGTGGCTATAAAAACAATAAGGGAATATTTAGAAGGACAAAAAAGAACATGGAAATTTTCTGCATTACGCAAACTGGAAAGATGTTAGAGCTCATTAAAATAAATGAAAATAATTTTTACAAAACAAAAACGAACTTTTAAAAACCGTATATACTACTGATGCTTTCCTCCTCCATAATGGTTTAATGGTTTGTCCTTTTTTTAAAAAAAGGAATTAGATATAATTAGTTGAATTGCACCATCTAGTGGCTTTGTGTAGAATAATCCAGGCGTAGAAATAATATTCCAGAAACTAAAATTACTGGTATTTATTAAGCAGCGAGCGTGCTCTTACAGGGGAAAAAACCAATGATTTTGGTAAAACAGAAGGTTAAAAAGAGCCTGTAGGGACCAGTACTGAGTTCTGAGACAGAACTCAACTACCTTTGATGGAGAATTAGTAACAGAAGACACAGGTTATAAATACTAAAGAGACATCATCGTAGGCAGGATGCAGGGAGAGACAAAGAGAACAAACTCTTATCAAAGTTCAAGAAAGATTAGCTGAGGCTCTTTTGCCAGCAACTGCCAACTTATTTATTTCATTTGTTAAATCTGCATCAACCTCCCCTTTCCACCAAATGGTGTTCACTAAAATACAAAGCAAAATACAAAAGAACAAAAATTTCCAAAAGGTTTTAAGTCAGGTGGAAACACATTGATAAAGTCAACTGGAGTTTCAGTAACCTTCTAGCTATGCCTCTTCTGATCTTCAAAACATTGGGGCCTATTGTAACACATAAGGTGACTGAAAAGCACACATCTGAGGAGCCAAGCAGTGTTCCTTCAACACTGGGAGACTGGTGAGATTCAGCCCTTGGCCTTTGCCGTTATGGCCCCTGGGGTCAAAGAGAGCCTTTGTAGCAGGGGTGGGGAACCTCAGCTCCAGGAGCTGAACGCGGCCCTTCAGGCAGGGCTGACGCCAGACGGCAGCCAGGTCAGGCCCTGGCTGAGGGCCCTGAAGGGTCCCTTCTTAGGGTGGGAGGGTGGTGCTCCCGTTCCATGATCTGTGGCAGCATTGGGTCCTGCAACCCAACCCTGCCATGGATCATGGAGAGGGAGCTCCCAGGCACCCCCTCCAATACAGACAGTGCAGGTTTCAATAAGCCTGTACACATACCCCACCTACCTCTTCCGTCAGTTTGAATGCTGTGCATACTGTGATTGCATGCTTGCCATCACCCAAGATGGCGGCAGGGTCTTCTCTAAGGGGCTGACACCCCCGCCATCACCTTGGTTTATGGCAGGCCATCATTCATATGACACAAGAGGTAGGTGGGGCACACAGCTGGGCTTACTAGACCCATGCTGCCTGGAAGGGGGGTGTTGGGCTAAGGCGCCATGGACCCCTGTAGGCAGGCTGGTGCCCCAGGGTCCAGTAATACCCAATGCTTAAGACTTCCCTATCTGGCCCTCAGAACTCTCCCTAAGCCACACCCCTCTCTCCCCAGGCCACACCCCTCACCAGCCCTGCTTCGCACCCTGAATGTCTTTGCCTGGCTGGAATGTGTCCTTGAACTCTGATCATGCCTCTGGAAGCCCCTTGGAAGAATTGTCCAGAAGAGAATGCAGGTCTCGGGCTGAAAAAAGGTTCTCCACCCCTGCTTTATGGGATGATGTTCTCTAGAGTCCCTGGCCAATCTTTGACCTTGATCAGGAAAATGCCAAGCAGGATGGCATGAGTGCTGTTACAAAGCCTGAAAATGATATTTTCTTGATCCTTGGAGAAAGTCCCTTCACTTTGAGGACTTTATCCTGTCCCAGTCCTGACAGCTTTGAAATAAGACCCTGAAGGAACTCCAGCCTCAGCCCAGCAATATTAAAGGGGTTCTTTTCTTGCCTCAACATATAAGAAGCTGCCTTATACCTAGTCAGGCCAATGGTCCATCTAGCTCAGTATTGTCTACACTGACTGGTAACAGCTCTCCAGGGCTTCAGACAGATGTCTTTCCCAGTCATACTTGGAGATGCCAGGGATTGAACCTGAGACCTTCTGCATGCAAAACAGATGCTCTGTCTCTGAGCTTTCGCCCTTTCCTAATGACAGCTCACTGTCTGAAGGATTCAGATATTTGGGGAGAAGGTGACAATCTCCAGGAATTCTCTTCATACTCTCCATCTCTATTGCCCACCCCTTAATTGGAAATCCCCCCCCATCTTCTTGCTTCTACCCACCCCATCTCCATCTTCTCTGTGGAGCACCGTGCTCCAGTCTGCACTATTTAGAAATGCAAAGATTCTGCTTTTTGCCTGATTTTCTTTACTAAACTGGGCCTCAAAATGTTTTGCTGATTTCTGTTGAAAAATCACAGCACAAGCAACTGCCATTGAGAAGGAGACAATAAGGAAGTTCTGCTTTTAACCATACCGTTACTGAAATGAGGAAGTTCTCACTTCTGGAGATGAGGAAGTCACACATAAATATAGTTTCTGAAGATAGCACAGTGTATGGTGAAGACAATAAAGTGAATGCTCAGTATCAAAAATGATAGATAACTGCTCTGACGTTCCCTTACCATCGTCAACCAATCAAAAAAAAAAGGAGAAAAGATCAGGATCTGACCACAAAGATCACAAGAGATCATACAATGGCTCCATATTGCAGCCTTCTTACTTCCCATTTCCTATTTATTACAGCTGAAAGAACAGATTTTCCATTGCTTTCATCAGCCTTGGAAACAATTCCTAATAATGCTTGGTCAAATGATCAAATGTGGTTAAAGCCATACTATGTTTCATATGAACCCAGTGGATGAATATGGGCTGAATTAGATTTGTGCTTTTGATCTCTTTGGGTTCCTTTTCTAGGATGAAGGGAAAAAACCAAACCAAAACCATGATGAACATAATTATGTTCCATGGACTGAGTTCCCATGAGCAGAGTTACCCCTGCAGCCCCCTGAAAATCTGCTCTGGGGAGTTCAGGGCCACAATAACCATTAGGCTAAAATGGTTATAGCTGTGGGCCAGCGGCAGTGAACCCAGAGCTTGGAAAAGTTACTTTTTTGAACTACAACTCCCATTAGCCAAGCCATGCTCACAAATAGCTTTTGTGGTAATACTGTTCAAGGATTGTGCCTCTTCAGATAGGATTGGATGTTAAGTCAGCATGCCCCTCCCCATAGGAGGCAAAAAAACCCCACCTACACAGAAAACTAGGATGTCAGGTAAATAGGCTGTGGTAGGATCCTTTCCCTGGGCATCTAGATTTCTATGTACTGGAATTTTATATGGATGAACCATGTGGTTTTCTTTACCAATAATGTGAAATTAAGCACACAGTCTGCTCATTGTGGAGACTGGTCCTTACCTCACATCTTGACAAAGGAAAAACAATGAAACTCACCACAAAAAATGCCAGGTATGGGATAGAGGAGCTGCACCTTAGCCCTCCATCCGTAAAGGTTTACTATACTCAGTGTTCTACCAGATAGAATCTTAAGTTCAGTGTTGCTCAGCAGGAGTGGATGGTGGCCCATCAGGGAAAATGGGGTATTGGCCCATCAACTTCAGTCTGCTCTCAGCCAGCCCCCACTTGAACACCTTCTTACTAACAAACTGTCCAGGGGGTGGCATTCCCCCTTCCTTAGTCTCAGTGTTGCCCTTGTAGAATTCAGCATGCAGGAGGATGGGGACAAAACTAGAACGAGTTTGCTCTGTCTGGCATTGACTCTGGCTCCACCTGCTGTTGGTCTCTCTGCCTTCTGCCCTATGCGCCAGTGAGCACCAGCAATGAACTGCTCAGCGGCAGAGCACATGCAAAAGATCCCAAGTTCAATTCATCTCCCAGTAGGGCTGGGAAGGACTCCTGCCTAAAACCCTGGAGAGCTGCTACCAATCAGTGTCAGCAGTATTGAGCAAAATGCACCAATGGTCTGATTCATGATAAGGCAGCTTCCTATTTTCCAAAGTGTCATCATTGGCAATTAGATAATTAACAGATGGTTCACGATAATAAACATGACACTGTGTGGGAGAAATTATTCCTTGCTCAAACACAAGTACCTACCCTGTTAATTGCCAGTTAAATCTATCCACCTGCGTCACCGCATAGCTCCCTTGCTTCTTCCTGTGCCAGTAGAATAAAAATATGATCCGTTGGGAGAAAACTATATTTGTGCTTTGTTATCTAATTTGTTTCACATAGTTGGGCTTTGTTTCAGTTGGAGGGAGGAGGAGGAATGGGCTATGCAAAAAGCCTTTGCAGTAAAAGTGGCTTCTGAGAAAAGGATTGAAGAAACAGATAATAGGCGTCTAGGGCCGCAATCCTATACAAATGTACTTGGGATTATGTTGTTGTTGTTATATGCCTTCAAGTCAATTACGACTTATAGCAACCCTGTGAATCAGCGACCTCCAATAGCATCTATTATAAACCACCCTGTTCAGATCTTGGAAGTTCGGGTCTGTGGCTTCCTTTATGGAATCAATCCATCTCTTGTTTGGCCTTCCTCTTTTTCTACTCCCTTCTGTTTTTCCCAGCATTATGGTCTTTTCTAGTGTATTATGTCTTCTCATGATGTGTCCAAAGTATGATAACCTCAATTTCATCATTTTAGCTTCTAGTGATCGTTCTGGTTTAATTTGTTCTAACACCCAATTATTTGTCTTTTTCGCGGTCCACAGTATCTGCAAAGCTCTTCTCCAACACCACATTTCAAATGAGTTTTTTTTTCTCTTATCCGCTTTTTTCACTGTCCAACTTTCACATCCATACGTAGAGATTGGGAATACCATGGTCTGAATGATCCTGACTTCAGTGACTATATCCCACTGAATATTCAATTTAGCTCAATAGCCATATGTATGACAGCTCTGTATGTGATTATCCCTGCACAACTTTTAAATATACAGAAGACCTCTTGGTTGCCAGGCCCAGCCTCCAAGAGATCTTCTGTATCTTTAAAAGTTGTGCAGGGGGAAGGGAGAATTCTACCTTGTGGTTTTTCTCATTACAGTGTTGCAAGAACACCTGCACTTGGCTGACTTTCTCTTCTCCTAAAGATACAGGATCAGTCTCAGGCCAGGAACCTGGCAAACCTACTGTGTCATAGTCTTTTGGTTGGACTAATGTCAGCACCAGCAACTTCTTGTATGCTGAGTAAATGTGGTGGAGAGACACAGAAGTTTGGGATGGAGAGAGAGAAGCTCTTCCTCGTCTTAGGGGAAAGGGCCAGAGAAGGTGTTGTAGGCAATTAGAAACTGAGATAAAAGGTTAATGTTTAAATAAACTGTGAATAGAATAGAAGGGGATAAGAAATGAAAGCAGTTCTAGGCAGAAGTGAATAGAAAAGGACCAGGGAGGAGGGATGAAAGAACCTGGCAGTTTTGGGGGTGGAAACAAAGTACAAGTTGAATATGAAAGATAATAAGAGAAGAAATTACAGGAGATAAGTAAAAATACATTGAGAGCATGTGGAGGTGGAAAGGGGAAAATATAAAAGAAAAGGCCTTCTCCACTTAGAGCCCCTGGATCAGCAAATTCTGCCTCAAATGAGGAGACTGAATCACATTGCCTGCAGAACAAATGTCTATACTTATCCTGAGAAAAGATGAGCTATGGGATTCCTTGCCACAATGAAAAAGAGAATAAGAAAGAATTTAGCAATTTCCAAAGATGGATTTGATATCAATAGAAAATAATGTTGGCAATTGCCAGTTGATTATACTAAACTCTGCCACTATCTGCTACAATTTTGTGAGTGGTGGTGGGCCTCTGTAACTTTTAATAATTTCAAGTGGACCCTAAGCATAGAAAGTCTGAGAATCCCAGTGCTAGAAATATGCTAAGGTTTGTATTATAGAGAATAAATTACCATGTTCCGAGCTGGATATCTGCCAATGTAATTTATGTATTAAGAGCCTACCTAGTTTCTGTCAACTTCAATACTGGGATTTTGATCCTTCTGGGCTTTGGTGGTGCGTCATAGTAACCTTGGCTACAGAGCAGCTATTGATTCAGAACACAAAGCATGTATAACAGAATTTCTCTGCACAATTGAGTGATTGTGGTCATTACAAGCAACTACTGTTGAAGCAATTCTAGAATTCAATAAATTGCTATAAACCTGGTAGTTCTTCCTATACTTCTCTATGACATTCTTGTTCATTGCCATTCTGGGCAGGATATTATCTTAATAAATAAATAAATAAATTGGAGAGGCCACATCCTGGTTACCAGCAGCAGTCAGGACTAAATCTTTTCCACAGTAATAGCAGTCTTTTTCATTTGCAATAAAGTAATACACATTTGCACAGGTGGATGGCATGTTAGGGAGAGAAATCCATGAGTCTAGTCTGAAACGTTCTTACATGGAAGTAGTCACACTGAATCCATTGAAGCTTAGTTGAATTCTAAGTTTGGAGTGCAATCAAAAGCATTTTCTTGCAATCATTTCACTAGGATCTATAGAAAATACTTCTCCTGGTGGATTCAACTTGTGTTCCATTACTATGTTGTCCCCTGACTTGGGGGCTACAATCTTGTTTGGGCCTAAAGCAGTGTTTCTCAACCTTTAAAATCCATGCCTTCCCCCCCCCAACATAATAATCCCATGCCCCCTATCAAACCTGGCTCCTATAACAATGTTAAACTACTGTGTACATGTGATGATGTGAAGGTCACATAATAAGCTATGTACAATCTTTTCCACTCCCAAAGCTGTTTACAATCTTCTCCTCTTCTGAACATTTTATACTTTTATATTTCAATATTGTGGGGTTTTTTACTTATATTATACATATTTTCTGGAAACACACCCTCCCTGAGATCTTCATATACCCCCCTGGCTGAAAAACACTGCCGTAAAGCATTAGGAGATAAGAAATGGACAGTGATCTGCAGAGATACATTTTCTCTTGAGATCTGTGGTCATAATTTTCTCTAATCTGCTTCTCAAAAACCCTTCAAAATTCTGCAGTAAGTCACTCAGATATGGTGCAGATTATGCATGTTTGTATTGACTTGCTTATTTTGCATGATACATATTTTGGTGTTGTTTTTAACAAGGACTTTGAAGGATGGAAGAGCATGCAGAGTGGGATAATCAGCTTATAGGAGCAGGAGAGAGATAAGGCACCTAACAAGCCATACTTTGGTAACTGAAAATTCTGTTGAGCTGCCTTTTGATTTGCTGAGGTTTTGCAATATATTTCAAAATTTTCTTCAGGGTAATAATAAAAGCCAGAGAGTTACTTTTAAATACATCAAGTTCATCTAGGATCTCTATAAGTATCTAACAAACTGAAATGAAGACATCAATTTAGTTTTCAGCATGTTTTTGTCTCACTTATTTTGCTTATTCAAATTTCCTCCCCCAGGGATTAAAAATAAACCACACAATATGACTTACGCTTACTAGCCCAATTCATTTATTCTACCCTCCTGATATTCATTATATCCACAGAGGGAAGAGCAGGCTCATATCTATATGCAGCCTCTGGGCTTACTGTCACTTCCTACAAAAGTTTGGTGTAATCCCTGAAAGACAAGTAGAAAATGTAAGTGTGTATGTTTGTCTGGGTGAGTGCTGATTACACTAAAGGCACACATGGGTAGGGTTGGGGGAGAAATTTGATTCTGTTGTAGGCGAATCTACCTAATTCACACTTGCTGAAACAGTGTGTGAACCAAAATGCAGTCATCATTCAAACTTTGCACTTCTCTGAATTTTGCAATGCAGTATTCCAGCCAAGTTATGTTTACAAAAATGCAAATACTAGGTGCAATGTGAATAAAAATGCATGTATGAGTGAAAATAATATACAAAAATGCATTATATTAGGGGAAATTGCTTGCAAAAATGTGTATTAGGCACAATTGTAATAAAAATGTATATATTACGAATTTCACACCAAAATGCTGATGAGTTTAAGTAGGACTTTAAAAAAAAAAGAAATTTACAAATTGTTGTGGAAATGTGAAGAACTGACTCCAAGACTGGAAAAACAAGGTACAGAGAGAAACTGAAACTGACAGATTCACCCATCCATACATAAAGGCTAATGAACACAAGAAGCTATGATCTTGCTCCCCACTTTACACACTTTCAGACAAATATCTCAACAGTACTTATTTTTCATTAAAAAAACATTGTTCATTACTACATTGATGTGCCTGGGGATCACATTTGAGAATCTGGAATTAGAGGAACCATTGTGCGCACCACAAAATACCCACCTCACAGAAGGAAAATGGCACCTGCTCTGAGAAACAACCCCCCTCCAAAAAAAGCAAACAAGCAGGCAAACAGCTACACACTTGAAAACAAAACCAAACAAAACCTGACAAACCATCCCAAAACAAACAGAAACCAACCAACCAACAGACAAAATATTCCCCCTACAAAGAAAACAAAAACAGGCAGGCAGGCAGGCAAAACACTCCCATACAGAAAAAACACCATACCAAACACACTTTTCTGCCTCCACCGTCAGAGGCAGGATGCTTCTAAATACCAGTTGTTGGAAACTGCAGGACAGGAGAATCCTCTTGTGCTCAGGACCTGCTTTTGGGTTTCCCATGGGCATCTGGTTGGCCAATATAACAGAATGCTGGACTAGATGGGCCATTGGCCTGATGCAGCAGGCTCTTCTTATGTTCTTAAAATCCCCCAAAACAACAATCATGCAAAGCATCCCCTGTTCCTCAAATTTAACAAACTGTGGCAGGATCCCTTTTCTTTTCTGAGGAGTTTTAGCTGGGGGCCATAAGCCTCTAGCTGTTGAATCAGCTTCCTTTCCTATGAAGAATTCCTCTGGGCTTACACGGATTCCAGAGGCATTCTGGGAAAAGGGAGGGAAGAGGATAGGGTAGCAGCTAGAGGCCTGCGCTTCACTCCCCCTAAAAAAGGGGCAGGGGGCCTTGGCAGATGCCATGGGGTGTCTGCAGGTGTCATGTTTGAGTCCCCACAATTACACAGATTTTGTGTTGTGATTGCAACAATAACTGCAGTGATTGATGCTCCAATAACATCTGATTTCTACTAATGTAATTTGTTGTTTGTGAGGCTGCCTCTGAAGATGGGCCAAAAACTACAACTGGTTTTGAGATATGTCAGCCAGGATCTTGATGGGGGTGATCACTGGGAACATACCTTGCCAGTTCTGAAAGAGCTTTGCTAGGTGCCAATTTTTTCTGAACCCAATTCAAAGTGGCGGTTTAAAGCCTTACACAGGTTGTGGCCCAGGTATCTTAAAGACCACCTGCCCCCATACTAACCTGCTGAAATATTATGATCTTCCACTATGGCCCTTTCCCAGGTACACGCACCATCTGGCAATGAAAGAGAGGCTTTTTATCTATGATGTCCTATTTGTAGAATTTCTATCCCACATAATTATGCCTGGCATCTACATGCCATCTTTTATGCATTAGGTTAAGTTGCTCTAGTCTCTCAGCATTTTAATGATTCTGTATGTTGTTAAGCTTCCGTAGTTTTTGTAAGCTTTCTGTTCTGATGCTTTAATGCTTCTTAATTAATTTTTTTACTGTTGATATTTTAATAATTTCTATACTTATATACAAGTGGGACCTGCAACAAAATGTTGCAGTGTGGAATGCTTCTGGAATGTTCCAGTCAATCAGATGTACCCTCTTCCAGAATATTCCATTCTATTCCACCTCCCACCTGGTTGTCTGCCCCTACCCCGGCAATCACGCAGCATTCTGTAACTACTAAGCCCATAGAGTATTCATTGGACTGTTTGGGGGGTTTCTCCTCAGTTGAGGGCATTTTCCTTTAACTATTTTTGGATACTTCTGCAAACCTTGGTGTTCTCCCCAAGCTTGCTGATGCTTTCCTCTTGTGCATAAGGATCAGCTTCCATATCTGAGGTCTAGAATGTGGCCAATGTAAAACCAATTTTTAAAAAGAGAATCAAGGTAATTACAGGCCAGTTAGCTGAATGTCTGTTCAGGAAACCTGGTGAAAAGCACTGTTAAAGATAAAATTACCACACATACAGAAGAACAAGAACCAGCAGAACCAGCATGGCTTGTACAAAGTTAAGTCCTATCCTGCTAACCTTTTAGAGTTCTTTGAGAGTGTCAACAAGAAATTAACATCATATAGACTTTCAAACAGCTTTTGACAAGGTACCTCACCAAAGACTCCTGAGCAAGCTTAGCCGTTATGGAATAAAAGGACAGCTCCTCTTATAGATCAGTAAGTGGTTAAAAAACAGGAAGCAGAGAATAGGAATAGATATACAGAGGGATTTAGAAAGTGGAATCCCCCTAGGATTGGTATTGGGACCTGTGCTTGTTCCTAAATGATCTAGAGTTGGGGTGAGCAGTGAGATAACCAACTTTGCTGATGACGATACTAAATTGTTCAGGGTGGTTAAAACAAAAAGGAATTGCAAAGAGCTCCAAAAGGGTCTCTTCAAACTGGGTGAACAGGCAGTAAAATAGCAAATGCAATTCAATGTAAGCAAGTTTAATGTATGCATATTGGGGGCAAAACACCTTAATTTCACATATACACTCATGGGGTCTGAGCTGGCATTGATGGATGAAGAACGAGACACTTGGGGTCATAGTGGATAGCTCAATGAAGATGTCAACCCAGTATGGCAGCTGTGAATTCCATGTGAGGATCATTAGGAGAGGGGATTGAAAATAAAATTGCCAATATCATAATGTCATGCAAATCTATGGTGCTACCACATAGGAACCTGCCTTATACCGGGTCAAAGCATTGGCCCATCTAGCTCAGTACTGTCTACACTGACTGGCAGCAGGTCTCCAGGTTTTCAGACAGGATGCTGTCCTAGCCCTACCTGGAGATGCCGGGGATTGAATCTGGGACCTTCTGGATGCCAGGCAGATGCTCTGCTACTGAGCTACGGCCCTTCCCCACTTGGAATACTGTGTAGGGGTCTCAGAAATGGTATTTTAGAGCTAGAAAACGTTCAAGCCACCCGACATCCCCCCCACTTCACCTACCTTTGTCTCTGCTGTTTTTAGCAGTGCACGCAGGGTTGCCATCAATCAAGATGGTGACCGAGGTTTCCGTAAGGGGCTGAAGCCTCCGCCATCATCTTGGTTGATGGCAGCAATGTGCACGCTGCTTACAGAAACCTTGGCTGCCATCTTGCTTGATGGCAACCCTGCGCGCGCAGTGCGCAAAGCCGCAAAAAACAGCACAGAAAGGTAGGTGAAGCGGGGGGATGGTGGGGGGATGGGGGCAGCTCAGAAGTTCCTGTCCTGCGATCCACGGCACGGTTCCTGCCGCGAATCGCGGAAGGGGAGCAGAGGGGCCAGGGGCAGGCTAATGCCCAAGGGCCCCGGCATGCCTGGAGCCAGCCCTGATGGTAACATTTTGGTTACATAAGCAACAGCACTCACAGCCTGAACATTGAAAATAAAGGAAATGATTTGAAATTGTACTGTAAACTGCCTAGTTGTTTGTCTTTTTTAAATGAAGTTTGGTACACAAATTTTGAAGGGAGGTATACATATACTTTAAGGTTAAATTCTATGCACACTTTCCTAGGTGTAAGCTCCATTAAAAACAGTGGGCCTTACTTCCAGGTAGGCATGCTTAGGATTGCTCTGAAAATAAGATAAAATAAAATACAAACTTATAATCAGCTATACCTGGCAAACCCTATTGGGAATTTAACTGATAACATTTCCCTTTCAAGAAGTATAGTTTAGAAGGAAAGAAAAATAAACCAAAGACTCATTTGATCTACCTAAAGCTAGGAAGTATCCACTAAATATAGGAAGTGCGGGCACTGCCCACTTGCTCAGCTGTTTGCACATACCTAAACCCTCTTCAGTGAGTGAAGGTCATTCATAGCAGGGCCAGTCTTGACATATAGTGTACCTTCTGATTATAGCCCTCTAAGGTCTGCAAAAAGACCTCAGGCTACTGCATCTTCATACATACTACTGTGTTACATGGTATGCAATTGTATCCTAAAAGAGTTCTGTTTCAGGAGATGCAATATGCACTTTTTAAAGTGGCTTCTGACCTACTTAATGGAGTCTGCATACACTGAACAGGAGAAGTTCTCAGAATGGCTGCCCGCAGCAGGAGCTGAAGTTGATTGACACTATGTTTTTTTAAATACCACCTGCCTTGTTCTGTTTTTAGCTCTGCATCAATGCTCGGCAATGCCTGGTTTTAAAATTCCATAGATTCGAATAAGTTAGCATAGGCAAATAAATGCTGATCAGGTTTTAAACTGGGGGGGGGTTGCCTTGCAACAGCAGACACATATTTAAGGTTTGTATATTATTACTTTATTTATATATACTCTCCAGTTCACAAGGAGCTCAGTGCGAGCAGAAACTCCTCCATTCTATTTAATGTTGGTGAAAGAAGCAAAAAGATTCAGCAATCAACATTCTTCCTTTGGGATAAATCTGTCATCACGTTTAATTACCCTCTTGCTATTATCTGAATTTAATGTGACCTTTGAATAACTAAATTTTTACAAAATGCTATGAAAACTAATTTCCATGTGAATGTGACTAAGGCTGCAGTCCTCTGCACATTCACCTGGGTGTGCTTTCTTCTGAGTAGACACCTATTGATGTGCACTGTTAACCAATTTAATTGTAGTTATGCTATTAAAGCACAGTGACACGGACAGGGAAAATATGTTTAAACACAGCATTTAACAGATGTAACCATAATTTCTGTGCATGTTTGAGTCTTCATTTTTTGCATAGCTATTTGTTCATTCCAGAGTGAAATGAAGCCAAAAGCGTGTATAATGGCATTTGCTCATATTTATCCTTTAATAGCATTTATCATATTTATCTTTTCTTCCCTCTCACTCACCTTTTGTTGTCTCTACCCCTCCCCAACCTAAATTTAGACTGTAGATTCCTTGAGAAAGAGACCTGCTCCTTTTCATGCTGCGCAGTAAAGGCTCTGTACAACGATAGTGCTATATAACAAACAAGCAAATAAAATAAGCACATGCAGTATGCTTTTGTTGAAAAGCGTGCTTTCGGTTGCTTTTGTTTAAAATTCATGGAGAAATTCCCAAGACATTGAAAAACTAGAATTTTGGATGCATTTATTTACATGTTTATTCTTTGTCACATATGAATTCTTCCCTTCCTCCAATGAACTGTGGAAATATATATTCCAAGGGGAAATGCTGTAGTTCAGTGGTAGAGCATCTGCCTTGCATGCAGAAAATCCCAGGTTTAATTGCCTGCATCCAGTATAGCATAGCAGCAAATTCAGAAGTGCAGGGAGCCTTCATGATAGTCACAGCTACAGCACTCCCCAGTTTTTCTGCTGCTCAGTTGGGAATGAGATCCTTGTTAATACCTTCTCCCATAACAACAAATGTCCCTAGGAGTAAATAAGCATGAAAGGGGAGAGTGTTGGCTACTGAAAAGAGTCTTCAGTGGCTGACCCACTTCTTTTCACTCTGGTTGGCTTCCTATAGCTTGAGCCCATTATTCCATGTCCTGCACCCTGGGATGACTGAGAAGAGATCCCAGCCCTCCTCTGTGTGACAATCTTTCAAGTACTTGAAGAATGCGATCATAACTCCCCTCAGTCTTTTCTTCTCAAGGCTAAACATTCCTAGTTATTTCAGTCTCTCCTCACAGAGCTTTGTTTCCAGTCCCCTGATCATCCTCGTTGCCCTCCTCTGAATCTGCTCCAGTTTGTCTGCATCCTTCTTAAAGTGCAGTGATCAGAACTGGACACAGTACTCAAGATGAGGCCTAACCAGTGCCAAATAGAGGGGAACTAGTACTTTAGGAAATTTGGAAACTATACTTTTAATGCAGCCTAGAATAGCATTTGTCTTTTTTTGCAGCCAACCTACGGTGGAAAAGCAGCATACAAATAAACAGTGATTATGATGATTTGATTTATATCCTGCCTTCCTCCCATCAGGAGCCCAGAGCGGCAAATAAAAGCACTAAAAACATTAAAACATCATAAAAACAAACTTTAAAACACATTAAAACAAAACATCTTCAAAAACGTTACTAAAAAAAGCTATGAAAACATATTCTAAGATTAAAAACATGTTTAAAAAGAAAGTTTAAGAACATATTAAAAAACAATTCCCACACAGATGCAGATTGAGATAGGTCCCAACTTAAAAGTCTTGTTGAAAGAGAAAAGTCTTCAATAGGTGCCGAAAAGATAACAGAGATGGCACCTGTCTAATATTTAAGGGGAGGGAATTCCACAGGGTAGGTGCCACCACACTAAAGGTCCATTTCCTATGTTGTGCAGAATGAGCCTCCTGATAAGATGGTATCTGCAGGAGGCCTTCACCTGCAGAGCGCAGTGATCCACTGGGTATATAAGGGATAAGATGGTCTTTCAGATATCCTGGTCCCAAGCTATATAGGGCTTTGTACACCAAAACTAGAACCTTGAACTTGACCTGGTAGCAAATGGGCAGCCAGTGCAATTATTTCAGCAGCAGGGTGACATGTTGGCGATACCCTGCCCCAGTGAGCAGTCTCGCCACCACATTTTGCACCAGCTGCAACTTCTGGACCAACTTCAAGGGCAGCACCACATAGAGCGCATTACAGTAATCCAGCCTGGAGGTTACCAGTGCGTGGACAACAGTGGTCAGACTATCCCGGTCCAGAAACAGCCACAGCTGTCTTACCAGCCAAAGCTGGTAAAAGGCACTCCTAGCCATGGAGGTCACCTGGGCCTCTAGCGACAAAGATGGATCCAGGAGCACCCCAGACTACGAACCTGCTCTTTCAGAGGACATACGACCCCATCCAAAGCAGGCAACTGAATCTGAAATTGGGAACCACCAACCCACAGTGCCTCTGTCTTGCTAGGATTCAGACTCATCCAGCCCACAACCGAGTCCAGGCAGCGGTCCAGGGCTTGCACGGCCTCTCCCAATGCAGATGTTACAGAGAAATAGAGCTGGATATAGTCAGCATACTGCTGACACCTTGCCCCAAATCTCCTGATGACCACTCCCAAGGGCTTCATATAGATGTTAAACAGCATGGGGGACAAGATGGTACCCTGTGGCACCCCACAGCACAACTGCCAGAGGGCCGAAAGACAGTCACCCAATGCTATTCTCTGAGAGTGACCTTGGAGATAGGATCAGAACCACTGTAAAACGGTGCCTCCAATACCCAGCTCACCAAGTTGGCCCACAAGGATACCATGGTCCATGGTATCAAAAGCCGCTGAGATATCAAGTAAGAATAACAGGGTCACACTCCCCCTGTGCTTCTCCCGATAAAGGTCATCCATCAGGGTGACCAAGGCCTATTCAGTCCTATAGCCAGGCCTGAACCCAGATGGATCAAGATCTGTTTCATCCAAGAGTACTTGCAGTTGCTGTGCCACAACCGTCTCAATCACCTTCCCTAAAAAGGGGGTATTTGCAACCGGTTGGTAGTTGTCACAAACCAATGGGTCCAGGGTGGGCTTTTTCAGGAGCGGTCAGATCACCGCCTCTTTCAAGGCGGCTGGGACCACTCCCTCCTGCAGCGATGTGTTGACCACACCCTGGATCCACTCGGTCAAACCCCCTCGGCAAGCTTTAATAAGCCAAGAAGCGCAAGGGTCGAGAGGACACGTTGCAGGCCGCATCAACGCAAGCACTTTGTCTATGTCATCAGGCTGCATCAACTGAAACCGTTCCCAAGAAGTTGCAGCAGATGTTGCACTGGACACCTCATTGGGGACTACAGTAGCTGTGGATGGGGCATCAAGACTGCTATGGAGACAAGCAACTTTACCCTCAAAGTGCCTTGAAAACCATTCACAGTGGGCCTCCAAAGGGTCTAAAACTCTATTTCCTAGTGATAATGAATTGTCCAGCCTTTTCACATCTTTACAATAAATCTTTGCAGTGGAGGGAGCCTTGTGTATCTGTGGAGGCTCCTCGTGTGAGTGGAAACCCTGGAAAATCACGGTTCTTACTCATGCCAGGGAGCCTCCATGAATACAGGGCATTGACAGACTGCTGCTATTTTCAGGTAGGATTCAATCACATACCAGAAAATTCAGCTTAGGCAATTATAGTTCATTGGGTGATCTTGCGCAACAAACATGCTTCTTCCCTCCCCCCCAAATCGGGGGTTTTGTGATAAGGAAAGTGTCAGGAAAATGCACGGGAAAGTGTGGAATAACGCTTGCTTGTCATCTAACCTGCCTGCAAACAAATCAAAATGAATGCTCAATTAGCAGGTCATCTGGAAATGCCCACACAAACCTAACCACTGTAGAAGTTCAATGTAAACATGCAAGGGCTAAAAGTGCATCCTCACAGCTGTTCTACCCAAGTTCTCTCTTCAGGCAATAATGCCTGGAGGTGGTTAAAGTAATTTGATGTTTTAATTCGCAGTTCATCTGTGATATCAACACACATGAACCCATTTGCCACAAACTCTGGCAAATACAACTGGGAACAGAAGCTAGTTGTGAGTCATTATGATTCATATTTTTGAATGACAGCCACTGTTTACTAATCACAAAGAAAGCCCAAGCCTTTTAATCAATTGAAAATTAAAAGACCACTGACCCATATGCTGCTTCTAGGTTAGACAGTCATCCAAATCCTGCAAATACAGCCTTTGTATCCCTACCTAGTTAAAGGCACATAGAATCTCAATCAGAACTTGCATTGGATTGCTTTATTAATGAAAGAGCTGGATCAAACATTTTAAATTGCCAAGCAAAGGAAAAGTGTCTCATTTAAAAAACTGTCAGATCAGATCATTTTTAAAAATGTTTTCGTTATTAATAACACCAAGCATTGCCAATATACACTATGAGGCTTGTTTTCAAACCGGAATAGAGTAAGATGCTTGAAACACCAGTTCAGTAACAGTGAAAATGGCAATGGAACAACACATTGTGGAAGCAAAATGGTTGTGTGTGTCTTTTGGGGTGAATTCCACCGGCCCTTGTTTTGACCAAAAGCCAGTTGGGAACGGTTGGTTTCCAGTCTGCATTCAAAATGTTTGTAGGGAACTGCTGGTGGGTGCAGTTCATCATAACAGGGATTGTAATCTTGGATGCCATATGGTTCAGCCTACTTTAGTAAGGCTTTTTGACGGTAGGCAAAATGACAGCTTCTTTGGGGGATAAACCACTCTATCAATTGATACACTGCAAGGAGAGTGGTTCACCTGAAGATGCCTGAAGCTGCGCAGAAAATTGAAACCATGGTCCGCTTGCTGTGGAGCTGCATAAAGTCATGCTGGTTACCAGGCACCCAAAGTTAGAGTGTTACTTACTGGAGCCAACTTAGGGTGCTTCCAACTGCAGTTTATTGTAGACCTTGTGCTGTTCCTGCACATTTTGTGTAGCATCCACGTGATGATGTCCTCATCAATATGCCATCAAGCTACCAATGCTTGTTCCGTTGCCATCAGAGAAAGATACCCCCCCTTCCAAATGGAAGGAATGTGTTCCTCTGCAAGTTCATTTTAAGATAAAGGCAATCTCGACCAAATTCAATTTTCCACTCATCCCAAAACAAATGCATATCCCTACAGTTATTATCCACCTTGCAAATAGTCCTAGTCAAGCTGCTATTCCATGACTACAAACCCATCAATCAATAATATGCCAAGACTAGTGGGAAAATCCCCCACAGTTATATAATCCAGCTGGTTTCATGTCTCCACAAGAACAATGGAAAATATTCCATCCAAACCGAGTCTTTATTTATCAATACTAATATTTATTCATCACCTTCCACACACATGCCTCAACGTGATGTACAAAATACAATAAAAACATGACTAGGCCCAGTTGTTAACTACGACAGTACTGCCATGTTCCATACAGCCCAAATATCCTTATCCTGATCCTGAAGAATGAAACTTTGTAATTATGTTAAAAGGGAATTCAACAAGAGTTTGGGTGATACCAGCCATCATGCTCCACTTGTACCAGAACCAGAAGAGACCCCTTCTCTAAGGCCCATTGCATTGCTTGAATGGGGCTCAAGAGGAGTCAATGATTACTAATAAACCGCCTGAGATTGCCAGTCAGGAGTCTCCCTCAGGGAGACTAAAGATTCAAGGGACTGACTTATCCCCTCTTCAGTCTCCAAAAGTATCTCTCGGAGCAGAGACAGTGGCAAAGCTGAGGGGAGGTGCAAACCAGAAGGCACAATACCCATTTGGCAATGAAGCCTACCTTTCCTAAGCTCTCTTCAGGAAGAGGGAGCCTGCTTTTCAATATACCTACAGAATCAAGGAAGAACACCAGAAGGACATGCTCCATGTTGGATGAGTTTAGCACTGGATTCTTTCTTTCCAAGGTATTCTCGAGAATGCCTTCATTCCAGCAATCAGGCAGTGGTGCAAGAACAGAGAAAATAGCTGTATACAGACACAGACCATTGATTCATCTAGCCAGGTATTATCTCCAGGGTTTCAGGTGGAAGGCATTCCTAGCCCTACCTGAGGATGCCAGGGATTGAACCTGGGACCTTCCAAATGCAAAGCAGATGCTCTGCCACTGAGCCATGACCCTTCCCCTATGGCTCGACATCAGGCTGATGTTCAAGACCCCCAAATGACCACCAAGAGAGCAGCAGATGATGGAGGAAGTGGCAACAAGGCACAACATAAGAATCTAGTCTGGTATAGGTATGCCAGGCTCCACTGCTGGCTGCTGTACCATTGTCTCTTCCTAGTTTTAAAAACATTTTATAGTCAGGAGGCAGCTGGCCAGGCATGTACATGGTGACAGATGCTGGCTTTATTATTTTTCCTGTAAAAATGTCATTCTTTTCTACAATGAGAACAAGGCTTATTCCCAAGCAAATGTGTTTAGTGTCAGGGTAGGAGAAGCAAATGTCATTTTATACCTATAGTCATGACGATGTTATGATTTAAGTGAGTTTTTAAAATGCAAAACAGGGTTGCAAGAACACCTGCACTTGGCTGACTTTCTCTTCTCCTAAAGATACAAGATCAGTCTCAGGCTCTGAACCTGGCAACCATACTTGACACCCAGTTCCAGGCTACTGCAGGTTTGGTGACTCAGAGTAGACCCATTGAAATTAATGGGCTTAAGTTAGTTCATATGCATCGATTTCAATGGGTCTACTCTGAGTAGGATTAGCATTTGATACAACCCAATACTTTATCCAGCCAATTCTTAACAGAACCCATGAAATCGGTCACATAAATCAGTGCTTAACGACCACCAGCTTTATGTAAAAACAGCAACAATGAAAAAATCAAGGGCACTGTCGATGACATCTTCCCCTGTTATTTCAGTATGGGTCTCTCTCTTCCTCCATGGATTTAATGTCTGGGGCCATAATCAGCTTAGACACCCAGTACCAAGGCCCCTGAAAACAAAAATCACCTTTAAGCTTCCAACCAACCAGAGAGGCCAAGTCTTGTTGGTCTCATCACCATTGCCACCCATCATGAATTTCTTCTCCATTTATGCCTAGTCTTTGTCCAGCAGTGGCGCCAGCAGAATGAATGATGTAGAATGACTCCTGCCTGCCAAGCTCATCCAGTTTTATTACTGTCAAGCTCTTCAAAATAGTTAGCGAACCTAAAACACAATATTATCCCTTCGCAGACAAGCACAAGACTCACATATGGAATTTTACTGCCCTCTGGCTTATTCCCATAGCAACCTTCCTTTTCTATTAGTTTTCTCACAAAACAAGCTGATTTTTGTCCAATTTCAGGAACAGAAAAATCATAACGTTTACGTGCCCTAGATCTAAGCAGAAAGTAATGATAGTTTAATTTCATAGGCTATGGAGCACTCTCAACATTCAGATGTAGAAAGCTGAAAACTCTTCATATTGCTAGAGAGGCTGGACAAATAAAGATAGCAGTAAGCTTAGCTGGTGGAGTGTGAAATTGTTTTTTGAAAGATCCTCCTTGGCTACAAGATGTGTTTCCTGGATATTAACAGCCAATATAATTTTGAAGCCAGTCTCTTCTGCAGATGGACAAGAAATGGCTCCTCTCGGTTTCAAATTGCTCTATAAATTGCAAATGTTGAGGGTAGGGAATAGCAGGGAGGTGCTGAAGGACAGTGCTCTGTGTACCATGTGACCTACTCTATGCCCACTAAACTAACCCTAAGTTAGTCTGCTGCCCTCAGTTATGGTGGGCCATGCTGTCCCATTGCTAGATTCAGTTGCCAGCCCAGGTGGCTTCTCTGCATGGAATGGAATGGAGAGGGGGCCACCATGTTGTCCTTTATCTCAGGCAGCAAAATGTCTTGAGCCAGTCCTGCAGGCTGCAAAGAAACAGTTCATGTGGCAACAGTTCCATGCAGAGCTACGATAATGAAAGCTTCTAATCAGCCCCCATTTTTACAGAGAGTTCTTATACTAGTACCAACCCCAACAAATAGGTGGTGGGAGTCTGAAGACTCTTCTGTATGCCCAAACCAGTCAGTGAGAAGTTGACATGTGTTACAGGCCCTGCCCTTGTGTAGAATTGAATGATGTGCTGACATTTGATTCGGACTTCAACATCTGACTAATCAGACTGATTAAAAATGTTTCATTGACTATAGAGGGCTATGGTTCAGTTGTAGAGTACATGTTTTGCATGTAGGAGATCCCAGGTGTCTCCAGATAGGATTGAGAAAGATTTGTACCTGAAACCACAGAGAGCCACTGCTAGTCAATGTAATGTAGACCTGGATCAATGGTCTGGTTCAGTATAAGGCAGCTTCCTGTAATCAGGCAGCATACCTATCTAAAAAAAAATATTGTAATGCATGTACTTAACAAAACTGCAGATAGCAAGCACTTTCCTCTTTTAGCAAGCACCTTTTTAAAGAGGAATTCGCCTTTTTCTCTCACAGATCTTGCTAAGATAACGCCCACTATGGTAAGTATGCAAATTGCTTCAGAGGTATTGGCTCTACCCATCAGCAAAGTTAAACAATTGATCAATTAAGTAAAATTCCTGTGATTAATCAAGTAAGATTTCTTTAATCAGATGAAGATTGTATCTTCTTATATTCAAATTACCACTTGTTGCTACAGTCTACATGGTGTGGACATGCACACTATAAACTTGCCCTCCGTTTTCCTAATTGTAAAGTAGACACATTAACACTTCCTTGTTTCACCGTAGTGCTGTGAAATATAATTAGCTATTCCCCCCACCAAACACACACACTCAACATTTTAAAAAGGTAAAATGCCACCTGAGTCTTCCTTAGTGTAGGACTCTCAAGTTGCCAGACAGGGAAAGCTAACAGTGCTATTTACAGGCATGCTGATTTGCGCTGCCTAGCACATCTGTCATCTTACCGTACAGTTCACAGCAAGAAATAATTTAATTTTTTCTGCTTGAGTTAATACATCACACTGTGCCCTGATTACCTCACAGGAGAGCTGGAAAGGCAAGTTGCAGCAAGCGTGGTATCAAGAGATTAAGGACAACAGAGGGATGCCTTATTCTTAGTAGTTTTTCACCAGGGTAATGCTTTCACTACCCTGAACATTCATGTCTTATGGTGACTTTATGTCTTACTGTGAGAGCACATAGCTAAGAAAATGTAAAGGGTTTTTTATTAATTATTTTTATTACATTTTCAAAGTACAGATAAAAAAAAATCCACAAAAACAAGATAGCAAAAGGTTAATGCACAAACCAAAGACACATTTTTTTAAAAAAATTAGTCTAGTCTATCCACAGGGTCATATATACTGCTAGAGATGGCACAGAAGTTCAATTCAGTTTACCTTCAAAAGTGAACCTACCTAATTCACACTTTCTGAAACACTATGCAAACTGAAACACAGCCATCCTTTGAAATGTGCATTTCACCAAATTTTGCAGTGTAGTTCTTCAGCCTGGTAGGGCAAAGTGTGTATAAAAATGCACATATTAAGGAAAACAACATATATAAATGCATTATATTTAAGGGAAATTGCTTGGCAAAAATGTGTATATTGGGCAACATTGTATACAAAAATGTGTATATTAGGAGAAATTGGCACACAAACACTGATGAATTTTCATGAGGACTTTAAAAAACTATATAGTGATGTGGAAATGTGGAGAACTGAATTTAAGATTGGAAAAATGAGAAACTGAGAGCTACTGAAACTGACAGATTTGCCCATCCCTAAGTGTCTATTGGCAACGTATTATATTTTATGCCTCCTTTTCCAGCACAGCCTGCAAAATAGAGAACTTGCTCTACTATACATTCCACAAAAGTGCATATTGCACAGGAGCTTCTCAAAATTCCTGTCCCAATGTAAATGGAATAAAATTAAACCATACTAAATATAATATATTTAGCCCCTAAGCAAGCAAACCTTTTGCATCAGCTTCTCTGATACAGGTAGGAACCAATCCTTATTGAATCAGGTTTCTATCATGGGTCCTTAAAGATGCTGCCAAAGTTAAAGTTAAATATATTTAAGGTAAACTTTTTATTCATCTGTGCATTATATAATCAAGTTATGACTATGTGGTGTTACCGATAATTATGGCCATTCCATAATAATCCATCAGTAATTAAAGAAAGAGGCAAATAAAGACATCTATTAGATTCAGTGTTAAGCTACAGGAAGAGGATTTTATAGTGATTTTCTATTGCCAATTAATGATACAGGAAGAGAATAGTGATTATGATTTTTTTAAAAAAAAAATCACATGGCTCAGGTAGAAGCTGAAGGCACAAACCATAGAAAGTTAAGCAATCTTAGAAGTATCATTCCAGATCAAGAGGTGAGATCGAATTAAGCATGCCTTAGGCCAGGCCCATAAAGTTGTTCTTCAACTGGGTGAAATCCATTCATGTTGGTCCTATTGATGCTGTAACCCCAATAAGTCTTATGTGCAGGTACTGGGACGAAGGACGTCTTCCCATCAAGGTAGGTATGGAAAAGGAAACCATGGTGAGATTCTGTGTCCGAGAATGGACACGAATGACCGCAGTCAGGGGCCATGGATCAGAGATGGCCTCGGGTTGGGTCCTTTGATGCTGCTCGCTTAGCTGGGGTAAGGGCGCGGCTAGAAAAGGATAGCCCAGAGCAGTTGGATTTCTGGCTCTTGTGGCAAGCAGGAGCGCAGAAATGGACTGGCTTCAATGTGATGGTAGGGAGAACTGTAACCAGCAATGACCCTCCCCCCGGCTACTTTGCTGATGACCCCCCAGACAGCAGCCTGTTGGCCGCACCATAATTCCGTCTGCCCCACCACCATTCACCTCAGGGCGGTGGTTCCCCATCGGGGCAGGCATCCGACCCACATCCAAAGATCGGTGGTGCGCTGTCTGAGAACGATCCCATTCAAGGACCAGAGTCTCTCGACAGGGGCGGAGGTCCGAGAACCGGGAGGGGTTGGGAGAGGGAACCTGAGCGCTGGCTAACGCGCTTGCGAACGCCCTCTCCAAAAGCAAGAGACAATGCTTGTTTAAGCCAAGCTCGAGGAAGCAAGCCCCAAGCCCTAAAGTCATGGACAGCCACGAGGCAGCCCTCAGTCAATCACGTACTCCTCTCCTGTCTCAAACCGGGATGGTGGTTGAGCACAAGATGTGGTTGGAATGGAATCATAAGGAATGGAGTCAGTTGTCAGGCTCCCAGGTGAGTAAGGTTTGTAGTATTTTCCCGGGAAATAAGAGTGGTATTAGGAATGATTCTGTTTAAATAGACGTGTATGAAGTGAGTACTCAAGTGTGAATTGGTTATATGTGTGAAGGTGTAAAGGTTTCTTTGAGTGTCTGTGTGAAGGTTTTCTGTGGGAATGTTATAAGGGAACTTTCCTCCCTTTACTTTCACTTCCTAAAACATGTTTTTTTTCCTTGCTGCTTGGATTGGCCGTGCCGTCCATGCTACTATTTCTGCTGGCTGTCCTTGTTTTTCATAGGATTTAAAGAACCTAATCTGTTCCTTTAGCAGCTTTTAGCAATCTTCTAAATTAGTGTGAAGAGATTTGCTCTGTTTGTTTAAGCAAGTGATTAAGAGAGATAGAGAATGGGAGGTGAGAAAAAGGGAGTACAGAGGTGGTCCTGGAAGTTTTAGGCTTCCCTACAGCAAGCAAAAGCATAGTGACATCACCTTTAATGAAGGGTGGTATGCGGAGGCAAAGTGGTGTTAAGATTGAGGCATACAGGATGTAGACAGAAGGTTCGAGTTACGTAGACAGTGAAAAGGTTAAAGAGACTGCGAGCAGTCGTGATGGGTAAGAAATGTCTTGGGCAAATTAGTGGATTGTTTTAGGGAGAAGGAAAGAGAATAATTTCTGTTCTATAATGTCAGAGTTCCCTTTTCTTTCTTTGCTACAGTACTGGGTTTAGTTTCATTATTGCAGCTTGCTTTCTGTGTATGTGCGTGTCTAAAATTACAACCCCTCCTTCCTTTCCCCCACTTGACAGGTAAACAGCCAAAAGAGCAACGCAGCCGCTGCCCCTTGCAGCCCGGTATAATTCTATTATATCTTTCAGCTTATTGTGTGATTGCATTTGGTTCTGAGCATATAAATCATGATTTAATTACAGGAATTAGTTCTCGACTGACCCGAGATTTTCTGCTGATAACTGCGCGGACAGAGGGTTTTCTTTATGCATTTGTATATGATCAGAAGTCTAATCTTTTTATCCCATTTGCCTTTCTGATTATAGGACAAAGCAGAAGCCGGGAATCTCCTTTTATTACGGGTTTTCATTTGTCTGTCTTGATTGATAAACGTTAACAATGTTTGTTTTGTTTTTACATGGGTATAGAGGAGAACCTTCAGGATCTCCCTTTTGTCACTTTGGTATAGTGTTAAGAAATTAAGAAGTTTTCTACTGTCTGATTTAAAGCATAAGTATATTTTGGTAATTTAAGAATGCAGCTGCAAATTGTTTTTCTTTCTCTCTCTCTCCTTGTATTCCTCTGTGCAAGATTTTATTTCCTCCGGAGTCCCTTCTCTTATTAAGTTTCTTAAAGTTGTTTTCTCCAGTCTGTGTAGAAGCTGCAAAGTAATCCCCCTTCTTCCTAAAGGCTGCTTTTCGTGGCTACTTTCTTGGGCAACATCTGTACATGGCCAGAGGTTAGGGAAGCTCGAAGGTTTTTTAGAATGTGTAGTCCTGTTGTGTGTTTGTCTGTCTGAAACCTTTTTTTTAAATTATATCTTTTTGCACTACTAATGGGAATACTCAGTGCAAGATACAAAGCAGCTAAATTGTTAGTTGCAACACAATATTTTGGTTTTTGTCCACTTTTGTTCAGAAGTCTCATCTGTGGCCATGAATGTGTTTTATTTTTATATTTTCCTTCCTGCGCTGAATGATTTGTAAAGGAAGCATTTTCTCCAAAAGGAACATTTTCTTTTTGTGTGTGTGTCACAGGACATTTATTGCAGGCATTTTTGACTGGAGCCTCATAGATCAGTGACATGAAGCTGGTACCAACGCCCTGGCCCAGGACATAGCTATGCAACTGGCGTGCCATTCTCCAGCATGTGCTACAATAACAGCATAGAGGTCTGCTTCATTCTTCCCCAACTACAGAAATTGACATGTCTACTTTGGCCATCAACCTGAAATGGACACCACTATTTCTTCTGGTGAGATGTCCCACATTGTGCAAGCTTGCAATCTTTATCACAGTCACTCGGGGGGAGGGGGAATGAGTATTCTTTTCATTGTTCAAGTTTTTCTGCCTAGCATCGGCAAACCATACACAGTTCAGTTACAGCTTCCACTGAACATGACCAGCTGGTTTCCAGAGGATGAACTTTGTGCAAGCCATCCCACAGCATGTTTCAACACCATGATACTTGTTTTATGTCCATTATAATATTGAATGTAATTATTTATGCATTGTCCTTTAAGGATGTGTTGACCGTTGTTGTTGTTGTTTTTCCCTTCCTTTCATAATTTATATGTTATGACTGTTTTGCTCCTAGGATGTTTTTGCTTTTCAAATCCCTCTGAGTGATTTCATAACAGGGGATTTACAGGATTTGGCTATTTCAGATGTGGGGTTCACAGTGTAGAGTATTGGCCCATTGCGTAATTATTTTCTCGCCCATTTGTTTACTTTCTCATTCTGTCAGAACAATGGTTAGGAATAGTGCAATGTTTAGGAGTGCAAGCTACACTTCAGATAACACATGAGCATCATACAGTCACTCATAATCATAGATAAGCTCTCACAGATAGAGGCACATGGATGGTGGAATTCCCTGTTTGGCTGGGGTGAGGACGCCGAAGGAGGTTTCAACCTTATACTGCACCCCGTTGTGGTGGTTTTGGTTTTTCAGAAAATTCTGATCTTTGTCTAATTGGCCCTTGTAATGTGTTTCCATCTCATATGGCACAGTTACACCAACTGGAAGTCAGCATTGGAGCCCGGGGGCAGAACTGCGAATGGATGTTTACGTCTACATTTCAAAGAGGGGGGGAGTGGTACGGCTTGGCTAACCCCATGTTAGTTCAAGTGGACTCTGGGAGGTGCAAGGCCAAGCGCTATAACTCCCACCCCGACTCTCACACACCCCCACCTGATGGCATGGCTGGTGATGCGTTCCAGAGGTTTTGCGCAGAGGAAAACAAGGGCAGAGTTAAACGCTGTTGCATAAATGTTATTGTATTCCTTGGCGTATACACCCCCACCCACAGTGAATCTCATTGTTTGTTAGAAAGAGCCTTAGTTTTTTTAGTATCAATCAGAAGCACACATGCAGATATACACACGCGTATGGGGTCTCCTCACACCGAGACGCCCCCCTTTTGTGTGGCCAACGAAAGATGAAGCAGCCATCTCTTAGACGCAGGACGTCTAAGAGGGCTGAAAGGAGGGAATTGTTGGGAATAATTGAACCCAGGGCCTGAAACAGCAAAAACCTCATAGGCTCTAATAGGCAAACCTAGAAAGCTTATGCTCCCTGGGTTTCATTTTCCCTTGCGTGGGAACCCAGCCTCAGAGGTGCCTGCGAGGCTGTAGCATTGTTTTGAGAAGATAGCTACATTCTGTTCTACTCTCCTTGCCCTTTACACTCCTTTCACACCCACATATCTTTTTCTAGCAAATTCAGCAAAACAATTCCATAGTTCTCATTAAAATTGTAGCAGTTAGAGTGACCCTTTGTATGTATGTGTTTTCATGTTTATGATCTCTAAGCGTCAATCCAAGCCCCTCTTACTTTAGAATACTGTTCATAGTCCTGATTTTCAAAGAAACAACATCTTGACTTCGAAATATAACAAGTGATATGTAGCTTGGGCTTGTTATTCTCCTTTTATGTTATGATGTATTCCGTCTGCTAATATTTTTGCTTGAGAAACCTATAAAATGGTGAAACAGATAATAAACAGGGCTCTCTTCCTTGCCAGACTGTCGTGTCTGTGTGAGCTTGAGACCCACTTTTTGATCAAGAAGTGTACGTGTGTCTTTACTTGGTATCTGGCTGAACATCCAAAGCAGGTAATTGGAATCCCCATTGCTCGCACTCCTTCCCGGGGTACTGAGGTGAGCAAGCCCACCTTAGGTGGGAACAAAAAGTCACCCTAACAGAGGCATGGGTGGGACTGTGGTGGTAAGTCCCTCCCCTTATCTTCCTGATTGATTAGCCATTTTACAATGAACTGCTCTGCACAGAAGCTGCATGCATGTAGGCTCCCTATACTGGATCTATAATCTGCATTTTTATTTTTGCATATGCAGCTTGCATGCATAAGGCTCTGTGCATAAGCTCCAATCAGTGCACGGAAGTTGAACCTGCCACTGCAATAGAATAAAGAAGAAAAATGTGGGATGATATGTTAATTTAAAAGATCACTACCTATTTCTTCCTTCCCATAAATATTTATAATTCCTCAGAAACCTTTTGAAAAACCTGAACATTCATTCTATTTTGGAAGCAATACAGACCTAAAGAACTACCATCAAAGGACATTTTGACTATTTGAAAATATGGATTCTGTCAGTATCAAACTGTTGATTTAAATTTGAATAATTTTTTACAGTTGCCTCATTTCACATGATTTAATGTTTTTTTTCAGAAACAAAACTGGAAGCACACATACAAAACTCAAAAGATAATTATGGGCCAAGTATGGTATGGAGTCACATCTCCTGACTCTCATGCAACATTCCCACTTTCCTGCTGGTATAGTTGATCTCTTGGTCTAGGAAAGAAAAATGTGTGGAAGACATGGATTTCATTTTGCACTGTCAATTCAGATTTCCAAGAATTCAGGATTCTAACAATTCTATCAACAGAACATTTGTGTATGCTTAAATTCAGTGTTTATAGCAGAAGCACCGCGAAGTCTTAACCACTCAAAAATACATCCCTTTCAATTCAGTGAGGTTCAAGATTGCATCATCCTGCCTAATGTATTATCCTGCTAGTGGCATGGGAAATGTCAATGAATGCCAATATATTTTATTTACACAAAATAACCAAACCATAGAAAACATTCTTCAAACAGCAGACACATTGTTTCTGTGTGGAAAAGAAGAGCAGCTTTTTAACCTATGGAAGAATTGCTTGGTCAGCGACTCTTTGGTTCACAGTCCATGTGACTGGTAATGGAAAATAAGGCAAACTGACAGCCACAAGTAATCATTTTAGAAACAGTCAGAAGTGGAATATCACTGGTTTAAAAGACGTGCAACTTAACTATGAAAGTGTATGTCTGCAATAAACAAATGACTGTGTCAGACACAAGCAGTTGCATGTATTTATCCACTGTGTTCTGTCAAATCACGTGAACTATATTAAGAAACACATCAGATGGGTTAATATAAATATGAAGGTGATATTTGGTTTTTTTATTGAAAGGGACATTTTGGTCTACATTGCCTCATTGTTTAATTATTTATTTTTTTAAAGCTATTAACGTGCCTCTATTAATCAAAGGATCTCAGGGCTGGTAAAAATAAAACTATAATAAAATACAGTTAATGAATAACTTTTAAAAACACACACATAGAAAAACACTCTCAGCTCTTAGCTGATCTCTCAGCTGAACAACAGCAGCCATTTCCAAAGGCCTGCATTTTAAAAAGCCATGTTTTGAATTGGCATCTGAATGACAACAGCACAACAGTGCTTGATGGATTTCGGGGGGCAAGGAGTTGGAGTGCCACCATGAAGAAGGCCTGTCCATGCATCACCACTAGTTCTGTTTCTTTATTTATACCTACATTTACATTCTACCTTTCCTCCAAGGAACTCAAGATGGCGTAGTGATTCTTCCCCACCCCTATTTCATCTGCATAACAATCCTTTGAGGTAGGTTATACTGATCCAGTGAGCTTCATGGCTGAGTGGGGATTTGAACCCTGTTCCCTCAGGTCCTAGTCCAACACTCTAATCACAACATCACATTGGCCCATTCCTAAAGTATAATTTGTAATAGTGGGATGCTAAGGGGGGCTCCCCAGCAGATCTTAATTCACAGGCAGGATTGTTCCCTGGGATAGATGCTCATTCAGGTATTTATGCCCCAAGTCATTCAGGGCTTTATAAGTAATTTATAACACTTTGAATTTAGACTAGAAACATATTGGCAGTCAGTACAATTCCTTAAGAACAAGGGCAACATGGTTCTGACTAGCAACTTCACTTAAAAGCTGAGCTTCAATTTCTGAGTCATCTTCAAGGGCAGACCTACGAAGAGCACACTGCAGTAATCCTAAAAGGGGGTTCTAAGAGTGTGAATTACTGTGCCCAAGCTAGCCCTGCCATCACTGGGGGACCAGCTGGTTTTATGTGGTATGACATTTTTTAGCATTTATTTGTCAGTTCTGCATATAAACACTACTGAGATTCCTATATAGTAAACAGGATTTGAAAAAAATAAAACTAATATTGGGTTTTAGGGTTGAAGAGGATGAGATTTTGTCTCATTTCTACAGTATTTTGGCTCCATGTCATGGTGTAATAGACTTCTGTGCTTGTGCTCCATCTGGGATGTCTGAGGGCTGAACTAAAGGTGACTCTAATCTGAGCTTTTCCACCCCAATGCAAATAGCAGATGGGAGCCCAGATCCAGACTGGGAGCACAGCAAAGGGTTAAAGCCTCCTGTGCCATCACCATGGTCCTGATCTGGCTCAGGATTTCCTACAGTGGAGGCTGGTCCATTTGGGTGAATGGGACACTGCTCCACCAATCCCAGTCTGCCCTCAGCCAGCCCCCACCTGTCTGCCTGCCTGCTTGCCTCCCTGCCTACTTACAACCTGTCCAGGGGTTGGCACTGTCTGTCAGCATCCTCCTTCTTAGTCTCACTGTTGCCCCTTGCAGAACTCAGCAGAAGGGAGGATGGGAAAAAAATAGAATCAGTTGGCTCCGCCTGTCATTGGCTCTGGCTCCATCTACTGTGATCTTCCTGCTTTCCTCCCCACCAGTCCCAATGGGTACCTGCCACCACTGCTTCCCCATGCTGGCTATTGGTTAAATAATTAGTACTTGTGTGTGTGTGTGTGTGTGTCTGTGTGTGTGTCTGTGTCTCTCTGTGTGTGTCTGTGTCTGTGTGTACATATTTGCACTAAATGTCGTCACGGTATATTTCACATGACCACAGACAGATTGTACTGCAAACTACAGTGTGATGAGAGGCAGTGGATGGGCAGTCCGGGTGAGCTATAGAGGACAGGCTGCAGCAGACTCCTAGCTCTCTTGGCTTCTCTGCCTGCCAGCCTTGGGACCCTGCCCCAAGATCCAGATTCCCAGGCTGGCAGGCACTGCTAATGACCACTTCCTCCTCTTTGGCCAGACTGGAGATCTGCTTCTGTTACCACAATGGCTGGTTAAGATGAAAAGCCGGCCTGAGTAGGAAGACAAGTAGCAGAGAGGAGAAAGGAAACAGAAGTGGCAGCTACCCAGCCTGGGGATCTGCTGTTGCCACTGCCAATTAAGAGTCAGCCTGGGTAAGGTAGCAACAGTGGTGGAGACATGAGGTGGCAAGGGGAAGATCTACTGAGTTACCCTGAAGGGGAGTGGGGAGTTGGGGGGAATGGGAAGTGACATGGAGGAGGGGGCATTGGTGAAGGAAGCAAGCAGAGGTGGCACCTAACCAAGTATAACACCAGATTTCTGAGACTGCAGTGCTACAAGACTTAAGGAGCAATCCAAACCCAAGATCTGCCCAGATGAGCAGGTTAGGATCTGGCAGATCCTAAGTCAGGCAGGGCTATGCTGATGCAAGTCCCCAACCCCAGGTTAGCCGCAGATACACTGGCATAAGTTCCTCATCTTGACTCAGCCAAGACCAGCGTACATCCCCCAAAAGGGCGTTTCGTGGGTGGAACTCAGAGGAGGGGACTTATGCTGGATCCAAACTCTGTTCAGTTCAATCATGTGATCTGGCAACCCAGTGGAACTTTCACTGTCAAAAAGGCTGGTGTTAAGTCAAACTCTGTTTTAAAAGCTTGCTTTCCCTTTGCCAGGCTTGGGCCAGTTCAGCCAGCAGTAGCCTTGCGCCTGAATGGGGTTTGGATCTAGTGTACTTTAAACTGGTGTAACTTAAACCAGCATAAATTACACTGGCTTCCTTTAGTTAGGATTGCTCCATCACCTGGAAGGTAGTCCCAATAAGTCTTACTTTTGAGTAGACATGTATAGGATTCTACTGTCAATACACATTAGCAGTACTTTAAGATAAACTATTCTCTATTTCCATTTTTACAATGGAATTTTAGATCCTAATAACACAAATCTTGATAGCATCATAGCAGTTCTGACGATACTTTCTTTAAAAGCAGCGCTTCCTTCAATTTCCTGCCAAAGCAAAATAATTTAATATCGTCTCAGAACATGTTTCCCTATGGATAAAAAGTCACTTGGTAGATACCTTCATTGAGCTATAGCTTCAAGATGAAATCACAGTTCTATTCATCAAGAATCTTTTCTTGTATAAAATAATATAATTGGAAGAGCTGTGGATTTCACAGCTGACAAGATATCTGATTAAAAATGCTTAACAAACAATCCTCAGGTACACCTTAACTATTTTAAAGTTTCTAAAAATACACTCAGTTATCTTCTTCTGGAAGTGTTCATTAAAATGACCTTCCTTGTGCAATACCTTATGTGGCTATCACCTTCAAAACCCTTTAATTTCAGAGTGGTCCCACTGCCTCAGAGGTGCTTTTCTGAATAAATTGCTCAGCAATACAGGATAGAAATACTATAAACTATAAAATGTCCACAATCTTTGTGGTGGGAATAGCTAAATTTCACATATTGATTTGAATTAACCTGCTAAATGGTTAATTAACTACAGTCCACTAGTTAGGATTAAACAAATCCATGGAAGAAATAGGCCCAGCAACTGATTGGCCCTGCATATTAACAGCAGAGGGAAACACCAAATGCCCCTACCTGCCAGCTGCCACAGCACTTAGCAGGGAAACCATCATTTTTAATTTTCTACTGTTGTTGTTGTTGTTGTTATCCACTTGTTGCCTGAAGGCCATCCTGCACATCCTCTTCAGAGGAGGCACACAGAGAAGGGCCTCTGATGATAATCAGGTGCATATCGGCAGAGGTGGTCTTGAGGTATGGGGTCCTGAGCCACATGTTTATAGGTCAAAACCAGCACATTGAATTGAAACTAGAAACTAAGTGGTGGCCAGTGCAGTCATGCCAGAATTGGTGTTGCATGCTCAGACTATTTTTCCCCAGTCAGCAATCTGGCTGCTGAATTTGGCACTGTCTGCAGTTTCTGGACCATCTTCAAAGGCAGCCCCATGCATAACGCATTGCAGTAATCTAACCTAGAAGTCACCAGAGCACAGACAACAGAAGTTAACCTATTCCTGTCCAGATAGGGTTGCAGCTGGGCTACCAGCCAAAGCAGGAGGCAAACTCTTTGCCACATGGCTAATAGAAGCCCCAGGTTCAGAGGCATATATACAGGCATATATACCTTAGATTACCAGATGCTGGTAACAACCAAACAACAAGGAGGATTGCAATTTCTCCATTATACCATGCTGGTGAGTTTACTTACCATGAAGCAACATCAAGTGGACTACGTAAGATGCCATCCAAAAGGGACCAGAGCTGTAACCCAATCATAGAGCATCTAGATCCCAGGTTCAATCCCTGGCATTTTAGGATACAGCTGGGAGAGACCCTAGTCTAAAATCCTGGAGAGCTGCTGCCAATCATTATAGACAATACTGAGCTAGATGAGTCGGTGTTGTGATTCAGTATAAGGTAGCTTGCAATGTACCTATGACCATTTTGCTCTGTATTAAAAATAGGCTAATGCAAGGTGCATCCTTCCGCCTCAGATAATTTTCATCTGTTTGCTTGCTTTTTATTTTTCCCTCTTCTAATTTTCACCTCTTCTAATGAGCCATTGCCAACACAATTTCAGGCAAATGGGAGAAAACAAGCCAGCCAGCAAGGAGAATGCTCATGACTGTAGGAACAAGTGTAAAAGTTTGTCTGCACTACATTGCAAAGCATGTCCCAACAATTTTTTTACCCTATTTTTTTATACAGCACAAATAACATTTTTTTTAAAAAAATAATTGATATTAACAGTGCCAGTCCAAGCCATTTTGCTGCCTGAAGTGGAACCCTAATGCTAGGGCCAACATTTAGAAAACTCTTGGTGCATGTCTGACCTGCTTTTATCTGTCCCACCACAGTTTATGGTGCTGCCTGAAGCAAGATGCTTCACCCTGTGCATGGCAGGCCCAACCCTGTGTGGTAAGGAAAGCATTCAACTAACTCAGGCGTGGAGAACCTTTGGCCCTCCTGATGTTGCTGGAGTACAACTCCCACCATCCCTCCGCATTCTCAATGCTTGCTAGGGCTGATGGGAATTGTAGTTCAGTAGCATCTTGAGGGCCAAAGGTTTCCCACCCCTGAACTAACCCGTCCCATCAGTGCAAGGATTACTGCTAGTACAACAGGACTTTGTCCCCTCTCCTCCCCATGCATAGGCCCTGTACCCTCCCAAAATCTGCTCCAGAGGGTTGGGGGAATCCCTAGAACAGATTGAGGGGACAGAGGAAGGAGAGGGAGGAAAAGTTGTTACACAAGCAGAAATCCTTGCACTGATGTAGTTACTTAGCACTATGTTGTGCCACACCTTAGGGAATGAATGCAGATTCATTCATTATCTGGTAGAGAAAGAACTCCCCCTACCCCCTGTATTTTGACTGGGTTGGTTCGCAAGTAAACATTAAGATAAACTATTGCTTTGAGTAAATGTGTGAGCTCCCAGAGAGGAGGCTGCTTCACCCCTCCCTAGTCAATTTGCTGTTGTGCCACACTGGCCTAAGTAATGCTTAGACTTAGGCAGATCTTCATCTTAATTTAAAGCACATCCAATGCACGTTTAAATCACACAATGTCCCCCAAAGATTCCTGGGTGGAATTGTGGTTCGCCCACCCACAGAGCTACAATTTTCCAGCAACCTTAACAAACTCCAGTTCCCATGATTCTTTGGGGGAAGTAATGTGCTTTAAATGTGTGTTAGATGTGTTTTAAATGTATGGTGTGGGTAGCATAGTGTCCAAACCAGAGTTTATGGTTTAGCTCTCTTCAGAGTAGCCACAAGCCTTAACCAAACCTTGTTCTACTTTGTGGTTTGTCCAGGAAAGCTAACCATGAGTCTGGGCAGGGCTGGTGCCAGGCATGCCGGGGCCTTTGGGCACCAGCGTGCCCAGGCCCCGGCACCCACACGCATGCCCCACCTACCTACCTACCTACCTACCTACTTACCTACCTACCTACCTACCTACCTACCTTCCATGATCCGTGGCAGCGTCAGTGCCCAACCCTGCTGTGGATCATGGAGAGGGAGCTCCCAGACACCCCCCACTGCCACACAGGCCCATGATGCCCGCCTGCATGGCCCACCTACCTCTCCCTTGATGCAAATGTTGGTTGCACTATGGGTGCAAGCCTGCCATCAACCAAGATGGCGAAAGGGGAATCAGCACCTTAAGGAAACCTCAGCCACCATCTTGGTTGATGGCAGGCTTGTGCCTGCAGCGCAAACAGCATTTACACCAAGGGAGAGGTAGGGGGCAGTAGAGGGGGTGTCTGGGAGCTCCCTCTTGCGATCCACAGCAGGGTCAGAAGCCGACACTGCCGCGGATTGCAGAAGGTAGCGCTACCCACCCGCCCTAACAAGAGGCCAGGGGCCCATTGGGATCCAGGGGCCCTTTGCCAAGGCCTGACCTGGCTGCCCTCTGGCGTTGGCCCTGAGTCTGGGTTCAGACAACATGCCAAACCATGGCTTAGCTCAGTTCAGTGCAGCAGCAAAATGGCCAGGGTGAAGTGAAGCATCTCCTCTCCTGGAGGCTGCATGCTTGTGCTAAGCCATAGTTGGGCATGCCATGTGAACTAGGCCACTGAAAGCTTAAATGAGGTAAAAATGGTAAAGCAATTATGTAAAACCATCAATGATTAGTACCATAAAATATTATTTTACTTATGAATGAGATTCTTAAGATGAATGGTTTTAGTGTTAAGAACAGAAAGAGTTTCCATTTCCCTCCCGTGATTCAAAGCCACATGAGCTTGTGGGTGCAGGGAAATACCAGCGAGTCAGAAACTCCTGGTTGCTGATACTTTTGTCATCTGCTCTGTAGTGATTTCAACTTCTCCAGGCAAAACTCACTTTAATGAAAGAAAAGGTGGGGGTGGAAAGTGGGGAGAGAGACAACCAAGAGAGAAAAAATACATTATGAGGGTGTGAATGAAAACAGAGAAAAGCAAAACAAGTAACTTACAGGCTAGGAACAACTCAGCTTTCAAAATTAAGTTTTGTTTTCTGTTGCTGCATTATACTTATGATGGGTGAAGTGTGCTGACAGAGACATTTATTTATTTTATTTATTTATTCGACTTATTAGTCGCTTAGCTGGCTGAATTGTTTTGTCACAGTGTTAGAGAGACCCCTTGTGGTCAAATGGAAATATTTCCAGCCATGCAAAAAATAGCATACAATTTGTCATGTTGGTTGATGGTGTGGCAGTTGATGGTGTGGCAAAGAATAGGTGTCAGATATGATTGGATCTCTTCGGTTTTAAAAAAAAGCAGCAATGGGAAATGGATATGCTGATGGAGCTGGGAGAATGTGGTTAATACTTCCCACGGTGCAATTTTCAAAATGATCTATTCCAAAGCTGAAATTTGTGTGTGGGGAGGAATTGCTCAATAGGGCAAATAGCATGGGGGGGGGGTCATCAGGAAAACAGAGCAGAGAGAAGAGAGTTAATCACATCTTTCCCCATAGTTCTAATCCAAATTAGGACCTCCCATAGCTGCTTTATAGTTTCACTCTCCTTTCAATCTTTATTTCATATTCTGACAGAATTGCTCTGAAACTTGCAACAGCAGAGTCAAATAGCACACTTAGGGCTCACATGGACCAGTTCTTCTTCAACTGCAGTGATGGGGAGACAAAATAATATGTGTGTAGGAATTAAGGTTCTCAACCAGGTTTTGAGGTCAGCCTTAAATACGTTTACTTACTTATTTATTTAAAAGATATATTCAAAGAACATTTGTTATAGTTCTTTCTTATATCCCAGAATAATCATATGATTTTAAAAACACAGATCAGCCATACTTTTCAAACAAAGAGATATGTGTCTTTGGAATGCATAGGCCCATTTAATTGTTTCTAGTAGTTCGTGTGTAGAATGAGTGAGTTGGTCAGAAATAGGGGTGCTCCTGAGGAATAGCAATATGTGGCCTGAAACATCAAAGGTAGAAGCAGTGGGGGGGATGATCCCTCTCTAACTAGCACCCCTACGTTAGCATGACCAGAGGCAAATGAGGACAGGGCTCCTGCACCTTTAATAGCTGGGTAGAAGAGGGAGTTTCAGCAGGTATAGCTTGTTGTACAAGTTACGCCTGCTGAAATCCCCTCTTCTACCCAACTATTCAAGGTGCAGGAGCCCTGTCCTCTTTGTCACCTGGACATGCAACCCTACACACTGATTTTCCAATGATTTGCAGTTGTGGGGCCTATGAGCATACAGTATGCTGCCCTGTGCTGTGCATTAACTCCATTAAGCTGTAGATCCAAATCTCACTGGAGATAGTGGAAGGAACTTGCATTAGCCTGAGGAAAAGGGAGGGGAACAAAGAATTTTAACTCCTCTTATAACAATATGGTGTATCAACAGTACACTGTATCTCTTGTTCTGAAAATGGCTCTAGCTTGGTATATTTCAAAGCATACATATGTTTGAATACAGTAAGACACAATTTAATGTTTTCAAGGATCATGCATTTTGCATGTATTATTCAGCATCTTAAGGAAATGTTGTCCAATCAGATCCAAGCCATACTTTATCCTCCTCCTGGCCCTACTCTTATTTTGGTCTTTACACCCAGCGTAACCTTTATTTCTAACAGAAAATAATTAGTTTTGTGTCTATGTGGTGAGTGACTGTTGTGTAAGCACTATGCAAAGTGCAATGATGTTGTACTGGAAACAATGAAACAGGAAGAAATAGCTCACTTAAAGTCCAAGCAAGTCTAGTGACCACTTGCTATCTTCTTCTGGAGACAAACACAAGACTGAGTGCCTTTTAAGCATAAGGAGGCATCAAACCCTCTTTTCCACTATGCCAGGCTATTCAGAATTGTATTTCAATGTGGATCATGGGTATCTAGAGGGCCTGGTCCGAGGCTTTAAAGGTGGAATCTTGAAGGCTTCTGACTATGTCAACTTAGCACAGTGTGAGACGCTGGAAGGTAAGTTGAGTCGAACTAAATTTTGGGACATTTGAAAGTATCAGTGTTGCCTGGGTAATTCTGCTTTGTGGTGAAGGGGGCAGGGTAGCATCCTGATCATGATATTTGATTAATTAACTTCTGATGAAAGAATTAAAAAAGTTACTGAAACAAACAAATAATGTGTTTGTCCTTCAAAAAGACAACTGGAATTCAAATTGGAATGAAATTGGAATGAAATTGGAATGAAATTTTATTCAAATTGGAATGAAAGCAGAAATCAGACAAAAATGGTTGCTAAGATTTTTCCAAATATTCTGTGTCTTGTCAGAATAATGCCTCTACTATCCAATTCAGTTGAGAATGCATACTGCTAAGATACCAATAAGTATTGAATTACAGCTGTTGATAACTAGTTGTACCATACAAGTAGACCAATATTTATTGTAATAGTAGCCTGATCCATAACCACATTAAGCCATAGACGAAATAATGAGACTACTAATAATTTGTTTTAACTGCATTTTTGACTGATATATAGATGATTCAGTACTGGGATCATTAAATGCCATACTTGATGAAATTGAATCCTAAACATATCCACTCAGAAGTAAATCCCAATGTGTGTCATGTAACTTTCTGTCTGGCAAATGTATACTTTGCATCCTTAAATCATTGGGCATGGCATTCTATGGATCCTTCACAGTGCTATTTTTCAGTAGGTTGCTATCTGGATTAGAGAGAACACATGTTGGGGATGAGCATTTCCACATGTAGTGAGAAATACCACCTCTACAAAAAGTGGACTCTAGTGCATGAAGCAATACTCTTACATAAAATGCAGTCCATTCTCTGGCTGATCTTGCATGAGGGGTACATGATTTTCTCAGTTTTGTTGCTCTTTTTTGCTGGTCTACAGAGCTATTGAAGCTGCAGCATGTATGACTTGTAAAAGGTAGAACTTGGTTTACTTCAAATATCTAAATATTGAATCGATTTACTTGAAATATCAGCCTGATTCTTTGATCCATAGATGGCTTTAGGTAGCATTAAGAAGAATGCACACAAACTAGAACAGGTTCAGAGGAGGGCAACAAGGATGATCAGGGGACTGGAAACAAAGTCCTATGAGGAAAGAGAGACTGAAAGAACTGGGCACTTTTAGCCTTCAGAATAGAAGACTGAGGGGAGTTGTCACACAGGGGAGGGCCAGGATCTCTTCTTGATCATTCCAGAATGCAGGACATGGAATAATGGAATAATGGGCTCAATTTACAGGAAGCCAGATTTCGGCTGAGAATCAGGAAAAACTTCCTAACTTGAAGAGCAGTACAATAATGGAACTAATTACCTGATGTGGTGGGCTCTCCAACATTGGAGCCATTTAAGAGGCAGCTGGTCAGCCACCAGCTGGGTATGCTTTAAATTTTGGATTCTTGCATTGAGCAGGGGGTGGATTCAATGGCCCTATAGTCTCTTCTAACTCTACTGTTCTATGATTCTATAAGATATCACTGTAGTTACTCTATACCTTGGCAGTTGAAGCAACATTCATTAGTTGGAGCAGATAGGACAGAGATGACCTGCTTCAACCCATTTCCTAGAAAACCTGGTCAATGGTCAGGGGTGATGGGAGTTGTAGTCCAACAACATTTGGAAGGACACTGGTTCCCCAACCCCAGTGCCACACAGAGAACAAGGAGGGCAAAGCTTGAGGCGTTCTGGGGAATACACTGCTATGGGGAGAGATACAAATGCTGTATTTCTAACTATATAGAAATGAAAAGGAAGTGAAAGACACTCCCTTCTACAGAGCTGAGTAACCTTTAACATATCTCTTTAGACCAGTTCATACATAGTTTGGTAATGGGTGTAACTTCCATGAAACTGGATCTTATACTTTTCTGTTACATTAACATATTTAAGAAGGAAACACATGGACCAGACAAATGATGTGCTCCTTCCAACATCAGCACCTCCTTGTTTGATGAAACAACACTGACATGGGAAGGAAGTTCTTCATGTGGTCCTTTCTTACACATGTGACCAGAGAGGTGTGTGGGAGCAGATCATACTGTAGTGATACCTCCTATGTCATTTTGGACCTGAGAGGCATCATTCTTCAGTCTACCAACATGTTATGGCTATCTCCCATCTTTTGTGGTGTCTACCATTTGTAGTGAAGGGAGGCAATCTAAGGAACAAACAGATGACATTTATGAAAAAGTATTCAGTGCCAATGAGCAAGCTGCATAAAGCGAGGAAACAACTACAGGCTTGACTCTGGTCTTGATATGATCCATTTGATCTAATCTCTAAACAAAACAGTTTCTTTGCATTTTACATCTGTTATGATCTGAAAGGACAAAAGACATTTCAAAACAAATATAAACCTATCTTTACTGAAAGTCTGATCTCCAATAGAAAGCGGGTGGAAATGAAATAATTATCCCTGTTTTCTTCTATATGCAAATATAGCTTAGGATATAATTCTGCGCCCCAAAATAAGGGTTGGAAAGGTGAGGTTTGTTTAGCAATATCTTTTATTTGCTTCTTTCAGCTCTTCAGCTCTGCCCATACTTGGAGGGCAAGCCCATCTGAGGCCACTTGAGGCCACTTCCATGTTTTCTTTGGCTCAGACCTCCAAGCAGCCCCTATTCAGAGAAGTCAGAAGAGGGTGCTGGTAGGCTGGTCAATAGCATATCGGCTCAGTCGTTAACCTGGTTTCTTTCTGACTCTTTTAAACAAAGTTTCATCTGTCTGGCTTTCACAAGACTCCCCCTAAATCCTGCCTGGTCTGTTCGCTTGTTCCTTACTTTGTTTGCCCTTAGCTTGTCCCCTGATCTAGCTATGCCACCCATGTCTTGGTTTGTTCCCCCTCCTCAACAGTATTCCATGGAGACATGTTCAAAACATGGGGTGGGTGGCGTTGAAGCTCTTTGGCACTTATGGTTCCATGATAGTTTTCCACACCCTGGTGCCCTGCAGAGGTTCTTGGACTCCAACTCCCATCAGCCCCAGTCAGCATAGTCAGGGATTATGGGAGAGAATCTGACAACATCTGGAGGACATCAGGTTGGGGAAGGATGTTGTATGATGGGTTCATATTGTTAGGGCTCAGCACATGGTAAAATGATCAAGTGGGCTGCACCCAGCACTTCCTAACAGGGCTGGCACCAGACTGCAGCGGGCCCTTGGGCACCAGACTGCAGAGGCCATTGAAGGTGGTGGCAGCACTACTGCTGCTGTGGGAGGCTTAAATAGGCCCAGCTGCATCAGTGGAATAGTGTGCTGTGCGCACACACCTACCATCACCCAAGATGGTGGGGGGATTGTTGACGGCACCACAGGAAGTTGCACAAACAGCCCGCACTGGCATCGGGGGTATTGCCTGAGAAGGTAGCTGCCGCTCTGTGATCCGTGCCAGCATCAGGTCACAGGGCGCACACTCCACTCCCTGATTCTAGCGTGGATCACGGAGTGGGAGCTATACCCACCTAGTACTAGCAGCAGCCCCTCTTAGCACCAGAGGCCCTCGGCCAGTGCCCAACCTGGCTACCTGCCGGTGCTGGGCCTGCTTCCAAGGCCATATTAGGGTGCAGTACATAATATGTCATCTGGTCCATCAACGGATAAAGGCAGAGCAATCCCATAACAGTTCACACGAGTGCAGCAGCTTAAAAAGTGTAGCCATAGTTGCAGAAAATGATAGCAGACCAATGCAGCTTTATCTATGGAGGGGTGAGCCATAGACTGTGTACTCCATGTGATCATGCGCATGACTGAGAACAGCTAGAGCTGCATTGCACACAAGAGAATTTGATCTTGTGAACAGGCTCTTAGGATTACAGTATGCACTTGAGTGGTAACATACCCTGTCCATGTAGTCTGAGGTTGAGGAAGGAGCAGGGTTGTTTCTTCCAGCTCTGCCCCCTGCTGCTGATGCACGTGTGGGGCAAGTCCCCACCTCTGCTATACATTCAATGGTGATGTGAAGGGGGCCTAAGCACCTACAACAACCTTGTGAAGTAGGTTAAGAGGTTAAGTTAGGATGAAAGATACTTATGAGTTGAGGGATGGGGGAGAAATTTGATTCAGTTCACATTTAAAGGCAAACCTACCTAATGTGCACTTTCTGAAACAATATGTGAACTGAAACATGGCTATCCTTCAAAACTCACACTTTTCTGAATTTTGCAGTGCAATTCTCCAGTCAAGTAATGTGTACAAAAATGCATACATATCCAGGTAAAGTATGCATGTAAGTGTATACATTAGTGAAGACAGCATACAAAAACATTACATTAAGGAAAATGGCTCTGCAAAAATGTGTATATAAGGCAAAGTTACAGACAAAAATGTGTCTATCAAGAGAAATGCACACTAAAATACTGGTGAATGTGAATGAGGACTTTAAAAAAAAAAAAGCAAACTGATGTGGAAATGTGGAAAACTGAATTTACGATTGGAAAAATGAGAAACTGAAAGTAACCAAAACTGACATATTCACCCATCCCTACAAGCAACTGACGCAAGGTCACCAAGTGACCTTTCTAGCCAAGTTGGTATTTTAACTTGTGTCTTTCTACAGTCCAGGTCTCACATACTATACATTACAATCAGTTTCTGATGCAAACAAGCTCACACATATTTAAGTAAAATGAATGTGTATAGAGGTTATCATAGGATATTTATGCACACTGACTTCTCTGCATTCATGAGGACAAGTTATGAATGTGTGACTCACCTCCAGGTCATCTTCTCCTCTGTGGCTAGAATTCTGCATATACCCAGAGTAATGAGGCAGCAGAATGCTGAATGCCTTGGGTTATTTGATTCCATTTCTTTTTTGCTTATAAGGCTATCATCCTCACAATGTTTTACCAACAGAGCCTTGTTTTTAAATTCTGAAGCACTTTGTTTAACATGCAATCCTTCATTAGTTTGTACTGGCAAGCTTCAGCCTAAAGCAGATATAACAGAGACCACACAGGTACACGCTGGTGTGAACTTGTATAATTAAACATGGATGGTTCAAAAGCATTTAAATGATTCATAGCTCAGAGTCTGTCCTTGTGTGTGACTTCCAAAGGGAGTTTGGTACGTAGAGACACTTCAGTATCAGATACTCAGATATGTCTTTTCCTCTTGCCAAATTTCCATTGCCAGATTTTGCACAGGGAAATAATTATACATTATCCAGTAGAAACTACCAGGGGATGACCCAATTCACATAGTCAGTTGCAGTTGTTGTTGTTGTTGTTTTAATCAAGTGACTAGTAAAATAGCACACAATAAGAAACATTGCATCCCTCTCTGGAATCTCTGATAGTGAAGGGCACACCGGTTGCATACACACCATACATTTAAACCACATTATGTCCCCTCCCCTCCAAAAATCCTTAGAACTGTAGTTCACCCCTCATAGAGTGACAATTACCAGCACCCTTAATAAAGTACCATTCCCAGGATTCTTTGGGGAAAATAATGTGCTTTTAATGTATGGTGCGTACCCAGCCGGTTTCATCCATGAATATGGATGGTGGGTTTTGACATTACCGCAACAATATCCCTTAGTTCAGCTCTTTGCGTTGCTTTTCTTCAAATGGGGGAGAAAGTAAATGGATCTAGCTAAGGACACCATTGGGGTTTGGGCTCCATTCCTTGCGATAATTTGAACAAATAAAATTTAAATTTACATTAGATTATAAAGGTTGCATTGATTGATGCGCATGGCATTTATATCATAAGATTACTCTGTGGTCACTTCTGTTAACCAGTGCCAACAAAACAACCCAATATACTTATTACATAGATCCATAAATGATATTTGGCATCATGTTCTGTTGTGTTTTCAGCTTTTAGGTCTTTTGTTTTGTCTTGGTGTATTTTGTTATGTTTATTTGTTTTCAAATTGTATTTCTACATTGTGTGAATTAATTTTATTCACACTTTTGTACCCCATCCTGGATTGTGGCCTACTGCCGAAATAAAGCACAGACACCATTCATTGGGTTGAATCATGGGCCACTTTATTAAACAGAATCCAATTAGAATAATGAACCTACAGAGGGGAAATTAAGTGCGGGAGCATTCTGATGATCCAGGCAAAGCCTGCTTGCAGCTATAGGGCAACCAAACCCTGCCTGAGCCAGGGGCTGCCCTGTGTCAGACCCCAGCTCAGGCCACACCCTGAAGATGTGTAGGGGGTCCAACCCGCATCACCGTCCCCTGGAGCCCTGAAACTCTGAGCAGATGAGGCACATTGGCCCCAAAGGCGGCCCGTATCCTACCCCTGGGCTTTATAGCCCTGAGCTGCAGGCCTCTGGACCGCCTATCACCCCCAAAGGTGCCTAAAGGTGTCACCTAGCTGCCCTTTCCCTTTTAACATTTCCCTGCACTTCTTTTCCACCAAAGGGGGACAAGCCTCTGCTTAGTCTCCCTTTACCCCACACCCGATAAGAATCTCGTGTAGCTCCATCAGGAAGATATCGTTGCCCTGGTCAGTCAAATGCACACCGTCTGGCCGAAACAGCTCCAACCTATCGTGCCCTATCTCTGGGTGGTGGATGACAGAACCCCCCAAGTCCCTGAGGGCCTTCTGAATTTGCCTATTAACCTTTTTCCGAGCCCTGTCCATCCCCCGTGGGTCACTGGTACAATCCCATTTCCTGCAAGGCAGGATGTCCAACCATACCAAGTGCATCCCCAGCCAGTGATGTGCAATGGCCCAGAGGTCACTACAAGGCTGCTCAATTAGGCCCTTCAATAGACCCAAGTCATTACCCCCAAGGTAGATGACCAGAAACTGGGGCACCTCCTGTTTCACAGCCAGCTGAAACAATGCAGGTAGGAGCCCGTCCCAACTCATCGCCTGGCAGCCAAGCCACTGCACTGAGGCCCATTGACTGAGCCCCAGCTGCATACCAAAGCAAGACTTTGCCACCCTGTGGTCTGCCCGGAAGACCATGCTGTGCCCGCAGGAGGATGCGCACCTGCTCCGATCTTTCCCAGCAGCCTGTCAAAACAACAACAAACAACATCAGGATAAAGGGCAACAATTAGCCGCTGGCCTCGTGCATCTCAGCTAGTGGTCTAATATAAGCCTTGTACGCGTCCGAGGACCACCTGCCCACTGCCTGTAGCCTCTCCTTGGTGAAATCCAGGTGGGCAGCAGTGGAGGCTGCGCCTATCCGGAAGGAGTGTGTCCCGAACTTACGGGGGTCCACACCTAAGTTGTGCAGCGCGGCCTTTGCCACTGTCCAAAACTGATACCTGGTAAGGGGCTGGGAATCCCTATGTATGAATAGGCACCCTGACTGAGGCCCCCACACCGCCGCAAAGTGGCACAGGGCTGTCACCAGACAGAGCTCCTCCTGCTGGCAGGGGACTAATACAATCAGGTGTCCTTTATGATGTTGGTCCATTTTGGACCCTCTGAGTTGCAGGAGGGCCCGCTCCGCCTTCCAGCTGAGGTTGGAAACCAGAAGGGCCCGGAGGGAGTAATCTGTCTTAGAACCTGCCACCACTCCCCCAATTCGGAAGGCCCCGAAAAATATTGTGAGGGCTGGCGCATGATATAGCAGTGCCTCAAAAGGGGAAGAACATAAGTCCTTCCACTGTCCCTGCAGGCCGAACAGTAGTTCTGGGGAAAAGGGGAGGTGGGCATCTGGGGGGCATGGGCACTTGCGGGACCAACTCTCCAGCATACGGAAAACCCTAAAGTCACCCGAGTAGTCCTGAAAGCCCCGTGCCTTCGCTAGGAAAGACAGACTTGAGAGCTTACCTCTGATGGTCCTGACTGAAAAGACCCTCAGTTTTCCCTCCACGCAGAACTCCATAAGATGCTCCATGGGGATGGGCCACTCCTGGGTGTAGCCTCTGGTCTCCCTGAAGTTTGACAGTTCCCTATCTGCCCCCTGGTAGCTGGCCAAAGTGCTGGGTGCCAAGGACAGGCTTATGGCCTTTTCTGATTTGGTCCTGCAATCTCCCATAGCACTGGGGGGAACATGTCCGGCTGAGCCCTTGCCCACGGTGCCAGCTGGTGAAACCTCTCCATCTGGTTCCGTGATAGAGCATCAGCAATAATGTTTGGCCACCCTGCCCCCTTGTGTGCCGCGTTGGTGCGTTGGCGCCCCACATACATCCCCCCAAGATGGCAGCTCAGGCTTCGGCTGCGGCTCCAAACTCGCCCCTTAGCCTGGTAAGTCCTGGGTGTGGAATGGGAATCTTTTGATGAAGGATGATTAAGTCTATTTTAAATAATTAAATGATAAATATTTTCCATCATCATTAGAGAGGCTTCAGTGTAATTTGCTCTCTGCTTGCTATGTCAGGGGGAGCTTGATTGATATGTTGCCTTGGACCTAGATCTGCCTACGTGTTCCTGTTGCAATACCTGCTTGTCCTGTACAATTGTAAACAAACAGATTTGTTTTAAAACCAGATGCACTTAGTCTCTAGTGCTTTCTCCTTGAAATGACCCTGTAAAAACTGCAGTGCAATTCTTACTGCTCAGGGAACAGAGAATGAAACAGTAGCCAGAAAAGAAAAGAAAGATTGCTGTTACATAAGAATATCAGGCATCCTAAGTGCAATGTCTGAATCTGTCTAAAACTGTGGTTTACAAGCCAGCTGCACATTCTGGTTTCAGATCCTGGTTTGTCAAGTCCCAAACTGATCCTGGTTTGTGGATGGGTTGAGACATTAAAACAACAAGCCATGGTTTTGTGCTACATCTGCACCCAATCACTGGGTGTAAAAAAGAAAGAAAGAAAAAAAAGGGGCAAAAGGTAGGAATTATAAAGAGAAAGTGAGATGGTACTTTTAACCTCCTTTGTTTCTTTGCAGAGAATAAAACTGTTTTTACTACCTATTTCAATTCTCTTCTAGACCTGAAGTTACACTTGCAAACCACAGACTATGGAAACTTCTTAGCCAATGAAACAGGCCCACTCACAGTTTCTACCATTGATGACAAACTAAAAGCCAAGCTACTGGCAGAATTTCAGTATTTTAGAAATCATGCCTTCGAGCCACTTTCCACATTCCTAAACTATATTACGTAAGTAAAGTGAGCAATTTCATAACGTGAGCAAGTAATAAACAATGAACAAAATAAGGCAAAGTCAGCTTCTTTAAAGCAGGTGTGGGGAACCTCTGGCACATGGGCCAAATTTGGCCTGACTAGGGTCCCAATTTGGCTCACAGGGCCATTTTCCCCAAACCACACTCACCTGCCCCCCATCTGGCATCATATGTGACATCTGGTGTGGACCAGGCAGAGACATAGTTGGATTGGCTGTGCAACCAAATTCCCTGTGGTCAGGACTGAAGTCACCACTAATCCAGCAGAGAGCTCAACCCTGCTGGATCGGCTGTGCAACTGAGTTCCCCGTGGGAAACTTGATTGCTCATCCGATCCCTGCAGAAAGCAGTTTTGCCAGCCCTTTGCTCAATGCTTTCTTGGCTGTTGGGTGCTTGGGAAATACTGTGCAAGAGACTGACAGGTGGATGGGACAACCCACCTGCCAATTGTCTGATGTCATAATGATGTCAGATTATTGGCAGGTGGGTTGTCCCACCCATCTGTCAAAGTTGACCCATGAGGATGGGGGCAGATAGAGATCTAGCCCACCAAGCCATAAAGGGTTCCTATTCCTGCTTTATAGTATTAAAATTAATACAGATTTTTTATTTAAAAAGTGTGTATATTACAGGAAATTACAAATAAACAATGAATAGAAGAAGGTAAAATCGGTACCTTTATATTATTGAAATGTATAAAGTATTTTATTTTAAAACTGTGTATATTATGAACCCCCATAGCTCTCTCATGCTTACTCATTCTTAGAAATTTCTCATTCATTGGTGAAATAGAAATACAACCATATGTTTATTCTATTGAAATGTATTGTTTTGTTTTATTTTATTCAATTATTTCTATACTGGCTTTCATGTGCAATAACAAGAAAGTGCACAAAAAACAAAAGTACAATAAAACTACAATTCAGAATACAAGTGGCATCTGTTAGGTCATTGGCAAATAAGCTAAAAAGAAACCAGCTGGTATCAGTGGCCAGCAGAAATGACAGAAATTGCATTATTGTAGGCCAGAGATTGAGAACCTGTGACCCTCCAGATGTTGTTTGACGGATTAACAGGTTTATAAACCACTTCACAGCTAGAAGCTATCAAAGGGATGTATAATAATGGGCTGGGGCACTGGCAGGTAAGGTTTTGGGGAAATGGGTTGAAGAAGAGATTAGGGAAGAATTAAGCACGCACACTAGGGAAGTGGGGCAAATTCATTTGGTTTGCATTTTGACATGAACCAACCTAATTCACACTTCCCAAACCAATGCATGAATTAAAATGCAGGTAACCTTTGAAATTCTCGTTTCTTTGCATGTTACAATGCAGTTCCGCAACCAAAAAGCATATATTAATGTGTGCAAAAATGTATATATTTCTAAAAGTAACATACAAGCATGCATTATAGTAGGGAACATTGTTTAAAAAGGTTGTTATTAGGCAAATTTGCATGGACCATTAGGATAATGTTACATTTTAGGATAAATGCACACAAAAATATACACATGCAGACTTTTTTTAAATCTCAAACTGAAGTGGAAGTGGGGCAAGCTGAACTTAGAATTGTAAAAAAGAAAAAGAAGAAAAGAAAAAAAACAGAGAGAAACTGCAACCAACTGATTCATCCATTCCCAAGATACATAATTATCCTCTGCAAATTTCTCACATATTCAGGATAAACACTTCTTACAGTAAGATGTAATTCTACATGAAAAGCCTGTCCCAAACATAGCCCACTGTATACAAACAAGACCCTCCCACACCTGGGCATTCCTGGATTACTTATTTCACACTTGCTGTAGTTTGAGATCATATCCCAACATGGCAAAAACTATTGAAAACTGTCAGAACCCCCAAACTTGTTCACAACCCTGCTTTAATTATGGATATCAACATCACAGTCTCATGCGACTGATAACATTTTCATGCCATTTTAATGAAATGCTGATGTAAAAAATGACTGCCATGCTTTCTGGATTTTGTGGGTACTATAAACTATTCCTTAAACATTACTGCTGTGCAACTTGGCTTAGTTTTCATTATTTATTTATTTATTTGATTTATATCCCGCTCTTTCTCCCAATAGGAGCCCAGGGCAGCAAAATAAGCACTAAAAACACTTTAAAATATATTAAAACAAACAACCATTAAAAACATAAAACAAAACATCTTTTAAAACATTTTTAAAAAGCATTAAAAACATTAAAAAAAGGTTTAAAAATATATTAAAAAGCTATTCCAACACTGATGCAGACTGGGATAAGGTCTCTACTTAAAAGGCTTGTTGAAAGAGAAAGGTCTTCAGTAGGTACTGAAAAGGTAACAGAGACGGTGCCTGTCGAATATTTAAGGGGAGGGAATTCCACAGGGTAGGTGCCGCCACACTAAAGGTCCATTTCCTATGCTGTGCAGAATGGACCTCCTGATAAGATGGTATCTGCAGGAGGCCCTCACCTGCAGAGGGCAGTGATTGACTGCTTATATAATTGGGTATATAACCCTCATTGTTAATGAGGGTTGTAAAGCAGCCTTGTTCAAGCCCCATTGAAATAAATGAAGGTTACACAGAAGCACTGTTTGGTGGATTGTTTTCTAAAACATATCTTCTGTATTAAACAGAATGATATAGTCTTCATACAGTGATAAATAGTAAGCACAACTTAATCAGAAAATTTACAATGCAATCTGTTTACTCAGAAGTAAGTTCCATTGTGTCTAATGGAGGTTATTCCTTAGCAATGTGTTTAAGACTGAAGTCTTGAGGATTTAATAACTAGATCAAAGATCTATTTATATATGCAGAATATTCACAAGCAATTATTCTTTTGGTCTGCAGTAAATGCTTATGGTATATAGCCAGATGTTTATATTTCAATTCATTTTGACACCATTGTAATATTAAATTTCCCAACTCCCTTTGAATCAATGTTTCTTTTTGCTTGACATTCTAATTAACAATGATTTCTTTACGTAAGGCTATGTGGGCAGAATTTGAGCCTGAATTCATTATATCTTCCTAGTTGTTTCAAAGTCTGAACAAAAACAAGTAGCTTGCAATCATAATGTGTGAGGCGTGGTGCTGCCACTGCACCGCCCCCCTGGCTTCAGTGGTGCTGCTGCTTGCTGGGAGTTGGATGGGGCGGGGCAGGGCAGGAGAGCACCAGGTTGGTGGCGATGGGCACACTTACACCTGTCACTAGAAATGTGAAGGCCTGGGGGGAAAAAACTTGAAAAATTCAGGAAAAAACTATTCCTGTCCCCCTGTGTGACAGCATGACGGCTTAGGAAAATATTATACAGTTAGAAAAATTGAAAATATATTTTTTTAAAAATCTGAAGGGAAGATGTGTACCTCTGACTACACACATATACACACACACACACACATTTGTCATGCTTTCTTACATCTCTCCAATTCACCAGTAGCTAGTGTGATTTTAGACTACAGCTCACATTATTCTTGACCATTGGCCATGCTGGCTGGGACTGATGGGAGGTGTACTCCAACAATCTCTGGAAGGCACAAGATTGGAGAAGGCTAGGCCAGTGTGACATAGCAGTTACAGTGTTGCACTCGAACCTGGGAGACAAGGGTTCAAATCCCCACTGGGTGACCCTGGGCCAGACACCCTCTCTCATCCTGAACTAACTAATAAGATTTTTGTGCAGATAAAATGAGGAGAAGGAGAACCATGTAAGCCAGCTTGAGCTTCTTGGAGAAAATGTGGGATACAAATGTAATAAATAAATAATAAATAAATGGGGGGGAGGGATCATGTGTGCCTGATCTCCATGTGTCCATAATAAGGTCAGAAGAGAGCCCAGACCCCACATATACAACTACATGTGCATGATTTATTTCCACACTATCAAGCAGTCCACAATTCCACACTACATGAGGAATTTAGACTTTATTATGAATGCATGGAAGTTGGGTATGTGTGATCTCTGTTCCCACCTACATGATTGCACATAATATCTAAAAGGGACTGTGTATAAATGCAGCAAACACATTCTCTTCTTAAACTGGTAATCAGTCTCCCAAATTTTGGAAAATAAGGCTCATTCCAGATAAAAATGGCTCAGTGTATTAAATTCTCCATTATTTATTTTTGCATTTGATTTCAGGAATTTTGTACAAGTCTGGTTTTATTTGGCTTTGTCTAATGTAGCATTCTGTTTAAAAGAATCCCTTATTATCACATTGCCACTGCTGAGAGAGTCATTGAAACTCTTCTGCAAAACCCTAGCTATGTTATCTCACATTCACATTTGCCAAATGCACTTTGGTGTTTGGCCTTTTTAAAACCAGTTTTCTCCCCTAGGAAGAAAATAATATTTTGATGGAAGTTGTATTCTCACACTAGGTACAGCTATATGATTGACAATGTGATTCTGCTTATTACTGGCACATTGCGTCAGCGACCCTTAGACGAACTGGTTCCCAAGTGCCATCCTCTGGGCAGTTTTGAGCAAATGGAAGCCGTCAGCATTGCTCCAAACCCTGCAGAGTTATTCAATGCAATCTTAGTGGACACACCTTTAGGTATGTTCGTAGTTTCATGTATATGTATATATGGACCTATAGATGAAATTGCTTCCTATCGTGGCAGAGCTTCTTCTCTGCATCAGGTCTGCATAACTCATGGTCCATTAAGATGAATGCAGCCAGCCATGTTAGGGGAAGAGCTGTAGCTCAGTGGTAGAGCATCTGTCTTGCCTGGAGAAGGATCCAGGTTCAATCCCCAGCATCTCCAGTTAGGGCTCGGAAAGACCCCTGTCTGAAACCCTGGAGGGCCACTTAAATGTGACTTTCCCTGATCTTGACAACTGCCCTGTTGTGTCAGTGCCAGGCTTGCAGCAAAAATTAAGAGCTGCCATATATACCATACTAGTACTAGACGATACCATACTACTAGCAGAAACCAGTAATGATTTGAAATGAATGGTGATGAAAGTTAAAGAGGAAAACACAAAAGCAGGACTACAGCTGAACGTCAACAAGACTAAAGTAATGACAACAGAAGATTTACGTAACTTTAAAGTTGACAATGAGGACATTGAACTTATCAAGGATTATCAATACCTTGGCACAGTCATTAACCAAAAGGGAGACAATAGTCAAGAAATCAGAGGAAAGCTAGGACTGGGGAGGGCAGCTATGAGAGAACTAGAAAAGGTCCTCAAATTCAAAGATGTATCACTGAACACTAAAGTCAGGATCATTCAGATCATAGTATTCCCGATCCCTATATATGGATGTGAAAGTTGGACAGTGAGAAAAGCGGATAAGAGAAAGATAAACTCATTTGAAATGTGGTGTTGGAGGAGAGCTTTGCTCATATCATGGACTGCAAAAAAGACAAATAATTGGGTTTTAGAACAATTCAAACCAGAATTAACATTAGAAGCTAAAATGATGAAACTGAGGTTATCATACTTTGGATACATAATGGGAAGACATGATTCACTAGAAAAGACAATAATGCTGGGAAAAAGAGAAGGGAGTAGAAAAAGAGGAAGGCCAAACAAGAGATGGATTGATTCCATCAAGGAAGCTACAGACCTGAGCTTACAAGATCTGAACAGGGAGGCTTATAACAGATGCTGTTGGATGTTGCTGATTCACAGGGTTGCCGTAAGTCGTAATTGACTTGAAGGTATACAATAAATGAGATCACTGTCAGAAAAAAGTCCAACAGGAGTCTGGATTTCCCCCCCTCTTATTTCAGATTTCAACTCTGAATTCTCTCTGAGTGTTTTGTGTATTGCTATGAAAACTTAGAGGGTTGTTAAGCAAGCATTTCTGAGTTCAGGACTATAAGTTTTATAAGATTTTATTTTGAAATGAGCTTATAGGAAGCAGCAGAATGACATAGGGAGTATTTTCAATTTAACATGGTGGAATGTGAAAAATCCATGCTGGTTAGAGTAAACAGCCACTCTTGTGGCTGTTTAATGTGTATGCACCATATCAGGAGCTTTGAAAGGATTTACTTTCCATCCTTCCTTCCATATTATTTTTTGCTGTGCAGTAGAAAGCCTTAGTCCTTTGTCTTAAAAAAAATTGTCAGAACTGATAAGTGGACTTTTTCTACTTCTCTACAATTGGACTTTATAATTTGAACATGTCTGCTTTCAGCTGATTTCTTTCAAGATTGCATATCTGAAAATGACCTGGATGAGATGAACATTGAAATCATGCGCAACAAGCTGTACAAGGTAAACGCTGTGTGGAATCAGTTGTGAAAAATTAAGGCAAGGGAATATATACAGTGTATAACCATGAAAATAGTTTGTAAGCTGCCTTGAGAACTTCAGATGGTGGGCAAGATATAAATACTCCAACAAAATAAATAAATAAATAAATAAATAAATAAATAGGGAAGATTTGTCACTGACATTAATGTAATATTAATTGCACAGTCTCTCGTTCCCTCAAGTGAGTTTGTATGCTACAGGAAATGGCAAAAAGCAAGTGTGCAAGTGACAAATGATTCAACATCCACTTCTTGGCACTACCTATAAAATGTAAAGCCACCCTGATTTGAGAACAAGCTACAACTTACAGAATTTGGACAGGTTCAACTGGAAGGGAATTTTGGAGAGAATAGGAAGAGCAAGTGCCTTATGCTTCCTGACTTATCTTTCTCTGTCACATCTCAAATGTAGCATTCACATTTCCCCTTGTGATCAGATGTATAAGCAGCCAGTGCATTCCACTGTTTCCAGAGGGGTAGCCATGTTAGGTTGCTTCCAGATGACTTGTTTATTGAGCATTTGACCTGATTTGTTTGCAGGAAGGCTTGACACCATTGGCTATTTAATGAGTTTTCATTCTGATTCCCCCCCCCCCCGGAAAGTTAGGTGATGTGTTAGATGATGTGAAGCAAGTGTTACCATACTCTTTCTGGTGCATTTTCCTGTCACTTTTCTAATTGCAGAAAACTCAGTTCTTTTGGGGAAGTGGGTTTGTCTTTTGGGGAAGCAGGTTTGCAAGACCTCCCAATCTACTGTGATTGCACAACCTGAATTTTCTGGTATGTAATTGGATCCCACCTGTGAAAACAGCAACTGCAGTCCACTTCAACAGATGCATGAAATGCAATCCTGAGTTGTAGGCTGGGGGAGAGGGGGGATTGCAAACATTGAGGTATGTTAGGAGTGAGGTGTAAAGTAAGTCCCACTGAGTTCAGTTTTTCAGTGCTTTGTTTGCCGCCCTGGGCTCCTGCTGGGAGGAAGGGCGGGATACAAATAAAACAAAATAAATAAATAAATAAATAAATACGAATATTTCTCATGGATTCAAAGTTAATGTAACGCTGCTAAAATTTATTGCCAATACTTCAAAGAAGATTTGACTATGTTATGTTCTTCTGTCCCATTCTTTAGTCTTATCTTGAAGCATTCTATACATTCTGCAAAAAACAAGGGGGCACTACAGCAGATATAATGTGCCCACTCTTAGAGGTAAGTAAAGCCTAGTCCCTGTACATCAGAACTAGGGATGGATCATTCTGTCTCTAGTCCGTGCTCCTTGTGCATATATACATTCTTAAAGTCCATGTGTCTTGTTTCCACATTAAGCTACTTTTTTCTTTTAAAAATCCACATGAAAATGCTTTTTAAAAAAGTATCTCTCCCCACCCCGAAGTAATAGCTGCTCCAAGAAACTAGAAAACCTGCCTGCCACCCCAACCAACACACACACATACAATATAGCTAATGGAAAGGAAGACAACTTCCCCCATAGGTTCATCGGGGCAGCCACTCCCCCTCCTCCTCAGTACAATGTCCCTATGAAGGATGTCATGTCATCATGTCCCATCACTCCCTGGGGCATTTGTGGCCATATTTTGAATGTGCTGCAGGTGGTTCTGGCAGCATCTGGGCTTTCTAGTTGCTTAGAACAACTACTACCTGCAAAGCAAAAACAAAAACTGGAAAATGTTAGACAACTCTTGGAGAACCACATTACAAAATCTGGAAAAGTGCAAAATCCAAAAAATATTTATTTTTATTATATTTATGAGATGCCTCATAGGATACATTCTCTGAGTGTTCTACATTACATTCCAATCAGTCAGCACTTCATTCTGATCAGCCCATTAGTTTGGGAAGTGGGATCAGGTTGGTTTGCTTCACCATGTGCATAGATCACATTCCTTGGGCACCCCTAAGCAGAGCCACTTACCAAAACATAATTTGAAAGTGGTCTGCTGCATCTGTGATAGTCGTGTGGCTAGAACAGCTGCAGCTGCCATCATCACAGTTCTGCAGTAGCCCACTCACTTGTCCTATAAACTTACTTGAACATGCAGAGTGGGATAAAAATCTGCTCTGGTTGTGTTTTTTCCTTCCACAACATCATAGTGTAAATTCAGTACAGGAACTGCCGGTCATATCCTAAGAGCAGATATGCATTTAAGTTGATTTTCATAAAAAGATGTTTGAGTTTTGTGGCTAAAAATCCACTGTTTTACTGGGACTTCACAAATTACATACTGATGTCAAATACACATCGGATGCATTCAGAAAAATCATGAATATCTCAGTCAGGTAGCATTATCTGCACAAGAGCATTGTTTCTGTTGTTGGATAATGTCTTCAAAGTCATAAAAAGAATATCTTCAAAGAGCTATGCTTTCACATGTTAACTGCATGTGAAAATGTCAATGGCAAAATTAAATGTTGCACAAGTAGATTCCTGCTCATGCAATGGGGCTTCTTCTTCTTCTCCCCCCCTGCACACTCCCAAATCAGCTCTGAAGGATCCCCTAATGCTCCAGAGCATCGACACTCCTGTGTGCACACAGGAGGCTGCAGGTGGGAGTGGGAATCCATTCAGTCAATGGTGTCCATTCTGCTGGAGGATGGACACTAGTGGATTTCACCCAATGGTGTGTGTGTGTGTGTGTGTGTGTGTACACACACTAGCCTTCCATGTATGCTCATGGTGTTTTACATCAAACTGACCAAGATATTGAATATATATAAAGATAAATATCTACAATATCTCAATAGTTAAAAACAAATTCAGAATAAGGCAACAAATACATATCAAAATAGAAGACAATAATCCATTATGCAATTAATCAAAATCCACATTGATTTATTCATTCATTTATTCTATTTATTAATCACTTCCTATAAAACACCTGAAAGCTATTTAATAATAAAAATATCAACAATAAAAAACATGTAAAACAATGTCATATATACAAACAATTAAAATAATTTCATATTTGAAATCAGTTTCATACAATTCTTAATTTCTAGTTCATAACTTCATTTCAAAACAACTTGAAAGCAGAAAACAAAAAACTAATACCTTCCAACAGTTAAAGAAATACCCACTTTATGCGAATTATAGGTCAATCAGTAACCAGGCTGCATGAATCCACCATTCATGTAAGTCTCTTGGATTTCAAATGGATCTACATGCATATATATCATTGATGACTGGGAATTTTGCATACAATTTTAACATATTTTCTTCCAAAATTAATTGGATTGGAATGGAATATTGCAGTTTTGATGCTTCTGATCCTGCTCCAAACATCCTGGCACCCATAACTTGCCTCCTTTTCAATTACTTTGCTGCTCATTAATCTTGGTACCACAGTAGTCATGCTTACATTATACATTGTTTGTTGTCATTATATCTGCATTCTCAATGGGTTTTTACTCGCTTTCACATCAAATCATCTCCCATGATTTCCACCAACATATGAGGGCTCCTTGGGGCTGGAGGGTGGGGCAAGGCAGATGGAAGCAGCTATCCACTAATGCAGTGATTCTCAAACGGTGCGCCCAGGCACACTGGTGCGCCCTAAGAGGTGGCTAGGTGTGCCTTCAAATTTTATGAAAGTATATTTTAAAAATGAGAAGAAACCCATTTGTATAGGGTAAGTAATAGTTTTCTATAGTTTATTTTTATTCATAGTTTAAAATATATTAAAATATTTTTAATTTTGTACACGAAGTGCGCCAGAAATTTTTTATATGTTTTACAGTGCGCTGCAAACCAAAAAAGTTTGAGAACCACTGCACTAATGGTAAGCCAAACACACTATGAGCAGCAATATGCATCTAACAATTATTTTTAACGGCTGAAAACTGTGATTTGTTTTTGTTTTATTAAGTTTGAAGCGGACAGGCGTGCCTTCATTATCACCATTAACTCATTTGGCACCGAGCTAAGTAAAGAAGACAGACAGAAGCTGTATCCAGTATGTGGGAAACTGTATCCAGAAGGCTTAGATATGCTTGCCAATGCAGAAGATTATGAGCAAGTGAAGGGTGTGGCAGACTGCTTTGCTGTATGTAAATACTAAATACTTCCTAACAAAAGCTTACTGTGTCTACAACATTCCATGGCATGTACCGCCAAAGAAAGAACATTAGGTACTTTTTCAGCTAGATTCTAAACACAGTGAAGCACGTAAGAATACTGATTCTCAATGTCCCTCACTAAGGGAAAGGCATGGGCCAAAAGGGAGGGAGCCACTGTCTCATCCTGTCCAGTTTTGCATGGGTCATGATAGATTGACATGAAGTCTCATTGCAACAAATTGACTGCCCACTATTCACAACACTGCTGATATTAGGGTTGCCAGGCTCAGGGCCTGAGACTGATTCTGTATCTTTAGGAGAAGAGAAAGTCAACCAAGTGCAGGTGTTCTTGCAACATTGTAATGGGAAAAACCACAAGGTGAAATTCTCCCTTCCCCCTGCACAACTTTTAAAGATACAGAAGACCTCTTGGTTGCCAGGCCCAACCTCCACTGACAGAAAAAAGTCCAACAGGAGTCTGGATTTTTTGTCTCTTATTTTAGATCTCAACTCTGAATTCTCTCTGAGTGTTTTGTGTATTGCTATGAAAACTTAGAGGGTTGTTAAGCAAGTGTTTCTGAGTTCAGGACTATAAGTTTTGTAAGATTTTATTTTGAAATGAATTTATAGGAAGCAGCAGAATGGCTTAGGGCAGCCTTTCCCAACTAGTGGGTCACCAGATGTTGTTGGACCACAACTCCCATCAGCCTCAGCCAGCATTGCCAATGGTCAGGAAAGATGGGAATTGTAGTCCAACAACATCTGGTGGCCCAGTAGTTGGGAAAGGCTGGCATAGGGAGTATTTTCAATCTAACATGGCGGAATGTGAAAAATCCATGCTGGCTATAGTATACAGCCACTCCTGTGGTGTATAATCTCTAGCCAACAGATATTTCTATCAAACTTTAAAAAGCAGGGAAATTGGGCAGCTATAGTGAATGCACCAGGGGAGCAAGAGACCTGACCTCCTCTTTGAGATATTGTACTGCTCTACAAATTTCTAAAAATGCAAACACAATTTGGGTTGGTCTTTCACAGTCCAATTCACTTCCTATGTAGCTTGAAAGAAGCTCCCTCTGCCTCTGAGAATATGGTGAGTAGTGGCAATACCTGCAATCAGGACTGCATCTCTAAAGATGGAAAATTACATTGTTTGTATGTTTGTTTGTGTCCTTCTTTTGCTTCTTTCCTGTGTTACTACTGTTTCTACATAGTATCTAACCCAGAACATTATATTTCTCTCATTATTCATCCTAGAAATCTGTGTCAAATTTATTTTTAATTTCAAAATCTTTTTATTGGTCAATGTCATATGATGATGAAGACAGCATTTTGAGTTTCAAACTGGAGGTTATATTTCTATTTTGGGTGCATTAACAGTTGAATCTGAAACTTAAGTTTGATGTAACATTACTCTGATTACACTACATTGCTACTTAAATGTAAATTATGCAAAGTGTTGCACTTCACATGTTCACAGGAACAGAAGCAAAAGAAAAGAATTTATTATAGGAAACTTCACTAAAATTGCAAAGTAAATCAAACATATTTAAAGTGACTATCTGAACCTTATCAACTGTCTTAATAGTGTTGTTTCCTCCCTGCTAAAACAAGATCAGCACAGCACATGTCTTCTTTCTATTATTTGGGCTGATTGCAGGTGTTGCCACCACTCACCATATGCTCAGAGGCACATGTTACCAAATTCTTCCAAGCTACACAGGAAATCGATTGGACTGTGAAAGACCAACCCAAATTGTGTTTGCCTTTTTACAAATTTGTAGGGCAGTACAGTATATCAGAGAGGAAGTCAAGTCTCCTGCTCCCCTGGTACATTCGCTGTAGCTGCCCAATATATAATAGCCCAACATGATGCTCTACAGATATAACCACAGAAAATTCCATATCAGCTCCCAACAAATTAATTTAATGTGACTATCTTCTGTTCCACTGTATGTTTGGGGAAGGGCCATAGCTCACTAGTAGAGCATTTGGTTTGTATGCAGGTCCCAGGTTCAGTCTCCAACATCTCCAAGTAGGTCTGGAAAAGTCTCCTGTCTGAAACCTTGGAGAACTTGCCAGTCAGCATAGACAATACAGAGCTAGATGGATCTAACGTCTGACTCAGAATCTTTTTCTGCCCTGTCTGGTGATGTCAGGCATTTAACCTGGAATCTTCTGCTTGCATAGTATGAGCTCTAGCTATGGCCTCTATAAAGTCATTCTGAGGAAGTGTATTAGTGAGGGCAGTGAGAAATAAAAGAATCCTTGGAACTCATTGACCACATATATTACAACTGCGTGTCTAAAGAAACAACTTAACAAAAAGGTTTAGTTATAAACAAAAAGAAACAGCATATGTAAGCTAAATATTTCTTGTCTTTCAGGAATACAGGACCTGCTTTGAAGGTGTAGGAGGTGGTACAGGAGGAGAAACAACATTAGAAGATGCTTTTTTTGAACATGAGGTAAGATGTTCTTTCTCTGCTCAAGCTTGATCTTTGCCATCTTCATTTTCCTTTTATTCAGAGTAATCTGTAATGGAAAGTGGTGATGGGCTTTCTTGAGGTAGCACTGTTCACTCTGAATAAATCTTCCTAGAGCAGGAATGGGGAACCTGTGGCCCTCCAAATGATGCTGGACCACCATTCTCATAACCCTGGACCATTGACCATGCTAGCTGGGGCTGATGGGAACTGGAGTCTTATCTGAAGGGCCACAGGTTCCCCATCCCTGTGCTGAAGTATTATGAGGCCACAAAATTCTGAAATGACTGTTAGCTGTCCAGACTGTTCTGGAGAAGTTAGCTCAACCTTCTAAATGAAACAATACCTATAGAGCCATTTGTAATTATGGGCACAGAGAAAGACATGCGGTCAAATTTCATTCAAAGCAGCTCTGAGCAGCTCACTGAATCTTCTACTGCTGCAGCCATTAGCATTCCACAGCCTATTAAATTGTTGCCACAAGACCCCAACTATAGATGTACTTCAATCCAGCTCCTACTGAGAAAAGTACTTGTGAAAATAAAAAGTTTGTAAAGCACTTTAGAAACCTGAGAATGAAAGACATGACATACAATTAACTGATTACCTTTTTTTATCTAATAATTTATTTCTTGTACATTTTTCTTTAGGTCAAAATGAATGTATTGGCATTCAACAACCAGTTCCATTTTGGGGTCTTCTATGCCTATGTAAAGCTGAAGGAACAAGAAAGCAGAAATATTGTATGGATTGCTGAATGCATCTCCCAGAGACACAGAACAAAAATTAACAACTACATCCCTATTTTGTAAACTAAACATTTCTGGTTCCTGAATGTTTTCAATACCCATCCGAGTCCTGGGATTGTAATTTGTTTTAATTAATTTTAATATTAAATTGTAATATGTTGTAATCCACCCTGGGACCAGCGGGTGAAGGGCGGGTAATAACAACAACAACAACAACAACAATATCCATTTAATCTATTGGCTTCTTTACTAAATTACTCATCATATTCCAAAAAGGGGCTAATTTGCACATTATGGTTACCAAAGACATTTTAGAATGCATCTATATGGCAGTCCACAAATTTGGCAGTTTTCAGTCACCATACTCAGCTGATTGTTGATGTTTGCAAAGCCCTGTGCACAGCACTTGTGACACCAATCAGCTGCTTGTCAGTGCTTGCAAAGCCCCATACAAAGTGCTTTGCAGGCACTGCTGATCAGCTGGTTGGTAGCACCTGCAAACCCTTTGGCCCAGCTGAGTCTTTTTTACCTGCTCCACACCTGACATCATATAAGTTGCCTGGTGTAGGGAAGGTGGCCATGGCTTGGCTGAAACACCCTTGGGGGGCCAAATGGGCAGATCTGATAGGCCTAATTAGGCCCACGGGCCAGAGGTTCCCTATCACTATCATGTTACATACAGCAAATGTCCAAACATAAAAGGCTTGAGATTGCAGTGTGGAAATCTTGATATTCTCATAGTGAATAGCTGCACATCTGCTATATAGGTCAGCTTGAAGACAACCTGTGGTAACCCAATGTTTAAACCAGCTTTAATATCCATCTTTTTATACTGCATGATACAACTGCAAATCAAATGTGAAGTCACAAAGGTGATATTTGATGGCTTACTTCTCTTTGTAGCTAGCTTTCATTTTTGCACAGAGGGCCTAATTGGCTAATAATAATGATATTAAAATGATTGATTTATTTGATTGCTTGTGTAGAAAAAGCCCCAATCCCGAGATCATTTTGCATAAATACAGGCAAGGACCTCTGCTTATCCCTAGTCCCCTGCTTACCCCTAGTCCCGAAATAGACTGTCATGCTGTCAGCTAGGGTTAAATAAACTCATCACTTGCTATGGAAGAGAAGGGATGCTTAGAGTCAGTGCACACACTCTAACAACTACATGATCAGCCTATAAGAGCCAATAACAATATGCTTGGGGAAGTAGTTCCATCTCACACACACACTCTGATGAATGGGGGGCTTTTTCTTCCCTGCAGAGCACACTTCTTTACAAAAAGGGGAAAATCCAGAAAAGTGATCTCTGTGCTTTCCTATTTCCATGCATTGCTGGATCACAGCAAATGTGTGTGTCATTCACACTAGGCTGGATTTAGGAAATCTTTGCTAGTGGATTAATTCAGAATTTTGCTATGTGCCTTCACAACAACTTCTCCACATAAATATGGTTAAATTAGTTCCTCTATGACTGATTTGCAATGCATACATAAACAAACTGATAACTAGCAATTGGAGAAAAGAAATAAGAATATTAAACACCATACCAGATGCTACAAAAAATCTACCTTTGTCCTTAATGTGCAAGTTTTTGTTGATGGAAATATCAACAGTTTTACAGAAGGGATTTTCCTTTGGACAGCAGCAAGGGGGAACAGAGCAATCCTAAGTGTTTGAGTGATGGTGGTCTGCCACTTCAGATACTCTGCCACCTTCAGTTTGCCCTAGGGATTCTTGTCTTGTTAAATTAAATGGGGGGAATTACCCACACTAAGTATAATTGGGTTAGGTAACACACTCAGTTCAGCATACCCAAGACTGCCTCTGCTCCAGCCTTTGGCCAGAGCATTCCCTTTCAGACCCAAACACTGGCTGCTGCTGCTAGATCAGCAGTAGATCTACACTTACAGAGCTTCCTGCAGGCATAGTGGATGCCTCCACAGCAGAGGTGCCCAGCCAACAGAGCACCTCTCCACCCCATCATTCCAGTCAGTGGATTTGGGAGTTAGCATTGCTCTGGAAAGATTTCCCTCCCTGCGTGATCCCCTTCATTGTCAGAGACCCCAGCTTGCACATTAAATGCAAAGACACATTTAACTTCACTTCTAGTTGAACCCTAAGAAATGTGCACCATAGAGAAAGAAAAGCATGAATTTAAAGCACTAGCATTTCATTAAAGAATACTTCTCACATATCATATGCATGGTTTGAGTTAAAAGCCTACACTCCTATAATACCACTTATGAATCATAAAGGCCAACAAGGAATGAGAAGAAGAAAAGCAGCTCTGCCGCCTAGCAATTACTAGTGCTTAAAAAATTGTGCAATAACAGAAGAGTGAACTTTCTTAGGACTAATTTGATGGGAGACTTTTTTTAATGCAATAAATGGGTTAAATAAAAATGTAATTGTTTTCCAAAAAGTCACTGTAAATCTATTTGCCGTCATTCAGCTCAGAGTTATCAAATAAAGTAATTGTCACAAAATGTGATGATATGATATATGGTGAGATGTAAGAATTTTATAGAATTAGTCGTCTCTCTGTGTGTGGATGCAGTTGAATATGAATACCAAAACTTCCTTGCTGTCTTGCTGAAAGTCTATTTCCTGGCCTATGCATGTATATCATTTCTAACTTGCTTCTGCTTTATAGGAAGGAAGGAAGGGGGCTAAGGTGTCTATTTTTTAAAAAAAAAACCCATGCTGTTTTGCTAAGTTAATGTTAAAGGTTTGCTTTAAGGACATTCTTCTCATAATGAGGATGAAGGAAAATGCAGCAAAGGGAGAATAAATGGGTTTAACAAAAACATCTACTCACACAGATACCATGGTATCCTTTATGTATTAAAAACGCAGATCCATGCTATCTGATTAAACTAGTGTTGTGCCTGGAAACATTTTGCAGTGCAAGGTCCAGGAACCTGTGGTCACCCTCTAGATATTTCTTGAACTCCAACTCCCATCAGCCTCAGCCAGCATGGCCAATTATCAGAAATGAAGGGAGTTGTAGTCCAACAACATCTGGAGGGCCACACAATACGGCACATGGATGTAATGCCATTGGTGTACATATAACAAGATTGTGAGCTGGGACAGAACTCTTGGAAAATAGTTTGCTGAAGACTGAATTCATAAGAATGACCTTCTTGGAAAAGACCAATGCCTAGCCGTCTCAGCATTCTTTTTCTCACAACAGGCAACCAGATGCTTGTGCAACTTTATGAGCAATTCATAAAGGCGATGGGCTTCTCCTGTGTTTATTATTTATTTATTTATTACATTTATATACCTCCCCATAGCCAAAGCTCTCTGGGTAGTTTACAAAAATTAAAAACATTGAACATTAAAAACAAATATACAATTTTAAAACCCACATAAAGTTTAAAACCATGAAGCACAGATAAACCAGGTAAAAGACCTGGGGTCAGAATCTGGTATTCAGAGGTATATTGTCTTTTTATACGGCAATAGCTTTTCCCACCCCAATGGAAATGATAATTAAGGCCCTATCTGCACTATACATTGTAAGGAGATCCCTGTTACCCCCTCACAGAGCTACAGTTCCTTAGGAAGAGGGATTGATTATTAACTACCCTGGGAATTGTAGCTCTGTGAGGGGAATAAGGGCCGTCTAAGAACTCTCAGAACTCTTAACAAACTACAGTTCCCAGGATTTTTTTGGGAGAAGCCATGCAACTTTAAATGTATAGTGTCAATGGGGCTTAACTATTTGTAGTAGCTTACTGGTGAGCTAAAAAGAACATCACAGACACCTTCTTCAAACACGCTCAAAGAAGCTGCTTCCATGTGACACTCTCTCACACAGCTGTGATCTGTGACTATTACAGTCATATGGGTGGAGATGATTACTTGGGCTGTTCTCTCACCCAGCTGGCACACTGCCAGGAAGAAACAAAGAGGGAAGTCATGTCGTTCACCACAAAAACAACAGGGAAAATAACCCATTTTTCTCAACTTTTATTGGTGCCTGACACATTTTGGGAAAAAATTTTTCTTAAGTTCCCAAACAGACATTTTTAATATAATTACCTTATCCACATTTAAACTATGATTGTATATTACCCACTCGGAATGGAAATGATTATACTTTTGCCACATAAATTATTTACTGAAGCAAAAGACTCCTCAGAACCCCCCCTCCTATCACAAGATGACTTTAACACAAACTTGAAAAGGTAAAACTAAACACTCCCAAATCTTGATAACCCTAATCCTCAATGCTGTCTTCTTCACTCAGGGGTTTCTTGAATCAAAATGGAAATGTGTTCCCATCCCAAGCCTTCCTTGCATACAGAAAAAAAGCAGGAAGACAGGTGCTGATCAGGTGGGAAAGAGCCATGCAACCAATCCTGCTTCCATGGTTGAGATATTTATGTACACATCATAGCCTCATGGGATAGTACCACACAGGGCTGGCCCAAGACATTTTGCTGCCCTGGGTGAAGGACAAGATGATGCCCTTTCCCATTCCATCTACAAATGCTGAGAGAATTGCAGTTGCAACTTACTTCAGTACCGCCAATGGGACAGCATCCTCCATTACACCTGAAGCCACAGGCTAGCTTAGTGGATGAAGGGCATGACAAGTGGCACATACAGCTCTGTCCACAGAGCTTGGAAAAGTTACTTTTTTGAACTACAACTCCCATCAGCCCAATCCAGTGGCCCATGTTGGCTGGGGCTGATGGGAGTTGTAGTTTAAAAAAGTAACTTTTCCAAGCTCTGGTCCTCCAACACCTTGACACTCTTTCCTGCCCCAGAGCATCTGCGGCCTGAAGCAGCTACCTCACTCTTCCAAAAGGTGGGGCTGGCTCTGGTACCACACAGAAGTAACTGCCATGTGATGCAGGCAGCCAGAGCCTTGGAAGGTGGGAGGTGGAGGTGGGGGTGGGAGGTGGAGAAGGGAGTTGTACTCTTCTACAATGTGTATTCTCCTTTTTCTCATTATGCATATGTGTGATTTACAACCCGATGAGACACTGATGCACTCACCTGAATTGCAACAGCGGTGGAGTTGCTGCATTAAGTATTTCTGTTATTCCTTATGGAATTAATAAATAACCCACACAGAATTTTTATCAGTGAAGACATCACATCCTTGACCTAATCAAATGTGTGCATCAGTGCACTACAGAGAAAATACCACATGACTTGTAATAAGTACGTGTAAACATTTATTTGAAGCTTGTACCTTTAAAAGGATCTGTAAAACGTGTTAATATAGCAGCTTACCTATGCAAATAACTGTTTGTACATGTAGCTATTCAAGTGTAGTATCAGAATAGGAAAGCTTAACACTGCTACTTCCTTGACTGTAATCAGCACAGAGCAGTTGGTGACTAGTCCTAAAACAAGGGATAGGAAACATGAACCTGCAGCTATCCAGACGTTGTTGGACTCTATTTCTCATCAGCCTCAGCCAGCATTGCCAGTGGTCAAGGATAATGGGCAGTGGTGCAGTCGAGCAGAGAAGGAGCACCACCACTTATTTCACAGCACGGATGACGTTGTAATCTCCTGTGGTGCTATTTGCAAATCTTCTGCATGTGAAACAAATAAGCTTTTATCAGAGAAAAAACTCAACCCACAAATAAACAGAGGAAAAGTCAGGTTACATTATCAGGTATGTCTAAGGGTTAAAGTGCCACTTTTATTTAGAAAAATCCTAAAATCTCTTTTGTTGTTGTTATGTGCCTTCAAGTCGATTATGACTTATGGCGACCCTATGAATCAGTGACCCCCAATAGCATCTGTCATGAACCACTCTGTTCAGATCTTGTAAGTTCAGGTCTGTGGCTTTCTCTTTAACCAACCAAAATATCACAATGTAAGCAAATATTTGTGTCCGCCAGAACTCTTCATCTGGCTGGATGTTAAGTGGAGGGGGGGGTTATGAGGGGAAAAAACTGATTTGGTATTGAAGCCATAATGTATGCGTTGATCAAAAGTTCATTTTTGCAGTATGCTATAAATCGGTAGATCAGATTAATACATCAACATAGATTGGATGACCCCTAGGAAAAGCCTGGGTGAACAGATGCGTTTTAAGTGGTTGCCTAAATGCCAATACTATAGATACTAGCCTGATATTCATAGGAAGCTCATACCAAAGGGCAGGCGCCACCACACTAAAGGCCGTGTTCTTGATGGACATAAGTTCAGGAGCATACACTATTATTAAGGGTGTCCCAGGAATCAAAGTGACTGGGCATGCTAAAGCATTCCTAGTGGTAACCTGGCCCCAAGTTGTTCAGGGATTTATATGCTAGTAGCAAGACCTTAAGCTTGTCTCATTAGCATATTGGCAGTCAGTGGAACTCTTTCGGTCTAAGAAGGGGCATGATTATGGGGCTTGTCATGAAGAGTGTCTGCACTTCCGAGTTTACCACTATCCCATTGATGTTGGGAGTTGGAGTCCAACAATATCTGGAGGGCTACAGATTCCCAACCTATGCCATACCAGCTTTTCCTAACCTTGGGTCCCTGGATGTCGCTGTACTACAACTCCCTTCAGCCCCAGCCAGCATGGCCAATGGTCAGGAATGATGGGAACTGTAGTCCAGCAACATCTAGGGACCCAAAGGTTGGGAAAAGCTGCCTTGTGTACTCCTTTAAGCACTATTATATAATTCCTGTAAACTCCAGCTTTTATCTTATAATGTGTAGCATTTGGGTAAGACTTTTGAAAGTTCAAAATGTTCCATTCACTCTCTCAGTAGTCCTTACATCAGCCCCATAAGGCATGTCTAGAAGGTTTTATCCCTGAAGAGAACAAGGGGCTGAGGCTGAGAGAAAGCAGTTTGGCTAAGGCCACCTGTTATACTCTTAGCTTGTTTGTACTCACAGCTTGTACCCTTAAACTGTAATCCTGTATGTACTTACCTGGGAGTAAGTCCAACTGAACTTAATGGGGCTTACTTCTATGCAAACATGTATAAGGTTGCACTGTCAGTATGCCTCACCTGCAGGTGTAGCCCCTATGCTATACCAATTATATGCCAGTGTGTAGTGCAGTAGACACATATACTGGAAAATGAAAAAACAACAATGCACAAGTGGGAACTGCAAGAAAATGTTGCAGTATGGAGTTTTGTTTATTTATTTATTTTATTTATACCCTGCCCTTCCTTCCAATAGGAGTTCTGATGCTTAGGATTCCAGACACTCCATTCCATTCCCCTACCCCATGATTTTCCACACAGAAAGCTCTCTACAACAGATCCTCAGCATTCTGTGGGCCCCATATGGGGTTCCCCTATTAAGAGGGGAAAGGGTGGGTTTTTTACTGCTCCAAACTTGGGGTTCCTCCACACCTGCTGCTACCTCCCTCTTGTGCCTGGATGATGGCGTTTGGGGTTCTGGGTTCATATGCAATGGCATTCACAGCTTGAACATAGGAAATAGAAGGGAATGATGCCACTGAATGATATTGGCTGAGAGGGGTGTTTTCCTAAACTCAGCTCAGTACATGACTCGTGATACAGGCAGGTGTGCCAGGGAGATCACTCTGCCTAGCATACCAGTATGTCATGAAGCTCTGAGCAGCTGGCCAAGGGGCACAATGTTTTCTTAGAATATCAGAGCCTGGTGCTATCAATTTCTTCTCATGCAGCTCTCAAGTGCACATAAGGCAAGACGAATCTGTAACTAGAAAAAGGCTGCTGCTATGTAAAGGCTTTTGGCCAGGAGTTTGAACTTTATTGCTTGACAATCCCTGGTAATTATCATAAACTTAATTTTTTTCCAGTTGTCTCCTCTCCGAGTGAACTCTCAATGTGATTATTTCAGTTAAGTAAATATAATTTTAAAGACTTCCCTACTGCAAAGGGCAGGAATCTAAACAATGTTAAGGCTCCATACTTTGTAGATTCTTTACCACATGAATAGAGAAGGGACTAAAGAAAGTTAGAGACCAACTTTCCTTCTAGGCCTGTTTCTGAGACCATAACACACCCCAGTTGCCGCAAATTGATAAGACACTTATTTCTGTCTAGTAAAGCAGGCTAACCTTTTACGCCTACTTCTTGGGGAATTCTGGACTGTTCTTTAGTATTTGTACAGTCTCTGAGATATAATATGGCCCTTCTCACTTTTTCAGATCATTTTAATGCACAACAGCTGTGAGCTAATTATTCAGTTGTGACACAGATGGGATCCAGATGTTTTTTCCCCTCTAGGGAACAGTTCTGTTGCAGAAATATTTCTGTTTCCCAATACTGAAATGACAAATATTTTGTCACTGGGGAAAATGCAGTTTTTACGCACATAGTGTAACCCATTGCAATTGTGATTGCAGCATGGAATATGCTTGCATGAGTGCCAAAAGCACCTATGGAATACTGCAGAAGTAGGGAATCTATGGCCCTCCCAGTGTTGATGGACTCTAACTCCCATGAGTCCCAGCTAACATAGCCAATGGTGAGGGATGATGGAAGTTGTAGTCCAACACCATCTGGAGGGCCACAGGCTCCCTACCCCTGGAATACAGTATGTGACTTTGTCAATCATAAGTGGTGCAGCTCCTGCCCATCCCATCATGCGCTCATGGTTTTCTCATTACTTTTTAAAATCATTTTAAACTATTTTTATTCTCTCTACTGAATGCTTCATTACAGCACCATATGAGCCACCCATGCCAGCAGATCTAAGCATCCATGCCACCCTTAAAAGCAACAAGCAAAGACCCATGTTATGAGTACCAGTGAGGCCATCCTCATTACCCAGCAGTACCCTTCCATTTGTGGAACTGGATTTCCAGAGATCCATTATGCCACATCAGATCTCAAGAGAACGTAAGAAGAATCTGATGGATCAGGCCAATAACTAGTCCAGCATCCTGTTCTCACAGTGCCCAACCAGGTGACTGTGGAAGCACACAAGCAGGATCTCAGAGCAACTCCAATCTTCCCTCCTGTAGTTTCTAGCAACTGGTATTCAGAGTGCATATGCTGCCTCTGACTATGGAGGTAGAGCATAACCATCATGGCTACTAGCCATTTTATAGCCTTATCATCCATGTATTTGTCTAATCCTCTTTTAAAACCATCCAAGTTGGTGGCCATCACTGGCTCCTGCAGGATCAAATTCCATAGTTTAACTACATGCTGCATGAACAAGTACTTTCTTTTATCTGTCCTGAATCTTCCAACATTAAATTTCATTTATTTCCCCGAACTCTAATGTTATGGGAGAGGGAGAAAAACTTTTCTCTATCCACTTTCTCCATGCCATGTGTAATTTTATACATTTCTATCATGTCACCTTTTACTCCCTTTTTCTGTGAAGTAAAGAGCCCCAAATGCTGCAATCTTTTCTCATAGAGAAATTGCTCCATTCCCTTTATCATTTTGCTTACCCTTTTCTGAACATTTCCTAACTTGACAACAGAGAAGCCAAGTGCCCCCAAAGTGCCTGCAGCCAATTTATATTCTCCCATGGATTTCTTGTTTTTACAGGGTTAGGTTCTTCGCCATTACAAATGAATGACTGTCATACTATTGGAGCAGGGAGGGGAGGAATAGTGCAAGAGTAGCATTAAAATATTGTTGTGCCCTCCCCTCTTTCCTGAATGGTGATATGTTGCAGGGGCAGTGCTATCATGTTTAGTTTCCTTTGTATGAAAGAGCACTGCAGACTTATGGGAATTTTGTAATGTTGCTTGTTTAACAAATACACAGGCAGAGCATAATAGTGGAAAAGAGACTCTGACAAGGCAGCTGATCTACTACCCTGCATCAGATCCCAAGAGAGTTGTCTTGCACCCTTGGTGCCTTTAGCCTTCAGCCAACTCCCAACTATCTCTCTGCTTCTGGTTAGCGTCTCTTCCAAAACTGCCATCTGCTGTTCTTCACACACACACACACCTGTCCCCTTCCTCAGCTGGAGGGAGGTCTCTTTCCTCAAGCGCTGATGGATATCTCATTCAAAAAGCAGGACACGGTTCCCCACAGGCTCCTAATCATTAGTTCCTATCAAGCCAACTGTTTGGGGTTGTTAATCAGCAATCTGTCTAACAAAGGAATGGTCACCCAGAAGCCGTTTTAATCACCAACCTGCATGGCATTAAAAGAGGATTGGACACATTCAATAAAGCTATCAATGGTTACTAGCCATGATGGCTATGTTCTACTCTATTGTTGAGGTAGCATGCCTCTGAATACTACTTCCTGGGAAATACAAGTGGAGAGATTACTGTTGTACTTAGGTCCTGCTTGTGAGCTTCCCACAGGCATCTGTTTGGCCACTGTGAGAACAGGGTTCTGGACTAGATAGGCCTTTGGCCTGATCCAGCAGGCTCTCTTATGTTCTTATAAGCCCTAATAATATGATACACATGTTTTTCAATATCAGTTTCCAAGGTCCAAAGTGTTAGAACCATTGTGCTCTAATATTTGGCATTGACAAGGCATTCTGCATAGCAAACAGTCCTGACTTTAACTGCTTAATGTTTCTAATTTTAACTCTGCAAACTTTTACATTATTTGCAAGGCTTAACTAATGATTTGCAGCATGTAACACAGCAATGAGCAATGAGTTCCCCATTGCTGTGCATTCCCTTTAGTGTAAAAAGTTAACTCCCAGATTTCAGCTTTGTAGCCTTGCTTGATAAACACATGCATGTTTTTGGCCCTTAAGAGTATGTATGACAGGAAATTCATACTTGCTGCAGTCAAGTTTACAAGCTGCTGATGTAGGAAATACAGGCTATTTTCTGCATGAGCAGAAACTGCTGTATCCCCAACGAAGTGTATCATTTCCACAGAGATTCCATTCTCAAGCATGCCTGGAAGCCAGTGCTGCCTGTTAATCCTAAATATGTGGGGACGGCTTTCTTTACTTGCTGGTGAGGAAGACACAGGCAGTATCTGAGAAAAGCATGCTCAGAGTAGACCCCTTGAAATCAATGGATTTAAGTTAGTCATGACTATGACTTCATCAGATACCACCCACTCTGCACATGTTCAGACTCAGAGGCTCTTATCACTTCTCTACATATTTCAAGATCTTGCTGCAGCATTGACAATAGCTTTTCAGTCAGAACCTGGCACAGATTAAGATCTTCCCAAATTTGCATTTTGCACATCTACCAGATACAGCATGTGGGAGTGAGCAGAAGGGGGGGGGAACCTATTCCCAAAACTGAAGTTTCTCTGCAGAATATTAATCCTTTTCTACGCCTTCCTCAGACTATCAAGGGGTATAGTCTGATTTATTAGTCAAACAATGTTTAAGAGGACCAAAACACTGGAAAGATCAGACGACTGGGCAAGTGTCTTGCTTATAAAGTTGAAGAACGTTTTGAGCGGAAACAATGACAAGATCACAGTATCCTTGCAACTGAACCCCTCCACCCACCACAAAGAAATCTGCCTGTATGGAATCCAAACTGAGCACAGAAAGCAAAGATGTAGCAACATTCTGATTACTGAACTGATTGCAATCCCATCAGTTTGCTTGTAATACTGCAGCTTTCTTTTAAAATAATTCAGCTATACACAACAGATCTCATTGACATTTTCTTCACTGTTACATCTCACTGTAGATGGAGTCATGGTCAGCATCAGAGGTAGGCATTGTTGAGCTTTATTGAATGTATCTAATCCTCAGGCCCACACCCCTGCAGGGGGCCCACTATCAACCCCTGGAGCCTCCTGGCTCTGCTGCTGTACCTCCTTGATGTCACAGCCTGTGTTCACCTGCCATCTCTGAGCATGGAAGCAGTGATAAGAGGGAGGTAGTGGAGCAGAATCCTGCACTCTCCTTGTGCTTTTCTTCTGGGTATTTGCGTGGATTGGCACCAGGCAAAGAGGATATGCGAGTGAAAGTGGGGATGGATGCATGGCGGAGATGGGTCCAATTAGTGAGGAGGTCCACCAAAGGCATCTTGCCCAACTCTTCCTCCCCCCAAATCTGAAACTGGCACTGGATGGGGTCACATGACTGCTTCCTCACCACAATGAAATGATATTAACAATTCTCATGCAATGAGATTCATAGGAAGGATAGGATTATAAACATACATGTTGATATCTTCTCTCTAACCATGAAGTCAGTAAGTCTGTCCTGGCTTGCCAGGAATATAGCACGAATCAGCTTCTGACGAGACCGCTTTCCATGTGGATTCACAGTGCAAAAACAACAGTTCATAGATGGAAGTAAAATAGTTGTGCGAGCCCAACATCCTGCTCCATGATAATATTCTGCCAATGAAGGAGAAGATATGATGTCTGCAGACAACAGACACTGGGCAATTCTGATGATGCTCGGCTTGTTTGATTTACAGTTTCCTTGGCCAAATGGTGGTGGTGGTGGAAAACTACTGCTGGGGATGACCAGGAATCCAAAGAGTTACTTAGGAATACCCATGGCTTTTTTTTCCTTTGAATAGCACACTCTAGAGTAGGGTTGCCAGGTTCAGGGCCTGAGACTGATCCTGTATCTTTAGGAGAAGGGAAAGTCAGCCAAGTGTTCTTGCAACACTGCAACGGGAAAAACCACAAGGTGGAATTCTCCCTTCCCCCTGCACAACTTTTAAAGATACAGAAGACCTCTTGGTTGCCAGGCTGTATGAGTGGGGCCTTACTCTAATTGAAAGCCGCTGTATTAGTGGAATGCTGAAAAGCGGGCCGCCAAAAAGCGGGGCCTTATAGTATCATCTTTTCTAGTGAATCATGTCTTCTCATTATGTGTCCAAAGTATGATAACCTCAGTTTCATCATTTTAACTTCTAGTGATAGTTCTGGTCATCATCTCCAGCAAATGACTGTGTTGGCTCCTCTGTTTCCTGGAGCCTAATAGATGCTGCAGATCTGGTAAAATGTTGTTCATCATGTCGGAAGGGGAGGAAGACAGAGGTGTTCATCTCTTTGGTCAATAGAATATTTATTCTCTCTCTCTCTCTCTCTCTCTCTCTCTCTCTCTCTCTCTCTCTCTGTGTATGTGTGTGTGTGTGGTTGAGCAATTGGCTTTAGTTAAACATGCACAGAAGGAATAGACTAGCCAGGCAGACTATGGCAAGAGCAACACATTTGTATGCATTTGTATTGTGGCTTTATTGTATATTTTTATAATATTTGCTGTTGATTTATCTTCTGTACACCACTTAGAGATTTTTATATATATTAAGCGGTACAGAAATGGCTTAAATAAATAAATAAATAAAATACAAGAAAGATGAAAAGTGTGAAGTGAGAACTCTGAGCTGCAAATATCCCTCGCCCTCTTCCTCCTTCTCCTCTTCTCACCATGCACTCACCCACCCATGTCCTTATACTGGGTTATATCCAATTGGTGTCCCTCCATTGATGCAAACAGGGGAAACTGAAGATCGCCTTGATCCTTGTTCTGCTGGTGGAAGGCTGCACTGGATCAAAGATCCTTCCATCACCAATTGGATGCAGCCCATTCTATCTTGTGAGGGATTTTTATTGCAAGCCACTTTAGGAGCTAATCTTTGTGCACAGATGGAGGAAATATAATGAATAAACATTTACTATTATATTGGCTGGGTGCCAAGTCTAAAGCCTACTTATGTTTGTTTGCTTATTTACTTATTTACCAGATTTGTAGGCTGACATTGCTTGAGCCCTTTAGGCCATCCCCGTAATTAATTCATCTCTTGTTATTGCAACATTATTGGGAGGTCAGTCTGCACTTTTTCTGTTGTGTATAAAGGTTTGAATTGTTTCTACATGAATGTGGAACTTTCCCCTCAGACCAGACATTCTTTTCAGTGGTAGTAAAACCTCTACTGTCTAAATCTAAGCCCTTTTATCTTATCTTCTGCAAATTGCAGTGTATTGAAAGCTGTAGGAGAGAGTTAAAGAAAACACCAGTTCTCATAGCCACCAAAGAGGGCTGAAATGGAGTTGAATTTGGGCATTGAGGCGGATCCCATCTCTCACAAGCATTTCAGCCTATGGCTGGGATCTAAAGAATCATGCAACTGGCTCCACACAACCAAAAGCGATTTGAGTTTGTGTTTCTCAACAGAAGAACACAGGAAGGTGTTGAATCAGATCACCATTCCATCTAGCTCACTGTTGCTTGGACTGACTGGCAGTGGCTCCCCACCTGGAGATCCTGGGGATTTATTGTTGTTGTTGTTGTTGTTATTTAAAAGAAATGGGGGTGCCACAGCATCTGATTGTCCTGATGCACAACCTATACTCTGGGCAATGACTGGATCTCATGGTTGCCCTCCAGGATAGCAATCTTGCAATTCTAATTTTGCTTAGTTTAGCTTCATGATTCATACTTAAAATGAATTCTAAGTTGCATAAACTACACCCACTCAGAGTTTTACTACCTCTCCCTTAGCTTATCACATCCAGTTTACTTTGTGGTCAGGTACAATGGGGCTCCTCCCTCTAGGTTGTACACCTTAACGTGGTGAGGGGGTTTGAGAGTGTTGAAGAAGCTGAGAGCAATGCCATCAGGAGTCTAGACCAAGAGGCTAGACTCCTAGCAGGGGCACCCAAGGCGGAATGGTCAAAACTGAAACACCAGACTAAGATGCATCCAAACTCAGAGGAAGGCAATGGTAAACCACCTCTGAATATCACTTACCACGAAAACCTTATGTACAGAGTATCCAAAATGCAACACGAGATAGTGCTGAAAGATGAGACCCCCAGGTCAGAAGGCACTTACCAAGCTCCTGGGGAAGAACAAAGGGCAGGTACGAGTAGTGTTGTGACTAATGACGCAGCTGGGTGAAAGCTGAAAGGAAGCCCAGAGGCTGATGCACACAGATGTGAAAGGAGAGTCCAGAGTTGTACAACACACACAGTAGGACCATGGAATGTGAGAAGCATGAACCAGGGAAAGTTAGAAATTGTCAAGCAAGAAATGGAACGCATCAATATTACAATACTTGGTGTGAGCGAACTAAAATGGACGGGAATGGGACATTTCCAAACAGGCAACTACAAAATATTTTATGCAGGAAATGTGAAATTAAGAAGAAATGGGGTTGCTTTAATAGTGAGAAGTGATGTAGCAAGAGCAATTAGGAGCTACAACGCAAGGTCTGAGCAAGTTATATCAATGAAATTAAACGGGAAACCTATCAACATAACCATCATCCAAGTCTATCATCCAACGGCAAATGCAGAAGAAGAGGAATTGGAGAGGTTTTACGCAGAAGTACAGGAAGAAATTGATCACACACCAAAACAAGATGTTCTGATAATCATGGGGGATTGGAATGCAAAAGTAGGGAACAGAGAAGAATTAGGAATTATGGGGAAATGGGGCCTAGGAGACAGAAATGAAGCAGGAGAAAGACTTATTGAATTCTGTGAAGCCAATAATTTGTTTCTTGCAAACACATTTTCTGAGTAACCAAAAAGACGACTGTACAGATGGACATCACCAAATGGTCAATATAGGAATCAAACTGATTATATAATTGGTAGCAGAAGATGGAGAAGTTCCATACTTTCTGCGAAAACAAGACCAGGAGCAGACTGCAGTACAGATCATGAACTGGTCGTATTCATCATCAGAGTAAAGCTGAAGAACAACAACAAAGCAATCATAATGCCAAAATACAATTTAAATAACATCCCAGAAGCATATAAAGATCAGATAAGGAACAAGTTTGAGGCTTTAAACTTAGTTGACAGAGAACCAGAAGAACTATGGACTGAAGTCAGAGACATTATCAGGGAAGAATGCAAAAAGACAATACTTCTAGTTAAAAAGAGAGAAAGACCTCAATGGATGACTGAAGAAACTCTTAAAATGGTTTAAAGAGAGAAGGAAAGCAAAAGCAAAAGGAGACAGAAACATAGTCAGAACCCTAAATGCAACAATACAGTGACTAGTACATAGGGACAAAGAGAACTATTACAATATCACTATATAGAAATAGAAGAGGACAACAAAAAGGGTAGAACAAGAGCCCTGTTCCAAAAGATTAGAGAAATGAAAGGGAAATTTAAACCACAAGTAGGGATATTGAATAATCCACAGGGGAACACACTGACTGACCAAGATGAAATAAAATGAAGATGGAAGCAATACACTGAAGAACTCTATAAAAGAGATGCCAGGATGACAGATTTATTCATGGAGGAACCGTATGATGAAGAACCAGAAATTTTAGAATGTGAGGTGAAAGCTGCCCTTAAAATACTTGGAAGAAACAAATCACCAGGAATAGATGGCATACCAATAGAGTTGCTACAAGCTACTGAGACTGAATCTGTCCAAATGTTAGGATTTAGAAAGGGAAGAGGCACCAGAGATCATATCACAAACATACGTTGGATAATGGAACGGACCAAGGAATTTCAGAAGAAAATGACCCTGTACTTTATAGATTACAGCAAAGCCTTTGACTGTGTAGATCATGAAAAACTATGGAATGCTTTAAAAGAAATGGGGGTGCCACAGCATCTGATTGTCCTGATGCACAACCTATACTCTGGAGAAGAGGCTACTGTAAGGACAGAATATGGAGAAACCGATAGGTTCCCAATCGGAAAGGGTGTGCGACAGGGGTGTATTTTATCACCCTATTTATTTAATCTATATGCAGAACATATCATATGGAAAGCAGGATTGGACCAAATGAAGGAGGTGTGAAAACTGGAGGGAGAAATATCAATAATTTAAGATATGCAGACGATACCATACTACTGTACTAGCAGAAACCAGTAATGATTTAAAAGGAATGCCGATTAAAGTTAAAGAGGAAAGCACAAAAGCAAGACTACAGCTGAACATCAAAAAGACTAAAGTGATGACAACAGAAGATTTGTGTAACTTCACAGTTGACAATGAGGACATTGAACTTGTCAAGGATTATCTGTACCTTGGCACAGTCATTAACCAAAACGGAGACAATAGTCTTGAAATCAGAAGAAGGCTAGGACTGGGGAGGGCAGCCATGAGAGAACTAGAAAAGGTCCTCAAAGGCAAAGGTGTATCACTGAACACTAAAGTCAGGATCATTCAGACCATGGTATTCCCAATATCTATGTATGGATGTGAAAGTTGCACAGTGAAAAAAGCGGATAAGAGAAAAATAAACTCATTTGAAATGTGGTGTTGGAGGAGAGCTTTGCTCATACCATGGACTGCGAAAAAGACAAATAACTGGGTATTAGAACAAATTAAACCAGAACTATCACTAGAAGCTAAAATGATGAAACTGGGGTTATATTTTGGACACATCATGAGAACACATGATTCACTAGAAAAGACCATAATGCTGGGGAAAACTGAAGGGAGTAGAGAAAGAGGAAGGCCAAACAAGAGATGGATTGATTCCATAAATAAAGGAAGCCACAGACCTGAATTTACAAGATCTGAACAGGGTGGTTCATGACAGTTGCTGTTAGAGGTCGCTGATTCATAGGGTCGCCATAAGTCATAGTCGACTTGGAGGCACATAACAACAAACAATGGGGGTCAGAAGTGACAGTGGACCAATACCCATAGGTAGATCTGCAACCTTATATGGAACCAGAGATAGGTCCAGGTGATATAAAGTGTCACTGTTAAATCTTTTCACCTTTCAGCGATAATGTATAGTAGCTCTCATGTGCAATTATGGGGTGGTTCAAAATATAAGGGAAATTGGCTTAATTTGGAGTGCTGGTGGTATAACCTTTAAAATCTGAATTTGTGGTTTGTACCAGTATAGTGGGAGAAGCTAGTTTATGTCCACAAGAAGACAATAGTCATGTTTGCACACTGACTTAATAAACCACACTGTGCACAAACCACATGCAAGCGTATGCAGCCCAATTGATCCTGCTTCCTGCATGCCCTGGCATGAGCAGGTAAACAAACCAGGAAGAAAATAGTTTAGCATTATGTCAGAACAGGATCATGGTTTCTTTCACCCTAACAAACCACAATTAGTGAGCCAATAAGAAGCCATAGTTTAAAACTGGATAGCAACTGTGTTTTGTGAGGGCAAAACAATCTATGCTTCTCCATTTGGATGTAATATCAAGTGATATGCTGGAAGGAACCAGGTAGGTGAAAGCTAATATACACCACATCTCATACATTTAATTATGGGAGCTACTTTAGGTAAATCTGTTTTGGGTCATGGTTTAGTTTCAATGTGCTACAGAAATGATTATTTGTATACAACATTGTGACCTTATATGATCAGAAACTGGAAAAAGAAACAGAAGAAATTGTTCACAGTTTTGTATACACAGCTGTACACAGTACACTTTGTACACAGTATTGTTGAAACAGCTGACCTATTTCCCTTTTGGCACTGAAAGCCAAATCAATTGATCTAGCCAGGTGCTGTAGGTAGAGAAAACCCTCCTCATCAATAGATGCTAACAACTGTCTGCAATTTCTTGGTCACTTTATGCTCCAAGCCTTGGGGGTAACATTTTGCTTTGGTATCTCTAGGTGACACCCATATTTAGCACATTCTTCACGTAAGCCTGCCACTTCATCTCCACTTCAGTGAGACTGATCTGCTTTTTGCCAAGTGTCAGCTATTTTTAGACAAGGGAACCCATTTAAAATGTGCATTAATTTAAATGAATTTTTGTGGGTAAATGAAAAATCAGTGTTTGCTTATTAAACCTACTCCCAGTTAGGAAGCTTAAACAACTTGACACATCAGTGGATTATATATATTTCACTTTCTGAAATAAAGTGCACCATATAGGAAATAGTAACAATATAGCATCAAGCAGGCTAAAAAGAAAATTGTAAGTTAACTAAAATCTGATGAGTCATGAAGGTGCACTGGGTACATGACCCAGGGAAGGGTCATGAAGGGTACTGATTCCAATATACTTAACAGTAAATTATATGGTAAATCCCAATTAGATAGCATCTTTCCAGAAACACTAGGCATCATCCAGACAAAATAACAGAAGTTCATGTTTAGTTCTCCCACGTTAAAGTCAAGGTACTTCTATATTTTATGAATGCTTACATTTTAATGTTATAACGGGATTATTTTATTATGGATTCTAATTATGGATTTTATTGTTTGTGAAGCCGGTTTTTGTATTTTGTAAGCTGCTTAGACACTTAATTTGGCATTAAGTGACATATAGATTATTATTAATGCTGCTGCTGCTGCTGCTACTGTCAAGAATAGCTAACTTTGAGCTAAGTTGGTCAAGCTAAAATGGTTCAACCAGAGGGAATTCTGGGAGCTTGTTGATTCCTGGGATACTCTGCTGGAGAAGTCCAAGGCTTCAGTGCTAGACAGGCAACTTGCAAATGTCAAGAAGATGCAACTGAACCTTATCTGTTATCTCTTATCTGCTTCCTGAGATCAAAGTCAGGGAGAGTGGTATTGCAGATCAGGACCCCTGGGTGGGACTGGTAGCGCCTCTTATCTTCAAAGGAGGTGATCACGGAAGGGGCACCTAGGATGGCTAATTGGCTCTCTCCCTGTTGCCTAGCTAAACCCCATAAAAAAGGGTGATCCTTCAGTTACTTGTTCCCATTCCTGTTCTCATCCTCTTATTCCAACTATTTTGACCTGCCTGACTTGCATTTGGGAACCAAGCATTTACTGAAGTGAGTATAGATAGGTTTTAGGTTTTGTTATTTTCTTTGTCTGTTTGAATATCTCATTATTGTTATACCAACATATCTCTTGTTAGCCCGGTTGAGGACAATTAGCTTTTAAGGAAACAGATGCTGCTCTCTTTTTGTATGTACCTTTCTTTTCTTTTAAATAAACTACCCTTTTATTAATGGTATGTATTGCTTGGGACTAATGACTCTAAATTCAATCCTTAATTACTGGACTCTACTGACTACCATTGGTTAATGTGGGTTGATGCTCTAGGATCTCAATTAGCACTCTGAGGTCCCCTTCCTCAGAGTCGGGAGCTAAAAAAAGGGGTGGTGGCAGTTCTACCTTAAAACTAATCCTGGAAGAGGGAGAGTTTGCCTGGGAAGCAGTGGCCCAAGGGAATTGGGACTGTTCTCAGAAGCAAAGAACACCCTTGGGGTGCTGAGGTTAAGAGACCCCAGGGGAACAATCTTTCACAACTACTACTAATAATAATTTGGCATTAAGCTTAGGGTTACCAGATCTGTTTTTCAGCCGGAGATGTTGGTTTTTGGGGGTCTCCAGACTTTCAGCTTTCATTAAAAAGTTTCTAGGTGGTCTGATTCCAGAGATATACACCAAAACCCCAGCAGCCCCCCACAGCTTCTTAGTTGCTCTAAGTTCTGCTCTAATCCCTTCCCTTTCAGGTTTTTAGCCAATAAGAAGTCAGGGTTGTGATTGACAAGGAATTAAAGAGCCAAAACCCGATAGAGTCAAATTGAATTGTTGCCTTCAAGTTGATTCTGACTTATGGAGACCCTATGAACAGGGTTTTCATGGTAAGCATATTCAGAGCGGGCTTACCATTGCCTCCCTCTGAGGCTGAGAGGCAGTAACTGGCCCAAGGCTCAGAAAGCGTGCCTTTTCCTACTTTTCTGAACGTCTCACAGATTGAATAAGTACACTTTCAGTCTTTTTCTCTCTTGTGTGTAGGAGTCAGACAGGTTTAAATTTTGAAGAGGGCAGTGTTTTGCAAACTTCCCAATATGAAGCTTTACTGCAGTACTTGCTTTTCCAGAGTAAACATGCCCAGAGAAAACCCCATTGAATTCAATAGGACTTCCTTTTGAGTTGACATGGTTAGGATTGTGCTGTAAATTGATGGGACTTTTGAGTGAACATAGGAAAGAATTGTGTTTGTGTTGTGTATCTTTCTCTCCCACTCCAATCCTATTTTTAAAGCAATTAGGCAGGGTTTACTTAGGTATCACTGTTGTTATTATGTAGGAAACTAATACTGATTTTTTTTAATGTTCTGCAATGATCAACTGGTTTTGACAAGAAGCTATTATATGGCGTGTATGTATTCTTACATATCCAGTGTGTGTGCATATGGGAATCTTTCCAACAACCCTGTGAGGTAGGGTTACAGTCTGGAAACCAAGGCAACTCACAATAAGAAATAAATCCCTTTAAAATCCAATAACCATAAAAACAAGTATAAACACTTGCAAAACAGCTTAAAGTGGCATGATTCTGAATTTCAGGTTGCGTGAATGAAGTTGCTTATCACTTGAGGTTGCAGTTCTGTCCCTGTTTGAGTAAGTCCCACTGAATACATTGGGACTTGCTTCTGAATAAATAAACATAGGATTGCACTATAAATATCTTTACAGGTTGTGTAAATAATAAACATATTTGATAGTCATGCTTATACAAATATTTCTTCATTTTTCATATTTTTGGTTTTTGGTTAGGAATCCTGACTGGTTGTGGGATGCTTAATTTTCTGCCTTACTCATAGGAAACTTGTTGTGGTTGGTATGATGTTGCATTTAAGAAATCATCACTGTATTTTCTTTTTCTATTTGTATTTCATTTACCTTTATCCTTACTCCCTTTCATCCATAGAAGCAACAACAGTGGTTCCATGCGCTCCACTCAACCTTCTTAAACCCACTGATGATGCACCTTGTTGTTTATTTCTTGTCCAATAGTGGTAAAAGAGAATTCACATACTGGGCAGCGTGGCTGCAATTGTTGTTGTTCCCAAGCTGCTGCCTATGAAGGTAGACCAAATCATGTGTGCTTTCTCTCTGTCAATTATATTCACTGGAACTGGGTAGGCTGATGAAGTGAGTTTATAGCAGCCCACAGGGGAGACAGAAAAGGGTAGAGAATCTTCTTACTCATTACTCAGACCTCTTTCTGAAGTGAAGGGTCAAATCTGTAAACAAATTTGGATGTTAAAAGGTAGGGGCAGGGCATTCCAGGCAGGGGGTTGCCAACCCTACTTGGATATGGTTATCTTTGCAGAGGATCCCTAGTCAAGCTTTACCAACACCGCAATCCAAACCATATCTACTGAGAAGTAAGTCCTATTGTGTTTTATGGGACTTAGTCCTTAGTGTGTTTAGAATTGCAGCTCTTTGGGGGCATCCATCTTTACTCTTGAGTGCTCCCATCTAACAACTCCACAACACTAGGCTCCTTTCTTCCTACAATGGCCTTCTGGTGACTGGCCTGGCCTGGCCTGAGGGCACTTGAACCCTTTTTACCAGAATCAAATTGGCTAGATTAAATGTTCCCTATCCAGGCTCCATCTTTTAGCTAAAATTTCTATCTTAATTTCCAATCAGATAAATGTTTTTGTATGAATTGTATGCGCCAATCAACTGTGGTTGATACTTAATGTATCATGCTTAATGACATCACTTGGACCTGCCCCATGACGTCACTTGGACTCACCCTGTGACATCACTTGGACCCGCCCCATGACATCACTCTGGTCCGCCCCCAAAATCTCAGGGTTTGGGATGCTTCTGACCTGGCAACCCTAATTAAGCTTTATATAAATTGTTGTTGTGACTTACCTTGTTCATGCCCAAAATGCTTTATCAGCCTCTTCTCTCCCCTAAAGTTTACAGTAATATTTCCAAAGGCAAATACTGAATCTTATTTGGCAAAAATCTAATGCTGTATTTTCACGTAGGTGGATACTTGTGAGAACATGTTCTGTTGAATGAAAACAAATGCATGACACCAAGCCATTGTGCACCTTTTTGACCATCTGGGTTTGTACCTCCAAGCACGTATCTTTAGATAAGACTATAATGTTTCCCTACTGAAAATTCTGGGGGTTGCATAAAGCAGGAAATGACTAGTCATTTAAGTATTCTGCACTTCAGCATTTTCCTTGTCCTGCTTCTGCTGATCTGCAGGCTCGGCACACTTCCTCTTTTTGTGTACTGTGCATTTTAGTGTAATAGAACAAATGTAATCACCACTGAAAATGTCCTTTGAAAAACATAACAGCAAACCTGATGTGTGACAGCCCTTCTATTCCCTAATTGTTTTTCATTTCCAATAACTATTGAAGCTAGTGGATTTTGCAAAGACGAAAAGATGATGAGGAAAGGTATTGATTTTGCAAGACATCATTTAAAACATATTTTCAAAGCTATAGAATAGGTACAACCAGATCTTGAGAGTCTGTATGGTTACTGACAGCCAAATAATAATAATAATAATAATAATAATAAATTTAATTTCTGTGTCGCCTATCTGGCCAAAGGCCACTCTAGGCGACGTACAAAACAGTTAAAACACAATGAGATAAAATACAATAATACAATAAAAAACAGTATGAGAATAATACAGCAGCAACAATATTAAAACAGGGTAGGAGGCATTTCAGTCACAGTAATTAACCCTCCCCGGAGATCCCAAAGGCCTGTTGAAAGAGCCAGGTCTTTAAGGCTTTACGAAATACATTTAGGGAAGATAAATACTATGCATGTCTACTCAGAGGTAAGTACCACTGAGTTCAAAGAGACTTACTCCAAGGTAAGTGTGTATAGGATCATAGCCTAAAAAGCAATGAACAAATAACATCCAAACATTTTGTAAGTAAACCACATGCTTTATTATTTCAATCAGAGCAGGTTAAGGAACACTTGAAATTGTTAAAGATGAGGGTTGCACTCAGGTTCTGCTTGCTGCTAGCCATGATGACTGTGTTCTGTCTCTGCTTTCTGGGGCAGTATGCCTGTGAACATCAGCTGCTGGGAATCACAAGTGGAGAAAGTGCTGTTGCACTCAAGTTCTGCTTGTGAGTTTCCCATGAGCATCTGGTTGGCCACTGTGAGAACAGGATGTTGGACTAGATGGGCCTTTGTTCAGATTCAGCAGGGCTATTCTTATGCTCTTAACATAATTTTAGTGAAGTTTGGGATTCTTGTAGGTATGAGAGATATGTAGAACGTTATTATGATGATACACATCTGTGAGTTTTCCCTTCTCCTTCTGAACCACTTCACTTGTACTGGCAGCAGAGTTCATTAAAAAATGGGTGTGTGTGTGGAGAGGTGATGGACTGTGCTTGAGCAACCTGTAACCCTTTACCTGAAAGAGAATCCTAGGACCATTCCACCCCACTTTTCAGAAGCAGTAAGTAAAAAGCCTATCTCAAATGCACAATTAAAGGCCACTCTGACATCAGCAGGCAACTAATCCACTTCCTTTGTGCTTTTTTCTATTTGTACCCTTGAAAATTAGAAGTTCTGAATGGCAAGCCGGGCCATGCAGCAGATTTTAAAACGTCTGATCAGCCTAGTCATTGCCTTGGTAGACAAATGAGATATGATAAATATGCTGTGGGGGTAAGATTACTCTCTCCAGGCTCAGAGGAAACATTCCTCTCCTCCTGTGTGTGTTATTGAAAAGACCTATTTGTCCCTAGTTCATATTTCAATGTACATCCTACCATTTAGTGAGCATCATACTAGTACTTAATAATGTTTATAAAGAAATAAGACCTGAATGAAAAGAAGGATTTTTGAGCATGAACTTCAGGGTTCCCCTCCTGGTGTTGGTTCCTTTAATCCTTCTCCACACAGGTTGTTCGCCATAAGAGCAGCAAAAGAAAGAGCACACATTAAAGGGCATTTGATCATTTGGACTGACAGAACATTTAACCCTGGGCATCAGATTGGTATATGGTTAGAAACTGCCAGTTGCAAATTGGCTGCTGCTTGTTGGAACTGTAAGGTTGAGAGCATGTGTACGGGTTGAAGTTCCTGATCCTAAGCCTTATAAAAACAGACATACAAAGACACAGATAACCACAGACAAGACACTGTGCTCCAGAAGAACCAGGGAGCTTATTAAAGAATTGACACCTGTAGAAGGAGGAATTGAAAGGTGCAAATTATAATAACATTCTCAACATATTGAGAAGGTGCAGTTCCAAAGTGTTTACACCCTTTCAGAGAGCTGCTGCTCTATACCGCAGAACTAAGAGGTGTCTTCTGCTGCTCACACTTGAACACCCGAGTTCTGCTACATAAAGATAATAGTCTATATAGAGACCACTAAAGAGATAATGGTGTCTCCTTATAGAGGCAGAGTGTGTGTTACAAAAATCCACCTTGCCAAGGGGCCCATGCCAATAACTAGAACCGTATGTGCACATCATAATAATCTCAAGTTTTTGTGTGTGTTCATGTAAGCCAGCATCCAATGAAGTTTCATCTCTTAAAAATGACACACAGATGTGTGTGTGTGTGTCTCTCTCTCCCTCCCCCCCAAATTGGCTATCACTTTTCCTGAATCATTCATTGGGGTCCAGGTTGCTCTGGCCCAGGGATGGGGAACCTGTGTGACCCCAATGGCCGATTTCATTGTTGCCAACCTCCTAAGGGCCACATACTAGCTCACCCTAGAGTCATTCTGGTGTATATAAGACACTGCCTGCCACAAGTAATTTAATCTACGAGTTGGCAAAATGGCATGGCTAAGGCTAAAACATTATTTTGTCAGTCTGCCCTGAAAGGGGCTGATAAGGTGGGGGGGGAGAGAGAGAGGGTGGGGGGGCAGAAAGTGGAACTGGCTGGGACCTGGCAAAGTAATTTCAGTATCAAAGAGTGGAGGAAAGAAAGAAAAAAACATAGAGTAGGACTGGAAACAAGGTTCAACTAGGTCTCCATGGTTGATATCCAAGACTGGCTCGATTTGGAATAGCCAACATGGTGCTCTTCAGATGATGTTGGACTACAACTCGCATCAGCCCTACCCAGCATACCTAACAGTTTGGGATGATGGAAGTTGTAGTCCATCAACATCTGGAGGGCACCATGCTGGCTATCCCTGGTAAAAGCTATAGTGTAGGGAGCCTGAAGGATAAAGTGTACTAGATGTCAATGTGGCTGACTCAAGGTATTATTTGCTGATGTTGAAGCTGTCTCACCTGCAAGAACTTGCTTATTCAGTGCACAAATGGTGTGACCTTTTCTATTGAAGGGGAAGTTTCACAAGTCCATTAATGCAAATATAGGAATGCATCTGAGCTCTGGATTAGGGTTTGGATGATAAACGAATCAATACTATTGCTATAAAACAGGGATGACTAACCTGTGGGCCCCCAATGTTGCTGGACTACAACTCCCATCACCCTTGACCATGCTAACTAAGGGTGATGGGAGCTGGAATCCAGCAACATCTGGATGGCACCACACTGGATACTTTGAAAAGGGCCACCCTTGGACATTATGGGATGGAGGCCTGGAAGGGTTTCATCTCCTTTGCTCCTTCATGCCTTTCCTTTTCTTTCCCTCACTCTCTGTTACTAGATTTCTTTTATGAGGGCCCAGCCAGTCCCACTTTCCTGCAGGGCCATAGATTAGCCACTCCTGCTGTAGAATGAAAGGGTCCTGATGCAGTTCCACCTCTACAGCTAAGCAGATCTGGGCTCAGCCACTACCCTGAAAGGAACCCCATGTTTCCTTCATTCTGCCACTCATTGGAAAACAGGTCGGATACAAATATAGTACATAAATATGGTAGCCTGCTCAAACCATTTCTTTGTTTCTAGAGGGTCTAGGTGCCAGACTATTATGGTTAGTTGTGTTAAAAAATCCACCATATTATTGTAGTGCACAGAATATTACAACTTAAGCAGTTGCTTAAGGTGGTCGAATATATATTACATTTATCTCTTTTATGTAAACCATGCTGTACACTTGAGTTGCTGTACTTACTCCATAACTGTCTTGGATTCATTAAAGGCAACCATGATGCAGGTCATGTGATGCCAGATATGGACCAAAAATATCACAAACTAAAGTAGCTGAGCTGCTGAATATCAGAATTTTGGTCAGTCTATAGAACAGATTTATGAAGACACTAGCTTCATATATAGAAACTTCCATGGGTAGAGATGCCTGGTTATAGTAACAGCTTGATCAGGCCAAAATATGACTTAATGTTTAAGAAAAACAAGTCAAATTCTGTAACAGAGAGGAACTTTTCAACAGAAAGCTGAAATGGAATGGTCAATGTTGAAGAGTGGCAGTGGGGAGCTCTCCATAAGTTGGAATAAAAATTAAATTAGGATAAAAACATGCATCTGGCTGTGTACAAGCCATATATTTAAAGCACATGACTTCCCCCAAAGAATCCTGGGAACCATAGTTTGTTAAGGATACTGGGAATTGTAGCTTAATGAGGAGTAATTCCCAGGTTTCTTTGGGAGGAACCTTTAACTGTGTTTTAAATGTATGGTGTGTAGGCCGCCTATGAAACTGCTTCAAACAATCATTTTGGTTTTGATATAAATTTTACAAGTTTCTATTAAAATTAAAAATATATAACTTTTTAAAACAATCTAAGAGACAGCTAGATCAATCACATTTGTGAGTGACATTAGTGATCATGATGTTCCATAAAAGAACATTACCACTGTACAACATTTGTCTATGATTTATTGCTTCCTGTAGGCAAGGGTAATATGGCTGAATGCCCAGGGAGGCTTTTGGCCATAAATCTATTTTTTTTAAAAAAAAATCTGATCATAAGGCCCAAATACTGGGCTGGAAACTCAACATTCTCAGTAATAGGAGAGACTACTGATAAATCAGTACTTTGGTCATGATCCAGCCAAAATTGAACACTTTAACATTCCATTGATTTCCAGTGGGAGAGTTAAGCATGTGTTTAACTGTTTCCTATTGAAATCCATGGACCTAAAAGTACTTGAACTTGTCATGTCATACATGTATAATGCTTTGATTATGCAAGACATATTGCAATCTTCTGAACAACTCTTTCTCCTTAATAGGTCTTTCAAATAGAAAAAGGAACTGATCTTGAGTTTCACTTAGCTTTGAAGTAAGGAGTAGAGCATAGACTTGCACTGGTTCTCTAAAGAGCTGCCAATTACATTCATTTTCTTGGAGTTATAAGTCAGAACAGACCAACACAGCCATCGTTGAACTATTTAGCATGGATTCTCCTGTCCCAGTAATTACAACTGTGTCAAATATTCTTAGAAATGTTAGGGCAAGGATGCAGCTTTGTTTGATGTCATAAATAATATAATGTGTCAGTTGCCCCATGCTGGAATGTATGCCATTGTGGTACACAATATTAGAATAACTTGAGGACTTGCAAATGTTGGGATTCCAGATAAATGGCAATGGCTTCAGAGGCCTGATGTTTACAGGATGTTTACACGGTCTTCTTTCTGTAAAAGGTCGGCTGTTGAAAGTGCATTGCACTAAGGCTCCATTATCTGCCTTGACTTTATATTAGTACCTGGCTCAATTCTTCTCAGTCAAGCTAAGAGACAGCGACTGGTCCAAGGTCACCTCGTAAGCTTCATGGCTGAGTGAGGACTGGAATCCCGGTCTCTCAGGTCCTAGTCCAACACTCTAACCACTACACCACACTGCCATAACACTTTAAGGCTGCAGTCCTATACACACTTACCTGGCACATATCCATGACTCTTGACGTTGCACATCTCCCTGCCTTATAATGCTGCATCGACATTTTACAGATTTACAGCACAATCCTATACATGTCTACTCAGAAGTAAGCCTCTCTGAGTTCAGTGGGACTTGATCCCAGCAATAGACTGCAGCCCCAAACTGGTTTAATACTCATTCCTTTTATCCAGGGTACTCTGAGAACTGTAGTGTTATGAAAGTTTTATGCATTCTGGAAACTGAAATTTTGTGAGGGTGGCTTGACATCTCTTCCCTCCCCATAATTCCTCTCCCTTACAATCCCCAGGATTCTTTGGAGGAAGCCATGGCAGTTAAATTAATCATAATGTTTGCAGTTTTGTATATATACCCTATAATTCACATCACATGAACTGATGACCTGGGATGCTGCTAGGTACTTAAAGGACTTGGGGTACAGGCTCATGACACAAATTTGTATGTATGCTATTTATATGTGCAGTTGTCTCTGTGCCCTTCGCAATGCACCCAATTGCCATGTAAATAAAGTATATATTTTTTTAAAGTTAAGAAGAAGGGAGAAAAAGACGCAGAAGATCCCAGACCACAGCTGAATTGTTGATCACATCCTTTCCTAAGCTGGCCAAGTGATGAAAAGGACAAGGCTCGAGCACTTTGAATAGTTGTATAGAAATGGGGATTTCAGCAGGTGTAGCTTGTTGTACAAGTTGTACCTGCTGAAATTCCCTCTACTGCACAGCTATTAAAGGTCTGCATCAGACTACTTACCTGGTCACCCTATCCTTTCCCTAGGATCACCCAAGATGGTTGCAGAGTAGAATCTTATTCATGAAAGAAGTCTTGACTATTTATTTATTCATTCATTCATTCAATCATTTATACAATGTATGAGTAGCTTGACATATAAGGAGTCTATAAGTGATGTACAATATTTAAAAACATAAAGCATGGTATAACATAAAAAAGAGGGAATAACAAAGCATTACAATAAAAGCCATACAATAGCCTGTAAGACAAAGAGCAGCAAAAATGTCAGTGGCAAAATCATCCTGTTCTGACAAATGCCTGGGAGAAGATACAAGTTTTTACCTGGAGCCAAAAGGATGCTAATGATGGTGCCAGGAGAATCTCACTGGGGAGAGCATTCCACAGGTGGGGAGCCACAACTGAAAAATCCCTCTTCCTTGTCACAGCCTGCCAAACCTTCCTCTGAGGGGGCTCTTGGAGAAAGGCCTCAGATGAAGATCAAAGAGTCCAGGTAGTTTCATGTCAGGAGAAGCACTCCAAAAGATTTTGGGGGCCTGAGATGTATAGGACTTTATAGGTCAAAACCAGCACTGTAAATTGGGTTTGGAAACTTATAGGTAGCCAGTGCAGCTGTGCCAGGATTGGTGTTATATCATCAGTGCACCCGGCTGTATATCTTCTGTGCTTTGAACAGCATTATTAATAATTATTGTTTATACTTATACCTCACTTTATGGACAGAGCAGTTCACAAGGCAAAATTCCATTTATAAAACAACTTCATGCTAGATCTGTATGGAAAAAGAGAGGCCAAACATTAGAATCAGGATAACTGAGCTTTCATTCTGTTTGACTGTTCTCTGTTATAAGCAAACAATGGCCAATTCAGATTAGAGTGATGAGATCATTTTATTACTGCTAATGGAACCAAAAACATCTCCAGCATTTTTTTTTAACCTTTCTGGAAATACTGTTGGAATAAACAGGATCATATTTCTATGTAAATCTAGTGATGGGCAGAGAAAGACTGACAAGGCAAACAGAATCAACAACAGTAATTCTATAGTAGTACAAGACTGGAGATACCAAGGCTGATGTACCTCTCTATAATGTAAGAACCTTAAGTATATTATCTACTGATCTTACATGATCTTGGGATGGGAATCCAAAGTTTACAGTAATATCTTTTTTTTCATTAATTTTTATTCAAATTTTCAAAAACAAAAAACAAAACAAAACAAAAACAATCAAACAACAAAATAAAATGTTGACTTCCGATTTGTTGCAGATCAATTATAAGTCTACAATATATAACAATCCTATCTCTAAAATTATATTATAGAATCACTTTCCTCCAGTAGTTATCTTAATTAATCATCAAATCTCATAAACATTTTATTCTTTCTACAAAAAGTCAAAGAGAGGTTTCAATTCCTTGAGAGATATATCTTTCAATTTTTCTCCAAATAAACATGTCGTTTAATCCATCTGATTCAAATCTGTTAGGCCCAATAATTTCAATAACCATTCTTCCATTATCTATATTAATTCCATCTTCCATCTTCAATAGTCCTGTTAAGTCCAGTAATTTCAGTAGCCATTCTACCATTATCAGTATCCCATAATAATCTTGTTGTCATAACCATAGTCCAAATAAACATATCGATTAATCCATCTCGTCAAATCTGTTAAGTCCAATAATTTCCATAACCATTCTCCCATTTTCAATATTAATTCCATCTTCCATCTTCAATAGTCCTGTTAAATCCAGTGGTTTCAGTATCCATTCATCCATTATGTTAAGTCCAGTGGTTTCAGTATCCATTCATCCATTATCAGTATCTTATGATGATCTTGCTGTCATAGCCATAGTCATATAACAAGAGTCTGATGGGAATTTCCCCCATCACAAATATGTCCTTGCCATCAATTCTGAATATCTTACTGAAATATTGTTGTAAAGCCACATCTCTGTTCTGGGTACATCTCTGCTCTGTCATATATTTGTAGTTAATTCCATAGATTTTTTCTATGACAAGCCCCATCACATCATTCCAGTCAAGAATTCTGAATATGTTACTGAAATATTGCTGCAAAGTCATATCTCTGTTCTTCTTTTTTACAAAATGCACTGGTTCATCTCTTAAGAGTTTCTCCACTGTCACATATCTGTAGCCAACTCCATAGATTTTTTTCAATGTCAAACTCCATCACATCATTCCAGTCCAGAAAATTATCCAAGGCATTGATAACTTTACCACCAAAATCTTCATTAATTTCTTCAGAGACAACTTTGAATTCCAAACAGTAAACTTTATTTCTAAGATCCATGAACTCCAAATCTTTTTCCAATTTCACACTTGTTCCAATCTCCAGGGCTTGTGGCTTCCCTTTAATTTTTCTTTTTTCATCTCTAATCCCATCAAACACCTCTTTTACAGAATCCCCTATTTCTTTAAGCTCCTGTGTCATTTTGTTAAATTCAATTTTCATCTCCTGTCTGCCCTGTCTCAGGGTTTGTTTTGTTATCTCAATCTCATCTATTATTTTCTGAAACATAATTTCTTCCATGGTCTCAATCACTTTCCTGATTGCCATTCTTAAAACCACAGAAACAAAAATTATTTCAGCCACAATTGGGTTAATATTCCAGGCTGCTGATATCAGTGTAGACAGTACAGCCTGCCTTATCTCTATGTATTCAGGAATACAAAACAAACTTAGTTCCCAACATCAAGACAATTAGTGGCGTCGTGAACAAGCAGATTCGTCAAAATGAAATAGACCAAAAAAAGTTTTTTCCCCCTCCTCGAAATAGAAATCCCTCTTCCGTTGGTATCTTTAGAATGCACCTCCAGGACAGCTTTTTGCGATAAAAGCAAAGATAAGCTTTTTCGATTTCTTTCCTCCTTAATTTTGTAAGTGAATGAGAAAAGCCATAACTCACCTAGGAATTCTTCACAGTTGATTCACTGACACATCTCTTTTTTAACTGCACCAATTTAAACCAAGTGAAAAAAGAAAATAGAAAGGATGCTTGTTTGCCTGTTAAAATCCGTTTTTTCTTTGAAGAAAAGATAAACGTGTCGCTATAATCAGCTAGAGCTTGATGAAAGTCCGTCCGACATTGCAGTTTGAACCTTTTCTCATAAATAAATGAAATCCAGTCCTCCCCACAAAAACAGGCTTTGTGGTTAATCTCACGTTTCTCCCTGACCGGGAGAAAATCTTTACCAGTCAAAAAAGACGTTCTGACTGATTTTAAAACTGAAAAAGCTTCTTCTGAGACAAGAGCTCGGCTCAGAGGCAGCACAGGCAAAGCAACCCTTCCCGGAAGTCAGTTTACAGTAATATCTTTAAGAGAACCAATTGAAAAAATGTCATGGGGAAGTTGGGCGCTGTCTCATCCAAGTCTGGTTTAAAGATAAAGAACCACAAGAAAGGCAAGCAGGGGCCTTGAAGTTGCCCCTCAACAGTTAGTATCTGGACAACAGAACTGAGCAGACACAAAGGTCACCTGGTTAGTTTTTTCCATAATGGCAAGATGTATTTAAATTATAGTAATTATTTCAAAATGTGTGTCTGTATATATACACAGTAGCATATACATGTTTTATGCAGACCTGTGTCTTCTTTTTTGGTGATGTGTAAGTGGCTACCATATAAAGTAGTAGGTAAGCAGTTGAGTTCACCAGAATTCTCTTCAGGTTGGAACTTAAGCAAAAACAAAAGAAGAAAGGGGAGGATGGTTGTGGCAGAGACAGAAAGAATGTTTGTGGGCATGATGGAAAAGGCCAACCTGCAAATTTGTAACAGTGTTATGCCATAGCTCTGTTGTAGAGCATATGCTTAGTATACAGAAGGTCTCAGTTTTAGTCCCTGGCATCTCTGGGTAGCTCTCTGTCTAAGGGCTCATCCAGACGACTGTATAATGTGTGACATGACCGCTTTGTGTTCTCATTATTTTTCGGTCGTCCTGATGACATTGCGCGCAAAAGCGCTTTTTCGCATGGTTAAATCCGCTTTGGCAGAACTGCGGAAAATGCAATTATCTTTGCATATCGGGAAAGAGCGGGAAAAGGGACAAGTGAGGACTCTTGGATGACAGAGCGGATATGGAAAACCTGGATTATCCCGCTCCGTTTGGATGAGCCCTAAAACTCTGGAGCGTCACTGCGAGTCAGTGTAGATCTTATGTGGGCAATCCATCTGGCCTGCCATGGATGTCCAAGCTTCTTCACACTGTAAAATACACTCACTGCCTGCTGCTGAATTTTGCTGCCTTGTGGGCTGCGGGAACGTGACTGTGATGGGGAGAAAGGCACGCACAGAAGTAATTCCCTTATGCTTTCTTCCCCATGTAAACCATACTCCTCCTCCTAGCTTGCCAAATAGCTGCTTTTTTTCTTTTTGCCAAAGTAGGGAGGAATCTGACTTTGTCTCCCATAGCAGAGAGGGCCTTTAAAAGCCAGGATCTTAAATGTGCATAAGTGTGTGTGTGTGCATGCATGGCCAGGGAATACCCACCCTCAGCTCTGGCCACATCACTGGCATGCATCTGCCGAATTCCTACCCACTGCTGCATGTGGCCCTTAAGGGCTAAAGGCAACCCACCCCTGGAATAGACAGACAATATTGAACTGGATGGACCAATGATCTAACTTGGTATAAGACAACTTCCTAATGGAGGTTGTGCTTTGCGCTAGACTGTACCTAGTGCAAAAAGGTCTCAGGTTTCAAAAAGACATGCTAGGATGAAATGAATGGATGAAAAATATAAAAGTCATCAGTTGGAACTGTCTCATTGTAGGTTGTGCACTAGATGAAGAATTACTGGAAGATAAACTGGGTAGTGCTGGAAGGCATGTTTCCCATGTAGGCAAACTACCTTCATGAGACTGTAGAAGGTCATCTTCCTGCATTTCTAGGATCTGCCTTCTGGATGGCTAGATTCTACATGTAGATATTATATTATTATATTATTTGGTGAACTGTCATTATATATTGCCTATTGACACTGCTAGGCATTTTGGGTAAGTTTGTACATTTGGTGTATCTATATTAAACACTACTTTGCGACTCAAGAATTATTTGCTTGTTCTGCTTAAAACTTTTTAAACTGCTCTTAATTAGAGATGCAATTCCAGAGCAGGTTACAATGGAAAATCCAATCCAATCCAATAAAAAAAGGCAGATAAGTTAACAACAAAGCAATAAAAATACACATCCATCCGGGCAAAACAATTGTTTGTTGTGAGTCTGGTTAAGAATATATTCTTTTGTACCTTTGTATAATTCTGTGTTCTCCAAAGAAGACAAAAACCTGCAGGTAGCATGTTGATGTAGCTTGTTTACAAAGGTGGTAAGTATTTATTGCTCTTTCCTAAATAATGGACAGTAAACAGAAACTCCCCCTCTAGGATGCACACCTAGGGGGTTTGAGTATCAAAGAAGCTGAGAGCAATGCCGTCAGAAGTCTAGACCAAGAGGCTAGACTCCTAGCAGGGGCACCCAAGGCAGAATGGTCAAAGCTGAGATACCAGACTAAGATACATCCAGACTCAGAGGAAGGCAATGGTAAGCCACTTCTGAATACCTTTCACCATGAAAACCCTATGAATACACTATCCAAAATGCAACACAAGATAGTGCTGGAAGATGAGACCCCCAGGTCAGAAGGCACTCATTGAGTTACTGGGGAAGAACAATGGACAAGTACGAGTAGCTGTGACTAATGACACAACTGGGTCAAAGCTGACAGGAAGCCCAGAGGTTGAAGTGCACATATACGAACTAAGAGTCTGGAGTTGTACGATGTACACAATAGCAGAGCTTGGAAGATTACTTTTAAAAAGTAATAAATTACAGTTACAATTAGTTGGCCAAAAAAAGTAGTAATTACCATTACAATTGCAATTGCTCTGAAAGTAACTGATTACTTTACTTTTTCTCAAAAGTAATCACTACAATTATATTTCAGTTACTTTTTTAAAAAAACTCCTACAAGGTGCTGGCCTTGGCTGCTGCACATCTAAGAAGCCTAAAACAATATTAAAAATAAACACACACACACACAGGGGGTAGTAGAATAAAAAATTTTATCCATAAGATTAACATAATGGCATAACAGAATCTCACATCCCCCCAAGCAATGAAGATACCCCAACTCTTGAAATCAAATTTTACACTTGAAATGCTTTTATATATTTCTGTTATGTCTCAAAAGAACAAGATGCTCAAAGAGAATGTCAGACAAGGAATGTCTTTTTACAGTCATTACGTTGCCACCAGTACTGAACAGGCGTTCTACTGCGGCGCTTGAAGGCATGCCTGTGTTGTGCTGCAAAAAACACCGCAGCACACGTGGAAAGCCATGGAGTGATGACACTTCCCTGCTGGGAGACCTCAGGTACCTCACCAGTTCCTCCTCAGCAGTGTCCACTGCTGACTTCTTGCCCTGTGGCAGAAAGTTAAAGAAGTCATCTGCTAAGTCATCTCCTTCCTGGTCTTTATCTGAAGACTGATCACTGTCCTCATTAAGTACACCCATCTTTATTTCAGCTTTCAACAAGGCTTCCATTGTGTATCTAAGAAAGAGAGAGGATATGTTAACACATATATGTTAGGAAACCATCATCTGCTCTTCATTTCCTGATGCTTGTCATGTCCCCTGGTTCAGGGTCCAGCCTGAGCCTATGGATGATAACATGGAAGGTAGGAAGGTGACCAAGTCACCACACTCATGGGGCAGCACAGCAGACCCTTAAGGATTACCTGCAGCAACCCAAGGTTGTGATGACATGGGGAAATGCAGCCGTGAGGTTCTGGAAGCAAAATTTAGGTTGCTAGGTAGGATGCTGAAAGCCAGGACCTCCAAGGTGGCTTTCTCTGAAATGCTACCAGTTCCACGCGCAGGACCAGCCAGACAGGCCCAGCTTCGCAGTCTCAATGCGTGGATGAGACGATGGTGTCGGGTGGAAGGGTTTGGATTTGTTAGGCACTGGGGAACATTTTGGGACAAGCCGGGCCTGTACAAAAGGGACGGGCTCCACTTGAACCAGAATGGAACCAGACTGCTGGCACTTAAAATTAAAAAGGTGGCAGAGCAGCTTTTAAACTGACTGAGGGGGGAAACCCGACAGGAGCTGAGAAAGGTCCGGTTCGGAATAAACCTCCCCCCTGGGATAAAAACCAAAGAAATGATGAAATTTTAAAAGGGGTAGGCCTAGAAGTAGGCATTGTGAGAGCAGGGTCACAGCATATAAATTCAGAAGAGCAAAATTACCACAGGCCTAACCACAAGTGCCAAAGACACTTGAAGAGAGACACTGCTTACAAGTGCCTGTACGCTAATGCTAGGAGCCTGCGAACCAAGATGGGAGAACTGGAGTGCTTGGTCTTAGAGGAGAGCATTGATATAGTGAGCATAACGGAGACCTGGTGGAATGGAGAAAACCAGTGGGATACGGTTATCCCTGGATATAAACTATATCGGAAGGACAGGGAAGGACGTATTGGTGGCGGAGTCGCTCTATACGTGAAAGAAGGCATTGAATCCAGCAAGCTCGAAACCCCAAAAGAGGCAGACTCCTCCACAGAATCGTTGTGGGTGGTGATACCATGCCCCAGGAGGGACTTAATACTGGGAACGATCTATCGTCCCCCTGATCAAAATGCTCAGGGAGACCTTGAGATGAGATATGAAATTGAGGAAGCATCCACACTAGGAAATGTGGTAGTAATGGGTGACTTCAACTACCCGGACATAGACTGGCTGCATATGTGTTCCAGTCATGACAAAGAAGCAAAGTTTCTAGATATTCTAAATGACTATTCCCTAGACCAGTTGGTCATGGAACCGACCAGAGGGACGGCAACCCTGGACTTAATCCTCAGTGGGGACCGGGACCTGGTGCGAGATGTAAGTGTTGTTGAACCGATTGGGAGCAGTGACCACAGTGCTATTAAATTAAACATACATGTAACTGGCCAATTGCCAAGAAAATCCAACACGGTCACATTTGACTTCAAAAGAGGAAACTTCACAAAAATGAGGGGATTGGTAAAAAGAAAGCTGAAAAAGAAAGTCCAGAGGGTCACATCACTCGAAAATGCTTGGAAGTTGTTTAAAAACACTATATTAGAAGCTCAACTGTAGTGCATACCGCAGATCAGAAAAGGTACCACCAGGGCCAAGAAGATGCCAGCATGGTTAACGAGCAAAGTCAAGGAAGCTCTTAGAGGCAAAAAGTCTTCCTTCAAAAAATGGAAGTCTTGTCCGAATGAAGAAAATAAAAAAGAACACAAACTCTGGCAAAAGAAATGCAAGAAGACAATAAGGGATGCTAAAAAAGAATTTGAGGAGCACATTGCTAAGAACATAAAAACCAACAACAAAAAATTCTATAAATACATTCAAAGCAGGAGACCATCTAGGGAGACGATTGGACCCTTGGATGATAAGGGAGTCAAAGGTGTACTAAAGAACGATAAGGAGATTGCAGAGAAGCTAAATGAATTCTTTGCATCTGTCTTCACAGTGGAAGATATAGGGCAGATCCCTGAACCTGAACTAACATTTGCAGGAAGGGATTCTGAGGAACTGAGACAAATAGTGGTAACGAGAGAGGAAGTTCTAAGCTTAATGGACAATATAAAAACTGACAAATCACCGGGCCCGGATGGCATCCACCCGAGAGTTCTCAAAGAACTCAAATGTGAAATTGCTGATCTGCTAACTAAAATATGTAACTTGTCCCTTGGGTCCTCCTCCGTGCCTGACTGGAAAGTGGCAAATGTAACGCCAATCTTCAAAAAGGGATCCAGAGGGGATCCCGGAAATTACAGGCCAGTTAGCTTAACTTCTGTCCCTGGAAAACTGGTAGAAAGTATAATTAAAGCTAGATTAACTAAGCACATAGAAGAACAAGCCTTGCTGAAGCAGAGCCAGCATGGCTTCTGCAAGGGAAAGTCCTGTCTCAGTAACCTATTAGAATTCTTTGAGAGTGTAAACAAGCATATAGATAGAGGTGATCCAGTGGACATAGTGTACTTAGACTTTCAAAAAGCGTTTGACAAGGTACCTCACCAAAGACTTCTGAGGAAGCTTAGCAGTCATGGAATAAGAGGAGAGGTCCTCTTGTGGATAAGGAATTGGTTAAGAAGCAGAAAGCAGAGAGTAGGAATAAACGGACAGTTCTCCCAATGGAGGGCTGTAGAAAGTGGAGTCCCTCAAGGATCGGTATTGGGACCTGTACTTTTCAACTTGTTCATTAATGACCTAGAATTAGGAGTGAGCAGTGAAGTGGCCAAGTTTGCTGATGACACTAAATTGTTCAGGGTTGTTAAAACAAAAAGGGATTGCGAAGAGCTCCAAAAAGACCTCTCCAAACTGAGTGAATGGGCAGAAAAATGGCAAATGCAATTCAATATAAACAAGTGTAAAATTATGCATATTGGAGCAAAAAATCTGAATTTCACATATACGCTCATGGGGTCTGAACTGGCGGTGACCGACCAGGAGAGAGACCTCGGGGTTGTAGTGGACAGCACGATGAAAATGTCGACCCAGTGTGCGGCAGCTGTGAAAAAGGCAAATTCCATGCTAGCGATAATTAGGAAAGGTATTGAAAATAAAACAGCCGATATCATAATGCATTCATTAGCCAAATTCAAATGATTAGAACACATCACATCAATTCCACTGAAGTTGGAGTTTTTGCCATAGAAAATGAAAAAAACATATAACCTATGATAGCCCAATAGACAATCAGAACTAATATAAAACCCTATTGCTTCTCATTTGCAAATCTTGCAAGATCTAAGGTAACTCTAGATCATGTGAGTTCAGGTGATGCATGTTATGTACATTTGTATAGATATTAGCAGAGATTGTCAACAGTCTATCTCTCTCTGGGACTGGGAATCTCTCTCTTTCTCACAGAACATGAGTTTGAGAGCTGGGGGACTGAGAGGAGGAGCTGCAAGGACCCTACTTCTCACCTCATCTCTGCCAAGAACAAAAAAATCAGCCTTAAGCCATTTATTATACGCCTAATGATTTATTATTATTATTATTATTATTATTATTATTATTATTATTATTATTACTGAGACAGTTTTTGTCCCACATACAATTCAGTCTTGTGATTAAACAGGACAAAATACAAATAAAAAGAAAGATGGAGTTCAAATAAATATACAATAAAAAGCTAGCCGGCATTTTAAAAGGCAAGAGTGCTCTGTCTGGATAAATACAGCACACAAGTATGCATAGGAACAAGGGGGAGAGTTTAAAAAGGGGGGGAAGAAAGAGAAGTAGGCCGAAGTTTCAGAAGTGCCTTGTGATTGATGGGGGGGCGGCAGCAAGGCAAGGAGAGGCAGTGGGAGGGGCAGAAGGGGCCGTGGGGGGGTGGGCAAAAATTCCACGGGGGGCGGAAGGGGCCACGGGGGGGCACACACACACACACACACACACACACACACAAAAATCATCGTCATTCACCTCCACAGCTCTTCGCCATTCTGCTGCTGCCTTCTCCTCCGTTGTCCTTGCCCTGGCTTTTTCCTCCGGCGTCCATTTTTTCCTCTCAGATGCTAGCAGGCCCTGCCTATTCACCTCTTCCCTCGTGCCTCCTAACACAGATCACGAGGGAAGAGAGAGTCTGCGCAGAGGTCCAATCAGTGTGAGGCACATGTCTTGTGTTAACCAATCACAGCCAGGAGCTGACTTCCCCTTGTTCCCGCCCCCAAGTAACGTCCAACCTAACGTGGAAACGTTAAAGTTGCAGCTGAAAAGTAGGGAAATTACTAGTCGTTCCGTTACTTGCCAAATGTAATGGAATTACCCACTCGTTATTTAAAATTGTAACTAATTACAAGTGACTCGTTAAAAATAATGAGTTACTTCCAAGCTCTGCACAATAGGAACATGGAATGTGAGAAGCATGAACCAGAGAAAGTTAGAAATTGTCAAGAAAGAAATGGAATGTATTAATATTACAATACTTGGTGTGAGTGAATTAAAATGGACCAGAATGGGACACTTTCAATCAGGGCTGTGGAGTCGGAAGTAATTTTGGGTGGAGTCAGAGTCGGTAGAAATGTACTGACTCCGACTTCAAAATAAAATTAATATATTAATATTAATATTAATTTATTAATATTTATACATTAATATACATTTGCCATTTATGAAGGAATCAGAGTCGGAGTCAGACAGTAGAAAAATTAATATACATTTGCCATTTATGAAGGAGTTGGAGTGGGACAGTAGAAAAATAGAGGAGTTGGAGTCAGAGTTGGACAGTAGAAAAATAGAGGAGTTGGAGTCGAACGTTTGACATACCGACTCCACAGCCCTGCTTTCAATCAGACAACTACAAAATATTTTATGCAGGAAACGATAAATTAAGAAGAAATGGGGTTGCTCTAATAGTAAGAAGTGATGTAGCAAAAGCAATGTAGCAAAAGCAATGGGTCTTTAAGGTACCACAAGACTCTTTGTTGTTTTTGTGGCAACAGACTAACAGGCTGATCCTCTGGAAAACTTTTAAAAGAAACATTTCAATCAAAGGCACCTTTTAAACTGATTCATCTAACTGATAAAGCTTGCAGCTCTACTCTAGTGAGAGCAGTGGGGTTAAAAGGCCATGAAATAAAGAGCAGCAGTGGCTACTGCAAACTTTTTGGAGTTTTTGTTTTGTTTGCAAACTTTCCTTCTCTTCATATAAGTGTGTGTGGTCACACACGCACCCCCCTCCCTGGCAACTAAAGAACTCCATGCATGTAATGGAGTGGATTCTAGTCTGCAAAAACTTATACTGCAAGACAATTGTTACCTTTCCTCATTTATTTACTCTGTTCATATCCTGTCTTTCCTATAAGAACATGGCATACACAATTCTCTCTCCTTTCCCTTTTTATCCCGAGAAGTAGTTTTAGCTGACTGCCCCAAGCTCACCCTTGGTCCAATGTCATCCCTGAGGGCTTCATGGCTTAGTAGGGACTTGAATGGGGATCATAGTTGTTTATACTTCAAACAGTTGCTTAATGACCTCTTTCAAAAGCAGTGATACTTCATAGCAATCCTTGCAAATTTTTAATTTATAAAAAGAGAAGTGCTGTGGTAAAACCTTACTTAGGTAGATTTTGTAAGTCTGTCAGACTAATATCTTGTTTTGGCTGCTATTCTGGTTTACAACTTTCAAGCTCACACACAAGAAGTTAGCTTGTCTTTAACAAGTTCAGAAAAGATTTTCCCTAAAAGTGATGTACTGAATGGACACAATTCTGGTTTCAGTATCCTACTCGCTTGTGGGGTTTTATTTTAGTTTTCAAATCAGCTTGGATGAAAAACCTTTGTGGAGAAATGTGTGTTGATTTATGGCTTGGCATAAAACCTTTCTAGAACCTTGTGGTCAATTTAAAAAGTAAGAGTGCTGCATGAAACAGATTACATTTCTTTTCAGCATAATGAAAAGCTATAGCCCTGCTGAGACAATGTTCTAACTTGATCCTGCTCACTTGAAGTACTGCATGCCGGGATATGTAGTTGCTGCAAGTTGCAACACCATCATGAAGTTAAATAGCAGCAGAGTATGATTCCTTTTTTTCTTTTTCTTTTTGTCTGGATGACACAACAAGCACGCTGCTTTTTCAAATTAAACATTAATTATGGTTAACTGTGGCATGTGAACAGGGCCAGCCTTAGAGGTGGACAAGCTGGGTGGCCCCCTGGGGCACCTAGCTGAGGGGGTGCCAAGTTGAGCTCAGTGGCTGTGTGTTTTGACTGTATTGTCTGCAGTGAACTAGGGTGGCAAAAAGCAATCTTTTTTTTTTCTAAGGTTGTACAGGTTGTTTGGGTACTAATTACAGAAATGATCTCCCTTCAATTAGCTTTAAAGTATGTTTTCAAATTTCCACATTGATGTAATTTGTGCTAGATAAAAAATCAGTGGAACAAAGTAATGCTACCGAGCACTTAGCACTTCAGATACTATAAACACTATAAGGACTATATAAATAATAATAAAATAAAGCCATGAGCTGTAAGAGGTCAGCTGGATACTTTTTTTTACTTATAACTTGTCTTTATGCCACTGACAGACCTCCAGTAGCCAGACTAGTTTAACAGTCAACCACTTAGATTTAAAGTCTGTGAGGGCAACACGGCATCTCCTAGCAACTCTCAGCACCCTTCACTAACTACACTTCCCAGGATTCTCTGGGAGAAGCCATGACTATCTAAAGGGAAATAAAGGTCTGGTGTGGATGTGGCCAGGTTTAAATTTGGTTTAAATTTGGGTGGGAGCCTACATGTGCCTGCTATGGAATAAAAAGGTGGGGGAAATGCTGAAAAGCAATGATACTGTTCACAATGTTTTCCTTTTGGAAAGGGGCTTCCCCTCAGCCCAGTGCCCCCTATCCCCCTCCTCCTACCCTCCCTGCCCCTCCCCCGGGTCAGTTCGACTACGACCTGGGAGACCAGGGTTTGAATCCCCACACAGCCATAAAGCTCATTGGGTGACCTTGGGTCAGTCACTGCCTCACAGATATTTCTATCAACTTTAAAAAGCTGGGAAATTGGGCAGCTATAGTGAATGCACCAGGGGAGCAGGAGACCTGACCTCCTCTCGAGACATTTACTGTGCTGATCTCGTTTTAGCAGGGAGGAAGCAACATTGACAAAGTTTAATGAGGAGCGTGTATTTTTAAAATGATCTTGTAAAAAGCCCAACGTGTTTCGGCTAACAATATACAGCCTTCATCAGGGGCAATTACTGAATGTCTGGATTTGTTCCGATGATCATGATATCGATTACTAATACCCTCTTACAAGCATTTCTGGCTGAGACTAACGTATGTATCCAGACATTCAGTAATTGCCCCTGATGAAGGCTGTATATTGTTAGCCAAAACGCGTTGGGCTTTTTACAAGATCATTTTAAAAATACACGCTCCTCATTAAACTTTTGGTAATTTCCTATCTACGTTTTTCTTTTGTCATTCTGGGGCACCCCCCCTTCTTCATTCCGTTTTATTGAATGATACCCACTCCTTTGTTGCTATATACAGTATAGGGTTGCCAGGTCAGAAGCATCCCAAAACCTGAGATTTGAGGGGCGGGCCCTAGTGATGTTAGATGAGAGCTTTGGGGAGTAAAGATGGAGGCTTCTGAAGGCTGCAATTCTAAACGCACTTACTAAAGGATTAAGCCCCATAGAACTCAACAGGACTGACTTCTAAGTAGATATAGTTTGGACTGTGCTGTTGGTAAACCTTGACTAGGGTTCTTCTGCAAAGACATCCATATCCAAGCAGGGCTGACAACCCCCTGCCTGGAATACCCTGCCCTTATCTTTTAACGTGGCTGCTCCAAACTTTTTTTTACAGATTTGACCCTTTACTTCAGAAAGAAGTCTGAGAAATGAGTAAGAGTAAGAAATAATAATAATAATAATAATTTTATTTATTGGTCGCCTATCTGTCCAGATTAATGGACACTCTAGGCGACTTACAATAAAAAACAATACATCATATACAATATACAAAATAAAACACAGTCATAGTCAATTTAAAATCAGTTTCCAATTAAAACATCATAAAACTAACCCTCCCCAATCCCATAGGCCTGCCTGAATAGCCAGGTTTTTAAGGCTCGGCGAAAACCTGTCAGGGAGGGAGTATGTCGAAGATCAAGAGGAAGGGAGTTCCAGAGGGTGGGGGCCACAATCGAGAAAGCCCTCTCTCTGGTCCGCACCAGCCTAGCTGTTTTAACCGGTGGGACCGAGAGAAGGTCTTGTGAGGCTGATCTTGTCAGGCGGCATAATTGGTGACTCTGGAGGCGCTCCTTCAGATAAACTGGGCCGAAACCGTTTAGGGTTTTAAAGGTCAATACCAACACCTTGAATTGGGCCCGGTAGACAACTGGTAGCCAGTGAAGATCCATTAACACTGGATTGATGTGATCACGGCAACGGCTGTGCTTGATCAAGCGCGCCGCCGCATTCTGTACCAGCTGTAACTTCCGGACCATTTTCAAGGGTAACCCCACGTAGAGCGCATTACAGTAGTCCAAGCGAGAGGAGACCAGGGCATGTATCACCCGTGGGAGCAGATGAACAGGAAGGTAGGGACGCAGCCTTTGTATCAGATGTAATTGATACCAAGCTGCCCAACTCACTGCTGACACCTGAGCCTCCATGGACAGCTGGGAGTCAAGAATGACCCCAAGGCTGCGGACCTGGTCTTTCAGGGGTAATCTCACCCCATTAAGCATCAGGTCTGTAATACCCAGCCTCCCTTTGTCTCCCACAAGCAACAGGATTCAGGATCGTCAGGATTCAGCTTCAGCCTGTTCTCTCCCATCCATTCACTTACGGATTCCAGGCACTTGGACATGGTATCTACAGCCAACTCTGGTGAGGACTTAAATGAGAGATAGAGCTGAGTGTTATCCGCATATTGGTGACACTTCAGCCCAAAACTCCTGATGATGGCCCCCAGCGGTTTCACATAGATGTTAAACAGCATGGGAGAGAGGATAGAGCCCTGTGGTACTCCACAATTAAGAGACCAAGGGTCTGAAACCTCACCTCCCAAAGCTACCCTCTGGTGCCTATTTGAGAGATAGGAATGGAACCACTGTAAAACAGTGCCCCCCATTTCCAATCCCTCAAGGCGATCCAAAAGGATACCGTGGTCAACGGTATCGAAAGCCGCTGAGAGATCTAGGAGGACGAGGAAGGTATACTTCCCCCTATCCAGCGCCCTCCTCATATCATCCACCAGAGCGACCAAGGCTGTTTCAGTTCCATGCCCAGTCCTGAAACCCGATTGGAATGGATCTAAATAATCCGTTTCCTCCAAGTGTGTCTGTAACTGTTTGGCCACCACTCGCTCAATCACCTTGCCCAAGAATGGTAAGTTAGATACTGGGCGGAAGTTATTCAGTTCTCGGGGATCCAAGGAGGGTTTTTTTAAGATGGGCTTTATCACCGCTTCCCTGAGGGCTAATGGCACTGCACCCTCTTTCAAGCATGCATTTACCATTGCCTTGATCCCTTCGCTCAGTCTCTCCTTGCAGCTCATAACAAGCCACGAAGGGCAAGGATCAAACAGACAGGTGGTTGGCTTCACGGTACCGAGCACCTTGTCCACTTCCTCAGAGAGAAGAGGCTGAAACCGATCCCACTGGACCGGAGTGCAACTGGCCGACCCTGGCCCACTACCTGTATCCACGGCGAGCGGAATCGTGCTCTTCAGGCACTCGACTTTATCAGCAAAGTGTTTAGCAAAATTATCACAGGAGATTTTCGATTGCTCCATGGGTTCCTGAGCAACTGGACTGACCAGGCTTCGGACCACTTGGAACAATCTCCTGGGACAACACTCTGCTGACGCAATAGAGGCAGCAAAGAACTCCCTCTTTGTTGTCTTTATTGCCACTTGGTAGGCAGTTATTGCTGCTCTAACCAGTGTCCGATCGTCTTCAGTGCGAGATTTCCGCCACCGGCGCTCAAGTCGTCTCACCTCCTGCCTCAGACCCCGCAACCGTGGTGTATACCAGGGCGCTGTCTGAGTTCTATTCAGGGGGAGAGGACGTTTTGGGGCCACCCGATCCAAAGCCCCAGTGATCTCCCGATTCCACTTCATCACCAGGGCTTCGACCGGGCAACCTTCAGTCAGCTCCAAATCACCCAGTGCATTCAGGAATCCCTGAGGTTCCATCAGGCGTCTGGGGCGGACCATCTTAATAGGTCCTTGTCCCCTACGGAGGGTGTGTGGCATCGAGAGGTCTATATTCACCAGGTCTGACCATGACACAGGGTTAGAAGAAACAACCCTCCCTTTCAGAACACTTCCCTCCCCTCCCGAGACAAACACAAGGTCAATAGCATGACCGGCTACATGGGTGGGCCCTGTATTACTGAGGTGCAGATCCCAAGAAGTCATGGTTTCAATGAAATCCCGAGGGGCTCCCATGAGGATAGACTCGGCGTGTACGTTAAAATCCCCCACAACCAAAAGGTTGGGGGAATGTAACCGCACGTCCGAGACCACCTCAAGCACCTCGGTCAGGGAGTCTGCTGTGCAGCGGGGTGGGCGGTACACAAGCAGAATCCCTAAACTGCCCGTTGGGCCCAACCTCCAGTACATGCAATCAACAAACTTGGTCTCATGGAGAGGAGGTCTGGCGAAAACCAGAGATCCCCGATAGATGACTGCCACACCCCCTCCCCGCCTACCAATCCTCGGCTGCTGTGCGTACTGGAAACCCGCTGGACACATGGCCTCAAGTATTGGAGCTGAGGCCTCATCCAGCCAGGTCTCCGTAATACAAGCCAGGTCTGCGTTCTCATCCAAGATCATGTCATGGATGAGTGCTGTTTTTTGTACCACAGACCTGGCGTTACACAACAGCAGTCAAAGGTTGGATGGAGTTCTGCATCCCCCAGTTATCTTCTGGTCGTGAACAGAAGTATTTTTTAAAATTGTTCTTTTCAATTTACTCTTGAATGCACATCACACCTAGGGCAGATCCACACCATTCATTTAAAGCACATTCAACACCCATTTGAAGCACATGAATCCCACCACAGAATCATGGGAACTGCAGTTTGTTAAGAGTGGTGAGAACTATAACTGTGAGGGGGAAATGACACTTCCCAGAATTCTTTAGGGGAAGTCATGCGCTTTAAATGCGAGTTGGATGTGCTTTACACGTATTGTGTGAATCCACTTAATAAATTTTGCCTGCATGTAAATTGTTTTAATTAATTTTTCAGAATGGAAATGAGCTATAAACTGTAGTGGGTGACCATGGGCTACTCACCATCTCTCAGCCTATCTGCCCCTCAGGATGAAAACAATGGAGAACCATGACTACCCCAAGGCATACTTAAAATGTAAAGGAAGTATTGTACAACCATAATATGAAATCGGATACTTATAGGGACACAGCATGACAAAACTGGGTGGAAGTAATGAGTGGGGTACCACAGGGCTTGGTCTTGGGCCCAGTGCTCTTCAATATTTTTATTAACTACTTGGATGAGGAGGTACAGAGCATGCTTATCAAATCTGCAGATGATACAAAATTGGGAGGCATAGCTAATACCGTGGAAGACAGAAAGAAAATTCAAAGGGACCTTGATAGGCTGGAGCATGGGGCTGAAAACAACAGAATGAAATTCAACAGGGATAAATGCAAAGTTATATACTTAGGAAAAAGAAATCAAATGCACAGTTATAAGATGGGGGATACTTGGCTCAGCAGTACGACATGCAAGAAGGATCTTGGAATTGTCATTGATCACAAGCTGAATATGAGCCAACAGTGTGATGTGGCTGCAAAAAAGGCAAATGCTATATCAGGCTGCATTAACAGAAGTATAGTTTCCCAATCACGTGAAGTATTAGTTCCCCTCTATTCAGCACTGGTTAGGCCTCATCTTGAGTGCTGCATCCAGTTCTGGTCTCTACACTTCAAGAAGGATGCAGACAAACTGGAACAGGTTCAGAGGAGGGCAACAAGGATGATCAGGGGACTGGAAACAAAGCCCTATGAGGAGAGACTGAAGGAACTGGACATGTTTAACCTGGAGAAGAGAAGACTGAGGGGAGATATGATAGCACTCTTCAAGTACTTGAAAGGTTGCCACACAGAGGAGGGCTGGGATCTCTTCTCGATGGTCCCAGAGTGCAGGACACAGAATAATGGGCTCAAGTTGCAAGAAGCCAGATCTCGACTGGACATCAGGAAAAGCTTCCTAACTGTTAGAGCCATACGACAATGGAACCAATTACTAGAGGTAGTGGGCTCTCCAACACTGGAGGCATTCAAGAGGCAGCTGGACAGCCATCTGTAGGGAATGCTTTGATTTGGATTCCTGCATTGAGCAGGGGGTTGGACTTGATAGCCTTATAGGCCCCTTCCAACTCTACTATTCTATGATTCTATGAAAATATTTATATAAGAATGACTATCAAATATGTTTATTATTTATACAACCTGTAAAAATATTTATAGCGCAATCCTATGTTTGTTTACTCAGAAGCAAGTCCCAATGTATTCAATGGGGCTTACTCAACCAGGGAAAACTGTACCCTGAAGTGATAAGGAACTTGTTCTTTTAACAGGTCTTTTAAGTTGAGACCTTATCCCAGTCTGCGTCTGTGTTGGAATTGCTTTTTAATATGTTTTTAAACCTTTTCTTAAAAAAATGTTTTTAAAGATGTTTTGTTTTAATATATTTTAAAGTCTGTTTTTATGATTTTTAAAGTGTTTTCAGTGCTTTTGTTTGCCGCCCTGGGCTCCTACTGGGAGGAAGGGCGGGATATAAATCAAATAATAAATAAATAAAAATAAATAAATAAAATTCATTCATTTTTTTAAAAAAATCAGTATTAGTTTCCTACATAATAAAAACTGTGATAAACCCTGCCTAATTTCTTTAAAAATAGGGTTGGAGGGAGAGAGAAATATTTACAACACAAACACAAGTCTGCACTATGTTTACTCACAAGTCCCATTAATTTACAGCATAATCCTAACCATGCCTACTCAAAAGTAAGTCCTAATGGAGTTCAATGGGGTTTACTCCAGGTACATGCTTTACTCCCAGAAAAGCAGATATTGGATTAAATACTTGCATATTTCATAGCCCAGGGTCTGACTCTTGGACAGAAGAGGAAAAAAAAGTTAAGCCATATTACTTACGCAAACTGCAAAAATCTTAAAGCCACCATTTTCTGACGTTCAGCCTAGGCATGCCTGGATCAGCAAGTCACAATCTGGCTTCATTGGCTACAATCCTGAAAGGGCGGGGTTACAGCCAGAGCTTTGAAAAGTTACTTTTTAAACTACAACTCCCATCAGCCCCAGGCAGCATGGCCACTGGATTGGGCTGATGGGAGTTGTAGCTAGAGCAAGGATCTGTAAAAAAAAAGTTTTTGTGCCTAGGAATTACCACCAAAAACTGGGGAAAGATGTGAGAAATCTTTTTTTTAAAAGCAACATTTTTAGCCTTAAATGCCTAGACTCTAGTTTCCAACACTATGGAGTATTTATTGATTGATCAAGATAATTTATATCCTGCCCTTTTGCTGTTAAAAACACAGCTCAGCACAGCTTACAAATATAATAAAAACAATAAAAATACACAATCAATATAAAAACATAATAAAAACACAAAATAGCAACAGACATAAAGTAAGTCAGGGCAGCAGCACGGTTAACCATATACGATATATTTCAAAGATGTGGTGGGTGGAGAAAAACAAGAAGCCAAAATGTTAGGAAAAGGAGTCTTTCACACCACATGCTCAGTTCTAAATACTGTTGCAGCAAGCTTTACAAGTTCCTCCAGTATTCCACTGGTGCAGGCACTCAGACATTCAAAGTATCTGTATGTTTCTTAGGTTTTATAAAAGCAGAGCTTTGCTTAACTCAAAATTTCTTCTCCCTTTGATCAACCACATCTACACAGGTTCCACCTCCATACTCAAAATGAATCTGGGCCTGGAAGTGTGCAACAACCCCACACATACCTTGCTAATTAGATTACCAATGCCAGGATGTCTGTCTTATCGACTACTCTCCTGCTCCCCCCCCCCCGGGCATCATGAAAGACCCAGTCCTGGGCTCAGAAAGAAAATAAATATCTGGTCCTCTTCAAAGTATTGATAAGCCTCTTGTTTTAATTGAAATAATAATTATAAATTCTTGTTCTTATCACTAATGGGAGTTAATTATCTTGCATATGCTGCTGTTGCTTCTATGGCTGTAATGGAGTGAGGTTAAAGATAAGTGAAATGCAAATAGGAAAAAACAACACAAAAGGCAGTAACACTTTCCTAAATGTAATACCATACCAACCACAACAAGATTCCTATGAGTAAGGCAGAAAACTAAGCATCTCACAACCAAAAATATGATAAATGAAGAAATATTTATATAAAAGCATGACTATCAAATATATTTATTATTTACACAAACTGTAAAGATATTTATAGTGCAATCCTAGGCTTATTTATTCAGAAGCAAGTCCCAGCGTATTCAGTGGGGCTTACTCAAACAGGGACAGAAATGCAACTTCAAGTGATAAGCAACTTCATTCACACAACCCAAAATTCAGAATCATGCCACTTTACGCTGTTTTGCAACTGTTTATACTTGTTTTTATGGTCATTGGATTTTAAATGGCTTTATTTCTTGTTGTGAGCTGCCTTGGTTTCCAACCCTACCTCACAGGGGTGTTGGAAAGACTCCATACACGCACACGCACACGCACACACTGCAGATGTATAAATACATACAGTCCATATAATAGTTTATTGTCAAACCAGTTGGTCATTGCAGAAAAATCAGTATTAGTTTTAAAAAAATCAGTATTACTTTCCTACAGAATAAAAACTGTAATACCTAAGTAAGCCCTGCCTACTTGCTTTAAAATAGGACTGGAGGGCACAAACACAATTCTTTTTTACATTCACCCCAAAGTCCCATTGATTTTCAGCACATTCATAACCATGTCTACTGAAAAGTAAGTCCTATTGAATTCAATGGGATTTACTCTGGGCATATGGGATTAGCATTGCTTTTACAAAAAGCAAGCATTGGGAAGGTTTTCAAAACACTGCCCAAGATCTGACTCCTGCACACAAGAGGAAAAAAACCTGAAATATATATACTTACCCAATTTATGAGATTTTCAGATAAATAGGGGGTGAAACCACCATTTTGTTTTCTAGACACTGCCTAAGGTCAATGAAACTGAAACACAATCCCTGATTGGCTGCAATCCTGAATGGGCGGGGTTAAAGCTACGAAGTGCTATACAGTACTGTTTAAAGAAAGATTTAACAGTCGGGGGGGGGGCGGCTGACGTTTTTATGTATATCTCGAGAACCGGACCACCTAGAAACTTATTTTTTTTTTTAAATTAAAGCTGAGAATCCGGGCCACCTAAAGGGCTAGCCGGGCACCGGGTGGCATGCATAGAATCCGGGTAAAACCCGGCTAACCGGGCAATATGGCAACCCTAGGTGTGCGTCATGAAAAAATGACGCAAAAATGGCACGCGACGAGCAAAAACCACCGTAAAAGCGGAACAAGCGCTGTAGGAGCGGGGCCTTTCTGCAGTTGACAACCGCTGTATTAGCAGAACGCTGTAACATGAAGCGCTGTAAAGTGGGGCCCTACTGTATACCCCACTTGTGCTACAAAACCTTTTGACATACAAGACAGTTGCTAGGCTTGGTCATATGGTTACAACAGCTCTATATTTTGGGACAATAGTAATTTTCAAAGTTAAAAAAAAAGCAAGGGAAGAAGACTGAAGTAGAACTTACAGCCTAGAAGATTGTAGAATATGGTGAGACTGTCTCTTTAAAAGTAGTTATACCACTCCAATAGAGGGCCTACTTCCTTTAGCTGGGGAGGGAGTGTTGGAGCTGGGAGGGGAGAGCTTGTAGCAGGAGCCATTTTGGGTCTGTGCTGAACATAATAAAGAATATAGGCCTACAACTTCATGAGAGTCATCATTTGAGAGCAACCCAAAGCATATGACAGAAACTTCATTGGGTTTCTAGTATTGAAGCAGAAATGCACTGAAAACAGAGCAGAAAATAAGAGGTAGCTTGCTCTGAGCCTTTTCATAGACATTACTGGGGCCTGGGAATAGTAGGGCCTGTTATACTGCTATGTTTTGCAATCCTGCACAAGCCATATAATTTGACAAGGGCTGTGCAGGGTCAGGGGAAAGCAACTGGGCAATTTGCCCCAGGCCCACACAAAACCAGAGGACCCCTACCTCAGTTACTGTGCATATGATAGCCCCCTGCCACATAGCTTGCCAGAATTCTTGGTAGCTTCAAAATTTTCATAAACATAGGAATGGTGTATTAGAGTGTAAGATGACATTGATCTCACCATGTGATTGTGACATAATGGGACCTTTCCCTGGCCATGATGAAGTAAACATTTTACATAGTTGTGTGTGAAACAGAATAAATGTTATTTTGAGACATAAGCTGACTGTTAAATGTATTCCTGGGAGACTGGAAAGGAGGGACATACTTATTAGGTAGATCTGCAGTCCAACTTTAAGGGAATCTAAACCAACCATGGTAAGGTAAAATCTTTATGTCTGGGAAGCAACAGAGATAAGATTGGTCAGGCAGGCTTGTGATGGCCCAGGCCAAGTAGCCCCAGTTACAAAGTTTGTGGTAAAGAGAAGGAATGGGGAAGGCTTTAAAGAGGGTTCTGTGGCAGAGCAGGTAGCCTGTTCTTGTAACATAGAACACTCCAGGCCCACGGGGAAACAGTTTAAGTGGCGAGTGAGTGAATGAACACCACTTAAGGTTTCCAGGCAAGGTGACACTGGAGAATAATTTTCTGTGGCAGTTACTCCAGGTAAAGGTGTAGGTGTGGTGTTAGGCCTGTAAGCCTGAGCCCCAGGAAACAGACAATAGCTCTGGTAGAAGGGCTTTGGAATTTGGAGAAGGTACCCAGCAGACGCACATCCTGATCCCTATTCCCTTATCCCTATGTAGGAAAAAATGAAGCAGACCTACCATTCTGCTTGTGATCCCAGGGCAAGGAGCTAGAGGCAAAAATTCTCACATGTAGTCAGTGCATGAATTAATTATTGAATGTGGCCCCCAGCTTTGTACACACCTTAATGGGTTCTTGTAGGGGGCAGAAGCAGGACCCCCAACATCACATCCGCATCAGGCCCCATAAACCATCTGGGTGGCCCTGCAAAGCTGACCATGAGAAGGGGGGCACCAAAGGCAAGATGCTACTTATCCTAGGGCTGGCCTTGCATGTGAACACAACCAGTGAGTGTATACTTGGTGACAGAAGTGGGCTGTACTTTGTAAAAGTGCTTGACCCTACTATTACGCAGAGTTAGGTGGCAGATCATGGGACCAGAGGAGCGGTGGTGATATATTGGAGAGCTGTATGTGCCACACAGTGTCCCCTAAGCCAGACTGTTGCTCACAGGTGTGGTGGGAGTCTGTCCCTTTACCAGAGCTCAAGTAAGATTCAGTTGCTAACTCTGTCAGCTCCTGCCTTAGGCAGCAAAATGTCTTACACCAGCTTTGTGTACATTCTAAATTCAACTGGACACATGCCTTGGTGGAGGTGCACAAACTTAAGTGCTCTATAAATTTAAAATATGTTTTGCTTTCCTGCAACAAACAAGGAAACAAACCCTAGCCAAATGGTCAGACTGGGGAAAAGAAATGTGGGTCAGATTAGTTTACAACTAGATAATCGTCCACACTCCTCCTCTAGTTAATTGTTACTTTACAAACCAATTCTATGCATTCTATTCACAAGCACTCCCTACGTGTGTTCATTGGGGCTCACTTCCAAGTAAGTGAATATAGGAATGCTGCCTTCGATGATCTTTCAGCTGTGCCTAATCGGCTGACAAGGCAAAAGCTTACTCAGGTTACTAGTGCAGAGGCTCGTTTAACAGGCCAACCCATCCTGTTACAGTTGAGCCAAGTAGCGCTCTCTCTCTCTCACACACAGTATGCATTAATAATTTTTAAAAATCCAGTAATGCCCCCTTGGGCAACTCTAAAAAAATCAACACCCCAACATTTCCCGTTAACTCATTATAACGCTTCCTTCCTCTCGTTTTCTTTCGACTTGGTTCAGTCCGGGCTCTGTGTTTAAAGCTACTCAGACATTCCACCCCTTAGTTTTCCGAGCTAATGGTTCAGCCCGGGACCTCCGTTCCGGCGGAGAGCAGTAAATCAAACGGCTGCTCTTTGCTCTGACAAGTTCCATCTCCTCGGTTCCTTCTATATGCCAATCGAGCGAGGGCGCGCGCATCTCAGCGCCCCCTCTCTCTCAGCGCCCCGCCCCCTCCTTTCCCTGCTTCGGTCGCGTTTGGGTAGTCTCGCGCCGGATCCTCCTCTTCCTCTACGTCGGTTAGTGCGCGCGCCGCTAGTGGCAGGCGGGAGGCGGAGTGCTTTCTCTCTCTGTCTCTCTTCTGTGAGGAGAGCCTCCAATGCCTCTGCTGTGAGATGGCATCATTTTGTTGCGCTGTGGCGGCGGCGTTGGCACTAGAGGCAGCGGCGTTTGGGAGCGGTGCCGAGGGCTGAAGGGACGACCCTGCGCCACAGCAAGGGGGCGGCGGCAGCCCTACCACAACCACCACCAAGCAGCTGGGCTCGGAGCCACGGTAAGAGAGACAGGAAAACAGCCAGCCTTTGACAAATAAACAGGCTGCGTAGCCAACGCCAGCAATCCCGATCCGTTCCTGGCGATGGCCTGACTAAGACTCTGGAGGAGAAGGAAAACGGTGTGTGTGGGAAGCACGTTTTGGGTGCTAGGTGGGAGAAGGGCTGTTTGTTTCCGTATTTGACCCGTCCCGTTTGAACGGATGAGAGAAAGAGGCATGGTTTGCCCCTCGCTTTTTGCCCTTCCCTGCCGCCCTACTGGTTTAGGGGGAACCTGGAGGGCGAAGGGTGCCTGCCTGCCTCTCCTTTTAAGCCCCTTTGCGCTCTTACCCTGGTGTCACCTTGTTTATTCATTTCAGGGATCTTTAACTGACGGGAGGGGCGGGAGAAAGGCAGGCCGTAGGAGATGGGCCAGCGTGAGCCTTGAACCGTGTTAGCAGCGTTGAGTGAATTGGCGGCCCTCCCCTGTCTCTTGATCCAAAGGGGAGGAGGAGATTAGCTACATTTTGATTTCTGTTCACCTTCGTTCTGCCAAAGGGAATGGGAAGGAAGAGGCACTCTCACTTTGAGATGACCTACTGTGACTCTGCAGCCTGTTATCCCGATCCCTTCTTTATCTTAACACCTTCCCTCTTGCCCAAAACACAGCACAAGATTGCTTTTCTCTAATTCTGTCTGCAAAGGGGATAGAAGGCCTGTGAGGGGTGATCATACCTTACCAGAATGCTTCTTTCTTTCACCACATATCTGAAATATCTGATTTGTAAGTGGATTCTATGCATGTTTAGTTGAATGTTAAGTCCTACTGAGTCTGATTGGACTTGTTTCTAAGCAAATGTAAAATATGATGTAGCCTTAAAGAATGTTAATAATGAAAAGGCATGCTAGAAAGACTGTGTTATGCAGTAGGTGGGTAATGGGGTTCTTCTGAAACTTGATCAGAAAGGCCTGCGTAATAGAGACAGTAGTTCAGTGTTGAAGTAAACTGTAATGTGACAGTGCCTGTTCTTTCAAGTATTGCGGAGCTGAGGTTCTCCCAAAACATTGGCAACTCTACAATTAATATTCAAGTACTTTGTGTTTGTGAATCTCTTTGGTTGAATATGCGCTGCTGGGAATTTGATTAAGTTTCTACTAGTATGAATGGAATATATTATATCTTGTATTTCTATCATGGAACCCAAGGTACATAGGGTTTCTAGGGGATCTCCCAGGCACTGACCAGATCCAGACATGTTTTTAGCTTTAGCACAGTTGATGCTGTATGTGCCTTAAACCATGGCTTGAAACCTAAGCACATGTTCAAATGTGTCTTTTTTGATGTGCCAGGTGTTCTATAACAGTAGCCATCACCCATTTCAGATTCAGCACCTATATTTAACCCCAACCTGCAACATGGAATTGTTGCTTAATGTTTTGATTTTGTAGGCCACATTTGCACATCACACTAAACCATGGTTTAGCACAGCCTTTCCCAACTAGTGGGCCACCAGATGTTGTTGGACCACAATTCCCAACTTTCCTGACCATTGACAATGCTGGCTGAGGCTGATGGGAGTTGTGGTCCAACAACATCTGGAGGCCCACTAGTTGGGAAAGGCTTGTTTAGCACAATATGTATGAGCCACAGTGAGCCTCAGGCTTGAGTGCTCCCCTCTTTTCCTTTCACATGGCTATGAACGCTTTGGAAGATTTTATTTTGTCTTCTCTTAAACATAGCTTATCATTTTGCCTGAAGTGAAGATAATAGTTTAATGCTAACTGGTCAGTTTAAATAAGACAGCTTCAGAAACCACAAGTTGGTTTGTTTGGAATTCCCAAAGTCTTCCCATCTGTTTGGAAAGACAAAAGGGGAAGGAGAAGAATGCGAGCCAGAGGCTTGCTTCTCATGTCATGCTTAAACCATGGTACTGGTGATGCACAGAGTTAGAGACAAAAGTGTTCCAGATTGACTAATCTGGAATAAAGATTGCTTGGTTTCAATTTTCCCCAAGGTTATTCAGATTAAAGTCCCCATTCCTATTCAGGTGTACTCAGAAGTAAGTTCAACTGGCTTTGATGGGTTTATCTGTAATTATACAGAGGATTTAAAAAAATACAAAAAATGAATATAGCTATGGTTGTCGAAAGTAAATGTAAGTAATTCCTTTCTGATTTTAGTATGCCTTCAATCTACTAATGCACATATTTGGCGGAAGCCTACTAATTTGTTCAGACAACTGGAGAAAAAACTTATGCTCCCTGAATGAATGAATGAATGAATCTTTATTTTTACCCCGTCCTTTTTCCAAAGCTGGAACTCAGGGCAGCTTACAGATAAAAACTACATATGGATAAAAGCATACAAAAATATACAATTAAAATACAATTAAACTATTCACGACATTAAAACCATGAAGCATACACCTAAAATACAATTTTTTTTTTGAAATAATACAGGTAATACCACTGGACAGTACAACCAACGTTATAGAGTCCTATCTTAAATACCTTCTATACTAAAAGCCTGTTGGAATAAAAAAGTCTTTGTCTGCTGATGAAAGGATAGCAAGGAAGGGGCCATTCGTACCTCGCTAGGAAGGGAGTTCCAGAACCTAGGGGCAGCCACCGAAAAGGCCCTATCTCATGTTCCCACCAAACGCACTTGCGAAGGTGTTGGGACTGAGAGAAGGGCCTCCCCTGAAGGTCTCAGGGCCCGGGCAGGCTCATATAGGGAGATACGGTCTGAGAAATAGCCTGGACCTAAGCCGTGTAGGGCTTTATAGGTCAAAAACAGCACTTTGAATTGTGCCCGGAAACAAACTGGCAGCCAATGGAGCTGTTGTGACAAGGGAGTCGTATGGTCCCTATAACCAGCCCCAGTTAGCACTCTGGCTGCAGCTCTTTGTACCAGTTTAAGTTTCTGAACAGTCTTCAAAGGCAGTCCCATGTAGAGCGTGTTACAGTAATCTAAACAGGATGTAACTAAGGCATGCATCACCATAGTCAAATCAGGCGTCTCCAGGAACGGGCGCAGCTGGCGCACCAGACTTAACTTCTGGCAAAAGCACTTGTGGCCACTGCAGAGACCTGGGCCTCCAAGTTCAGAGCTGAGTCCAGGAGCACACCCAAACTGCGAACCTGTGTCTTCAATTTATTTTTCTCAGATAAAATACTGCCCTTCCACTTGTTTTGATACTACATGGAAACAGGAGGAAAACACTTTTAAAAACCAGGAAAAATTGGGAGGAAACAAACTAGAAGGAAGAAACTGTTGCAGTGGATAGATGGGTCAGAGATTACCGGTCTTGGTTAAGGACAGAAACTGTTTCGGTGAATAACTTGTACTGGGCAGTGGACAAGGGAGAACACAACCCTCTTGGTTCTCCTGGACCTCTCAGCAGTTTTTGGTATCATTGACCATTATATCCTTTTGGACTATGTGTCTGGGATGGGACTTGGGGGCACTGTATTTTAGTAGCTGTGCTCCTGCCTGGGTGGTCCAGTTCAGAAGGTGTTGCTGGTGGACTCCTACCTATTGGCCTTTGGGATGTCTCAAGGTTCCATTTTATCTCCCTATACTTTTTAATGCCTACATAAAACTGCTGGTGAAGTCACGCAGTTCCACATCTCCTTTCCAAGTTCTTATCTCAAGGAGGCAGTGGAAACTCTGAACAGAATGTGGAGGCAGTACAGTAGAGCCCTGCTTTTTGGTGGCCCGCTTTTCGGCGTTGCGCTAATATGGCAGTTTTCAATTAGAGTAAGGCCCCACTCATATGGCGCTTGTTCCGCTTTTACGGCATTTTTTGGGCATCTGGCACCCTTTTATTGATGGAGTTCCGCTTTTCAGCGGGTTTTGCTTTTAGGCGGAGGTCTGGAACGTATCCCGCTGTATGAGTGGGGCCCTACTGTATTGGGGTAGATGAGGGTAAACAAGTCCTGTAGGTTGGGAAAACTATATTCTGATTGGGACTGTATTCCTCCTAAAGGGCCAAGTGCACATTTTGGGAGTGCTGCTGGACTCCGTGCTATCTGTGGAGGCGCAGCTGACATTGGTGACCAGAAGTGCTTTTAACCAGTTTTGGCTAGTTTGCCTTATCCAGAGAAGGCAAATCTTGCCTCAGTGACACCCAGGTTGGATTTACTATAATGCACTCTGCATGGAGCTGCCCTTAAAGATGATACAGAAGTTTCAATTACTGCAGAATGTGGTAGCAAGAACACTTTTAGTAGCCAAGAATTCTGATATTATTAAACTATTTAACATCAGTTACACTGGCTGTTTGTTCACTTCTGGGCCCAATTTAAAGTGCTGGTGTTGACTTTTAAAACATTAAGCACTTTGCACCCAGGCTGTCAGAAGGACTGTCTACATTGTACCTATTAGAAACAAGACTGGTATTCAAGGCCCTGTTCTGTGGTCCACTGGTGAAAGTGGTTAGGTTGGTGAGTACCAACCCCATATGTCTGGAATGCCCTCCCTGAGGAAATGTATATGGCTCTATCTCTGTTGTTTTTTAGGATAAACCTATACTTTTTATTCTGGTCTGCATTTGATGATTTTATTGTTTTGTCTGCTGCTGTTATTTTCATGTTATTAATTGGCTTTACTGCTACTTTAGACTTTGACATTTTAATGTAACTCCTCGGGAAGGTATACATTCCACAAAATGGGATAGAAATCCATTTAATAATAATTACAGGAAATCTTTGCTGTTGCTTTCCTCATGTCTGAGTAACAAGCTATATAGCTGTCACAATATTTTTTTCCACATGACTATTAAAGGTAAAGGGGTTCCCTTGTCTTTCTTAAAGAAATAAAGTAAGACCTAAAAATAAAAAATGGTAGCGATATAATTACTGCAACCCACATTAAATCGGGGTGCAACCCACTTTTGGGTCACAACATAAGAAAGTGAAGAACAACATTCTGTAGCAGAGATGAGGAACTGGATCAGGCCAGTGGGCCAGATGCTTATCTCCCCTACCCCCCGCAGGCCAAATTCAACAAATGGGGAGGGCCGTGCACCTGCCAGCCACCTGTTTTCACAATGACTTCAGGTGACATGGTGTTTTGAAGCCCTGAGAATCAGATGATTGTCAGGATTTCAATACACAGTGCAGGACTTCTTGCTTTGCTTGTCAGCTCTTCAGAAGCCAGGTGTGCAGTTGAACAGCAGTGCTTCAGAAGCCCCTTTTGGCCCAGCTGCCTTTTTATCTGCCCATATCAGGTGATTGGCAGGTGCTTGTGGCTTGGCTGAAATAGCCAGGAGGGCCAAACCGAGAGACCTAGCCTCATTAAGCCTGTGGTCCAGAGGGTTCCTGCCCCTGTTCTACAATGCATACAACTGATTTATTATTTCTGTTGGGCATGGTCTAGCCAAAGTTAAGACTACAATCTTATGCATACTTTGGAGTAAGCCCCATTGAACATAATTTGACTTCCAAGTAAACATATGTAGGATCAGGTTGTAAGTCATATTGATTTAAATGAAAGAGATTATCTGAGGATGTGCTTAAGACTACTATTCAGATCAGTGGGATTTGCAGCCCCTTTCTTTGCCAAAAAACATACTTGGTGCTTAAGATGATCTCCAAATAAAAGGTGACCAAATGAATGGGTGGTTAAAGTGCTAATCTTCCTGTCAATTTCTGCTTGAGAATAGAGGAAGACCTAGAGTAGTGGGGGATGGGTGGGCATTTGGGTAGAGTAAGCTAGAGCAAGGGTAGGTAACTTCAGGCCCAGGGGTGAAATGTGTGCCTCCAGGTGTCTCTGGCAGGCCCTTGGGACTCTCCACAGGCACACCATCTCTCCCCGGACCACACTTCTCACGAGTGTTGTCTCACAGCATGCTTCATTGTTTTTGCCTGGCCAGAATGTCCTTCAGCTCTGATTTTTAAATATTTTTTTTATTAAAGAACAAATTTAACAAAATTAACAAGTAAAAAAAAACCCTGGGCATTACAATTCGTCCAGTATAATATAATTATTTACTTATTATTTGATTTATATCCCGCCCTTCCTCCCAGCAGCAGCCCAGGGTGGCAAACAAAAGCACTAAAAACACTTTAATACATCATAATGAAGGTTTTTAAAATACATTAAAACAAATCATCTTAAAAACATTTTTTTTAAAAAAGCTTTCAGAACATCTTTTTTTAAAAAAAGGTTAAAAACACACACACACGGACATATATAAAGAAGGTTTAAAAACATCTTAAAAAGCAATTCTAACACGGACACAGACTGGTTGAAATAGAAAGGCTCTAACAGTGTTGAGAGATGGCGCCTAATATTTAAGGGGAGAGAATTCCACAGGGTAGGTGCCACCACACTAAAGGTCCATTTCCTATGTTGTGCTGAATGGACTTCCTGATAAGATGGTAGCTGCAGGAGGCCCTGATTAAGACATAGGTCACAATATATTGTAATTTAATGTCCCAATATGATATATACCCCCCCCCCCAAAAAAAGCATTATTTCCCCTGCTTCCACCCCCTGGGAAATCACGGAACTGGCAATATTGCTGTTCAGATATGTAAAAAGGAAAATAAATTAATTTGTTTTTAATGTTTTTAATTGTTGTAAACTGCCCAGAGAGCTTCGGCTATGGGGCGGTATACAAATGCAATAAATAAATAAATAAATTCAGCCATATACGTTTTGCTGTAGCTCACAATGGTCCATGTAAGTCATGTTCTGAAGCATGTGTAATAAATTTCCATCATGTGGCAATAAAGTTCTCTGCCTTTTCCAGTCCATGGGAGAAACGGAGTGTGTGAGTGATTTTGTCCAGTAAACCAATGTTCCATTCATTTCTCAGCCAAGTAGAGATATTCAAGTCTTTTCGTTCTTTCTATCTTTGAACCATTGTCTGGCGTGCCGCCAGGAGTAAAAATGATACCAAGTCCTTAAATTTTATTTATTTATTTATTTATCGATTTATATCCCACCCTTCCTCCCAGCAGGAGCCCAGGGCAGCAAACAAAAACACTAAAAACACTTTAAACATAATAAAAACAGACTTTAAAATACATTAAAACAAAACATTTTTAAAAACATTTTTTTAAAAAAGCTTTCCAGACGTTTTTAAAAAAAGATTAAAAACATTGGTTTAAAAAAATAAATAAAAACATATTAAAAAGCAGTTCCAACACAGACACAGACTGGGATAAGGTCTCAACTTAAAAGGCTTGTTGAAAGAGGAAAGTCTTCAATAGGCACTGAAAAGATAACAGAGATGGCGATTTAATGTCCATATTCTGACCTTCATGTACAGATAATAAAAATAATTCAGAGATACACATAATATTCTCCCCTGTAATCTGGAGGGGTTCTCTGTGAGCCTCCCCCCAAAAGATCTGAATTCAGACACAGGTCCACCAGAGATGGAAGTATATGCCTCATTCTTGGCATCTTTTCTAGCAGGTAGAATTTGTTGTGGATGTAATTCGTGTCCTTCAGTTCTGAAAATGAGGCTTGCTTGCTTGGATGGAGGACAGAGAGATGTGTGTGAGTGTGTGTAGAAACTACCCTACTGTACAAGATGAAATTCATATTCACTGCTCTGCTCAGTTTTGCATGTGGCCCACAGAATGTTGCCCAGAAAGGAATGAAGCCCTTTGCCTGAAAAAGGCAGTTTAGATGCTAAATGAGTGCTTGTGAAATTGCTGGTTAGATGGATGGAGAAGTGGAAGCGGTGGGGAAAGGTGGAGGATTATGTGGTGGGTTCTGGGAGTTCATCATATAACACGGTGGATAAAAATCAGTGTTAGATATAATTTGATTTTAAAAGGCATTTACTAAGTATTTGTTTTAAAATAAGTTGGATAAAATGAAATCTGGCAGGTTAAAGCTCACAGTTATAACCCTTAAAACCAGTAGCGGCCAGCAGGGTGGGGCGGCATTGCTTACCTGGCTTCTGAACATGGAGGTTGCTGCTGGTGACTGAGAGGCGAAGGGTCGATGGATCAGGGAGATCAGTGTGGGCGGGGGGGGCAGGAGTGTTGGATTGTCTCTGCCACTGTATCTGCATTGCACTGATGTTCCTGCCACCTTGCCCCTCCCCTTCTCAGTTACTAGCAGTGACCTTTGTGTTGGGAAGCCAGGTAAGCAACACCGTCCCACTCCACTGCCTGCTACTGCTAACAATTGAATCAGTTACTGGCCTTGTTAACATGTAACCATGTACTATGTTGATGAGCCTCCATGAGTCTGAGTGAAATGTTGGGTTTATGTGTTCCCCATCCCTTCTAGTGCATCCAGGAACAGGACTTCTGTTGTGTTTAATTGTGGTTTCAAAGGCTTAGCATGTCATATAAAACAGGGATCAGGCTTAAAACAAACAATGGTTAGTTAAAAGCCCAGTTTTATAGAGCATGGTTTGAAGTATAAATATTTTTTGGTTATGTTTAATTATCTAAAAATTCTGGAGAGAAATCTTGGTTAAACATTTATGAAATTGCAGGATAATAGGTTAATCCTGACCCAAAGAAAATATTACTAGGCTATATGAAGGAATATACAGTATTTAGAAAGATGACTTAGATCTTGTGCTGAAGGTATTATTAGCAGCTGGAGCGTTGTATTCAATGTAGTGCTAAATAACTAGTTCCATTCGGTGCAAGAATTTGTTTGTGCAACAGAACTTCCCTCCTCTCCTCCCCGCGTACCCCCTAAATCTGTTTCAGGCGTTCCCCCATCCCTCCGGAGCATATTTGGGGAAGACATGGGTTGTGCATGGTGAGAGGAGGAGGGAAGTCCTGTTATGGTAGCCATAATCCTTGAGCTGATGGGACGAGTTGGTTGAATACTGCCCAATATCTGTATAGCAACTTACTGGAAAAATCTGCAAGTGCCATCAATCTTGGAATGACTCAAAAAACAACTGGTATATTGCTTTAAAGTTTTAAAGTTAAAATTATTTTTCAAGAAGTTATTTTGTAAACTAAACCAAAGAATTTGCTGAGAAATGGTCTTCACTTATATTTTGGAACAATAACTTTCAAGGTAATTTATAACCTAATGGTCACATTCACACATAATGCTAAACCATAAACCTTGGCTTGCTAAATCATACTGTGCGTGAGCTACCTTCTGGTGCACTTAGCCTGAGTGCTTCACTTCTCCCTTCATACAAGTGGGTAAACCATGAAGGGAATAGCTTAGTGTTATGCCTTAACCCGAGATTGTGGCTATTGTGCCCTAGGAAACTATGATTGCTAATTGACTTTAGGGTGGTATTCTACTAACTGGTCTAGTTAGCGCAAGGATTATCACTAGCACAATGGGACTTCCCCCCCAGTACCTACCCTCACCCTCCGTGGAGGGTTGGGGGGGGAATCCTTAGAACAGATTAAGGGGGTGTGCAGCAGTAGGAGAGGGAGGGAGAGTCCTGCTGTGTTAGCAATAATCCAGCAGTTGTGCAGTAATCCTTGTGCTGACACGACACTGATTTAGTGCTACTTTGAATACAACCATTAAACTATGTCTTGCATGCTTAACAATTGTGGTTTGTTACAATGAAACAAACCACAGTCCTGGGTTCAGATATAATACTGTGCTAAGCAATCCCTTTGATCCACTTGTGCAAAGAGAGGAGCTAAATGGGGAGTGCTTGGCCTGCATGTAGTTCATGCACAGTATATTTTAGTAGGCCAAGGTTTATGATATACAGTTACGTGCAAACATTATGAATGTATTTTTAATATTATAAACTATACAAGTATGTTTATATATTATGTTGGTAAAATGAATTTCAGCATTTTTATGTATAACTATCCTTTGGAGGTGCTATTTTGAAACTGTATATATATTTAACCCTGTAGGAGAAGCATCTGCGAATTCAGGAAGATCTCAGTATGAGGTTATTGTGCAATAATGCAGGTGGATACAGTGCCTTCTGCAATAAGCTGATTGTTCTAAATTGGTATTTTTCAAGTTGTCCAGATAATTTACAGTGCAATCCTATCCATGTCTACAAAGAAGTCAGTCCTATTGAATTCAGTGGGGCTTACTCCCAGGTAAGTGGAGCTAGGATTGCAATCTTAGTACTTTTGTTAGTAAAGGAAAGTTACTGGTGATTGTTAAATTATAGGCTGCTCAGGTTGGTCTGGACACTACCTTTCAGTATCTTGAAAAATCTAGGTGAAAAGACATAATTTTCACAGGAAACTCTTTTTGTCTCTAACAGCGCTGGTGCCTTGGGTGCCAGCCTGCCCCGAGCCCCCTGCTCCCAGCCCCCCTACTGATAGCAGGACTGTTCCACCTACCTCTTTTCTCTTTCTGCGAATGACCTATGCGCTGGGCGCACAGGTCGCTGCCATCAACCAAGATGGTGGCGGAGGCTTCTCTAAGGGACTGATACCCCTGCTGCCATCTTTGTTGATGCCACGCATGTATGCTACCCTACGTGTGCACACATGCCTGCTATCAGTCAAGATGGCAGTTGGGGCATCAGCCCCTTAGAGAAGCTTCTACTGCCATCTTAATTGATGGTAGCCACGCACACAACGTGCAGGGCATTCTCAGAAAGGGAGGAGAGGTAGGTGGAGTGTGCTGGTGCCATGGGCCCGCATGGTCTATGGAGGTGGGCTAGGAGCTCCGTCTCTATGATCTGTGGCAGGGTCAGGAGTCAACCCTGCTGAGAATTGTAGAAGGGGAGTGCTACCCCCACACCCTAAGGAGGGGCCCTTCAGGGGCCCCTCTGGCCCACAGGGGCCCATGGCCAGGGCCCGACCTGGCCTCCCTTTGGTGCTGGCCCTGGTCCCTAATTTAAAATGTTTTCCATATGAAAATGAAGTTCTGAAAGTCAGTTTGAAATATAATTTGGATGTGGCAACTAAAACGGATGGTTGTGGCTACTTGACAAATCTGGTTAGTGGATAAAATGTGTAAATAATGACTAATTTATTTATTTATTTATTTATTCTTGGATTTATTAGTCGCCCATCTGGCTGGTTACCCAGCCACTCTGGGCAACGTACAAAACAGAATAATACATTAGACATTAAGCATACCATAAACATTAAAATATTAAAACATACAGTAAAAGTTTCAACCCATCCCAAAAGCCTGCCTGAAGAGCCAGGCCTTTAAATTCCGGCGGAAGCTTATCATAGAAGGGGCATGTCAGAGATCATTTGGGAGGGAGTTCCATAGGGTGGGGGCCAATATTGAGAAAGCCCTCTCTCTGGTCCTCACCAGCCTAGCTGATTTAACCGGTGGGATCGAGAGAAGGTCTTGAGAGGCTGATCTTGTCGAGCGGTATCCCTGACGGTGCTGGAGGCGCTCCTTCAGATAAACTGGGCCCAAACCGTATAGGGTTTTAAAGGTCAAAACCAACACCTTGAATTGGGCCCGGTAAACAACTGGTAACCAATGTAACTCCTTCAAAACTGGAGTAATATGATCTTGTCGGCGGCTACCCGACAATGATACAATCACCTGATACTGTGGGATGCCCCTGGTTCAGTTCCATGCTTCAGTAATGTCTGTGAGAATACCCTCATGTACATGAATAGACTGCAAAATCCAGGACTGGCCAGTTACATATGTAATTAGGTTGAAAACCTCTACAACTGAAGAAACTAAGGAAGACAAAGACTGCAAAAAGTGATATAAATATTGTGAAAAGAAAATTACATACTGAAAAAAATATAAGCTTCTTGTTACATTTCAGGATAATTAGACTTCTGTTTATTAAACTCTGAAAGAAGACAGATACCTAGTGTTGTTTTGCCCCATGTACTGCCATGTTGATCAATATTCTGGCTTTGCTCTCTGAAATTGAAAAGGAAGGGGAACTTTGTCCATTTTTCTTCCATTGTTTGTCTGGCTCAGTGCTTTACTTCTAAAATGAAAGCATTACATAGGCTGGGCAGTCATGTTGTTTGACCTGGAAGTCATTATCCCTAATCCCAGTTCTGTGAGGGCTTCTTGTGATTACACAGGGGTAAGAACCATATTATTCTTGGGGGATCAGAGAAGAAAAATGCTTTAAGAATTGGTGCCTGAGTTGTTTTCCCCCCTCTTTCCTCCCTGCCTCTTTCTTCTTGTGTGCCTTGTTTGTTAGATTGTAAGCTGCGGACAGGGGACTGTCTTGTATTAATTGATTGTATGTAAGCCACTATGGGAGCCCTTTTGACTGAAGAATGGGGTACAAATAAATTAAAGTGCTTTCTGTCATTGGTGTCTTCTCTACCAAATCATCTTCTGTCTGAAGGTGCCTGTCCTGTTCTCACTAGGCTCCTCAGGAGGCAAGAGACTTCCCAGAGCTAAGACAGTATCCAGGGACAGTCCAAAGTCAGAGTCCAGACTGAATCCACAACAACAAATGGATTGGGCAAGAAGCAAAGTCAGAGCAGTCAAAGGTCAGGAGTCAAACAGTCTGTGGACTATGCTGGTTGAGGGCAAGGCAAGAGGCAGGTCCAGAGTAGTCAAAGGTCAGGTCTGTAGTCAACAGGTGATTAGCAGCCAGGTTAGGTACAGAGTTGGTTTACAGACATTGTTCCAGGAGCTCTTCCAGCCTAGCATTGGAATTTTTATGCTTGAGCTGCTCAACCCTATTAATCACCTACAGCCAGTCCTTTACTCCCGAGGAGTCCGAGCCTGCAGTTGAGCACTCCTGTGGATGGGCCTGGTCTCCAGCTGGTATTTGAGGTGATGCCTCTTCCTTTGACTTGGGAATCGTTCAGCCTTGATGTCAGAGGCTGAACTTGCCCTCTGCACAGATGGTCCTGGCTCCTCATCTTCAGATGGAGCCTGAACCAGGGCTGGATCCAAAGTCGGAACCTCCTGGTCTTTGTCTTATGAGGATTCCCCTGATAAGGACTCCCTAGCTGGCCCCTGATTGTGCCAACAGAGCTGTCATTTAGGCACCTGCTGATGACATATATCTTCTAGGCCACCTCTGGCTTTTAGTACCAATATGCTTAAATTTACCTTGGATTGGATATTTTACTGTTTTGTATATGTGCTTTTATTGCTGAGTGTTTAATGTTAATTCTGTACAAATTCTGTACACTGCCTTTGTATTTTATGGATGATGATATAAGGTATTTTGTTTTTATGCAATATTAAGTAAAAATAATGCACAGAGCATTATTATTAATACAGATGTGAGCCTTGGAATTGAAAGCAGGTTCCAAAGCTAAGCCTTAATGAATTGTGGCTCAGGATGCTCTAGTCTCTTGGCAGCAAGGTTGATAAAAACTAGTGATTTTAAAAAAAAAGTTAAAAAATTAGATTTTTTTATTTAAACAGAATTTTTAATTTAAATCAGATTTCAAACTTTTTTTAAAACAACTAATAAAAAGAGCCTAGATTAAAGATATAATCATAAATACTAATTATACAACTTCTGAGGATATTCTATGAATATGTTAACAGCAGTTTATGGAGATGTGAAATAACCTGATTAGTCCTATTCTGCAGATGGGGTAAATGAAGTGCTCTCTCGCTCTTGCTGTCGCTCTCACTCTCTTACTCTCGCTCACTTGCTCACTCACTCAAGAATTTGCCTCTATCTAAGTGCAAAGATAGAGAAGGTCAGTGAATAGAGAATTTGGGAAGATGGAGTAGATCCCAGCTCTTAACACCAGTGGCCTCTTCGGCAGGTGTAGAGAGAATGTTTTCTTCCTTAGGACTAAATTCATTCTAAATTAGGGGGGAAAGTTGGGAAGTGAAAAAGGTGGAAAGCTTGTATTTCTTTTCTAGACAATGAACAAGGAAGACAAAAGTGAAGGAGAAGAAGACTGAATTAACTGTACTACCAATATTTTAAGTTTCTCATGTTGACTTGGTTAAAATTGCCTAAATTTAATTTTTGAAGAACTATCTAAAAACTGAAATAGTTAACCATTCAAAAAGTCATGTGCGTGTTTTGTTAATGTTGTTTGTTCTTCTGGTTAGTTTTCTTACTCAACAATCTTAGTTCAGTTTAAAAGCCTGTTTGGTGGTGGTGATTCTGGGACATCATGACAAATATATCATGATTCGTTGAACAGTTCAATCTGGTTTATCTCCTGAATGACTTCATAAGTTAGTTCTGCTTTAATACTAAAATGACCAAATTATCATCCCATTTTTTGATGAAAAGTAATCAGAAAAAAATTCAGAATATTTGCTTAGTGTGTACCTTCCTTCTCAATGAAACCTACATCTCCAAATATGTATTAAGATTATATTAAACAATAATGTACTTCTACTAAAAATGATTATTAAATAGAATCTTCCTAACTAGTAATTTAAACTGTGATTTAAATCATTGAGTTCTTCAGAGAAGCGATTTAAATCATGATTTAAATATATTTGTTTTAAACAGGGCTGTGGAGTCGATACGCCAAACCTTCGACTCCGACTCCTCTATTTTTCTACTGTCCGACTCCACCCAGAATTGCTTCCAACTCCACAGCCCTGGAAAGGGTTGTAAATGTCTTTTTAAATTGGAAGCTCTCATAGGAGCATTTTTATCACTGCCTGAATATGTGCCTGATCTTGGCATCACAGCATTTGTCTTCATCTGGGTCCTGTGTCATACAATGACACGCAAAATGTTTTCCATCTTGAGTTATGGTTAAATGCTCAACTGCAGCTGACTTCATGGGAAGCTTCTTTGACATTTTGAACTTCTTGACAGTAAGGGCAGTTCGGCAATGGAACCGACTGCCTAGGGAGGTGAAGGGATCCTATTCGCTGGATGTCTTCAAGCAGAGGCTGGACAGCTATCTGCGGGAGATGCTCTAGCTGTGGATTTCCTGCTATGAGCAGGGGGTTGGACTCGATGGCCTACAAGGCCCCTTCCAACTCTATGATTCTATGAATTTATATTTTAAAAAAATTGTAAATCAAAATTTATTTTGAAGCCGGTGTCGGAGTTGGTACATTTCTTCTGACTCTACCCAAAATTGCTTCCGACTCCATGACTCCGACTCTGACTCCACAGCCCTGGTTTTAAATCAAATCAACCCTACTTGGCAGGTTGTACATTGGAAAATCCCTATTATAATAGCTATAAAATAGAACCTCTGTATTTGGGGGCAGTGTACCTCTGTGAATAAAAGGGGATGACTATTTTATGCTTTGCTTGTGAGTTTTTCAGGGTCATCTGTCTGGTCACTGTTAGAAATAGAATACTTGAATTGATGATGATTGGTCTCTTCAAGCAAAACAATTAGACTATGTCACTTCCCATCATCATGGTTCTTTTAACTTTGGTAGACTCAGGAAGCATAACTGTTATGCAAAGTTGGAGGGCAGATACTTTTCAGTGTTGCAACTGGGGATGGGGTGGTGGTAAGCAAAGGTATTTGCAATGGGCTATTTTCCATTGATAATTCATTCTGACACAGGTGGCTGTGCTGTTCCTGTTGTGTTGGCTAACTTTCCAACAACAGTTTTGGTGTCAGTGGAAAAGTGCTTTTTTTAATGCATCTGAATAACTTCTCAGAACTGTGTGGAAGTTCTGGAACTCTAGCACAAAGAAAAAACATCAATAAGTGACACTTGGAAGCCTCCCCCCCTAAAAAAAACCCCTTAAAATGTTAAGGGATGTGGTTGGTTTATAGATAACTTTGTGCAGATTTTCCGCCAAGCCAGGGCTGGTAGAGGGGCTGAGAAGTTTGCTTCAAATTCTTCTATGAGGTGATAATCTTATTACTTCTGTCTGGCAAACTTGTGTCACTGGTGCATTTTTATATTTATATTCTGTTATCTAGAAAAGTGAAATTATCCATGGGTGGAGGGAGTAATTCTGTTTGATAAGTTATAGACCACTCACCGACTCCACTTCTTGTTCCCAGTAGTTCCTAGGTGAAATGATAGGACTGAGATAATTTTCCCCATAATAATTTCTGCTTCAGGAAGCTTTAAGTTGCAACAAATTACCAGATGCAAGTACTGCAATTTTTATAGTTTTCAGAACTATCATCCAAGAATAGAGTAGTGTATATTTTTTACTGTGTGACTCCATACCTGTTCTTTAGAAGCAAATTGGTTAGATTTACTATGAAATGCATAATGTAGTACAACCTATGTGCCTAAGCTATTCTGACAGCCTGAACTATTATTTGTCTTTTGGGGGCCCTTTGAAGCTTAAAGTAAAAGAAGAGAACAGCAGGGTGAAAAAGTGCTGCTGCTGTGGAACTGTACTATATTCTGTAACTAGGAATGCCAGCACATGAATAATGATGGATGAAAAGCAGCAAAAGAGATGAATGGTAATGGGGGAAGCAACCTGCATGTACAGAGCAGGGTAGTGAGGGAAGAAAAGCACCCCATTCCTAAATTATTTTGACAGGTATGATTATTTATTATTTTATTTATTATATTTGTAGCTTACTGCATCTTGTGTTGCCACCCCCTGCACATTCCTTGGAGGTGGCACATGAAGAAGGGCCTCAGATGACAAATGCAGGCTCCAGGTAGGTTCATGTGGAGAGAGGTGGTCTCTGAGGTGTTGGGCTCCTGATGTGCGTAAGGCTTTATAGGTCAAAACCAACACTTTGAATTGAGCCCGGAAACTAATTGGCAGCCAATGCAGTTGTGCAAAGATCAGTGTTATATTATCAAACCTACTTCCATTCAACAATTTGGCCACTGAATTCTGCACTAGCTGCAGTTTTGAAACTGTCTTCTAAGGCAGCCCCATGTATAATGGATCGCAACAATCTAACCTAGAGGTTACCAGAGTGTAGATAAGATTGCAGCTCCGCTACCAGCCAAAGCTGATGGAAGACCCTTCATGCCACTGAGGCCACTTGAATCTCCAGTGACAGAAATGCTTCCAGAAGTCCCCCCAAACTATGCACCTGCTCCTTGAGGGAGAATGCAGCCCCATCCAGAACTGGTTGAACTCTACCTATCTGGTCAAAGGAACCACCCACTAACAGTCCCTCAGCCATATTTGGATTGTAATTCAGTTTATTGGCTCTCACCCAGTCTGTCACAAAGGCCAAACACTGGTCTGGCACATCTACTGCCACATCTGTGGTTGCAAAAGAGAAATAGACTTGTCATCAGTATGCAAATAACACACAACATACTCCAGATTCCTGGATGACTCCACTTGGTGGTTTCATGTAGATGTTAAACAGCATGGTTAATAAAACTGATGCCTGTGGCACAGTACATTAGAGGGTTCATGGGGCAGAGCAGCATCCCTTGAGCACCATCATCTGGAGATGATAATCCAAGTAGAACTGGAACCACTGTAAAGCAGTACCACCCCCTTCCAACTCAGACAGCCACTCCAGAAGAGTACCATGGTCAATTGTATTGAAAGCTGCTGAGAGATCAAGGATGAACAGAGTTGCACTCCCCTTCTCTTTCCTGACAATGGACATCTTACAGGATGACCATGGCTGTCTCCATGCCAAAACCAGGCCTAAATTCTGATTGAAATGGATCTAAAATCATTCCCATCCAAGAGAGCCTAGATCTGATTAGTGACTGCTTGCTTAATAACATTACCCAAGAAGGCAACATTAGTGACAGGTCGGTAGTTGTTTAATTTTTTTGTATTCAAGAAAGGCTTCTTGAGTGGACTTACTGCCCCTTCCTTTAAGCAGGGAAGGACTGTTCTTTCTCATAAATAGGCATTAAATCACCTCCCTGAGCCATCTAGCTGTGCCCTCTTTACTAGTTTTAAGGGCAAGAATCCAGAGCACATGTAGCTGCCTGCATCGATCCAAGCACCTTGTGCACATCCTCAGGCCATATCAACTGAAGTTCAACCAGCAAAACAGGATTAGACATTCTGTATACTTTTTGAGATTCACCTGCTATAATAGGAGAGTCAAAGTCCTGGAGGATGCAAGCAATTTTAGCCTCAAAATGCTTTGCAAAGAAGTCACAGTGAGTCACCATTGGTTCCACCAACTCGTTCAGGCCAGTATACAAAATGCCCAATAATACCTGGAAAAGCTCTGATGGATGGCATAGTGAGGATACAATAAAGTACTTATTTTCTGTCTTCACTGCCATTGAGTAGGCTCAATAATGAGCCCTCGCTAGTGTCCAGTTGCATTCGTTTGGAGCTTTTCTCCACTTGCATTCAAGCCATCTCACTGCTTGTTTCATTTTCCCCTAAGCTCTGGTGTATACCAAGGAGCTAGTTCGGCTTTATCAAGTAGGAGAAGGCAATCATGTCAGTAGCCCAGGTCATCTGCATATGTCACAAATCAGCCAGGGGTTTGACAGGAGCATCAGTCATACCCACCAGAAAATCCCCCAGAACCGTCTGGAAACTAATTGGATCCATCAGTTCCTGAGGGTGGATCATTCTAATAGGGTCCCTCTTGCCATGCAGAGGAGGAAAGCTGCTAAAAGACTAAAACTCAGTAGGAAGTCATCTGATCATGAGAAGGGACTGGTGTTAAAATCCCCCACCTACAGATCATCCTCTTTTGCCTGGCTGAGAAGACCATCCAGAATGTGGTATGCCACATGAATTGGTCTGATGACATGTTGGAACAGCTCCATAGTTGTCATGGTGGCCACAAAGTCCTGAGCTGCCCCAGAATTGGTGATCACAGCATGAATGTTGAAGTCCTCCAAGACTAATAGCCTGGGGATCTTCAACATCGCTGAGATCACTCCTGTCAGTTCAGGCAGGGAGACAGCTGGGCAGTGAGGTGGGCAGTAAACCAGAAGAATCCCTAATCTGTCCTGATTGCCCAGTGCAAGGCACAAACACTCTACAGCCCTACGCCAGTGTACAGGAAGCCCCGGAGAGAGATTTAATTCCTATAAACTATAGCAACCCCCTGCCCTGACCCCCAAGTTTGCCTGATGCTCAACTGACTACCCAGGTGGGCAATGCTGGGTAAGATGAATTCCACCCTGCTGACCCATCCAGGTCTCAGTAATACAAGGCATGTGAGCTTTCTCATCCACCATCAAGTTGTGGATGAGAGAAATTTTATTTCAAACTAACCTGGCATTTAATAGCAGCATTCACAGGTCTGAGAGTTGGCTGATAGAACAACCACAATTCCTCTGGCTAGAGAAGTGGCTGGCTGGCAGACAACACAGCCACTAATTTTCTGTGTTGTATCCCCCATACCTGGCATGCCCTTCTCTCACAGCATACCTCTCCTCCTTACCTGAGACTACTGTAATTGTCCCCTCCCAAAGCACTCCCCAACTGAGTCTGCCCTTAACGCATATCAACCACTCAAACGAAGCCTTTGAGGTACACATCAGCCCAGCTGTTATACACCTAAGCCCCTGGATGTCAGTCCCTGTAGAGCTGTCACCGTAGCAAGGGATGGGCTCTTCTGCAGCTGTTAGGTGACAGAAGGAGGAAAGAGCAGCAACTTTACAGAGGAGTGGGTGGGTGGAGATACTCAGTTGCTCCTTGATGGTTCTGGCTGCTGCCTCTTAATAGCAACAATGACACCAGAAAAAATTCTTGAGGGGCGCAGACAACAGAAAAAAAGAAGGGGGGGGGGAGAAAGTATATTTCTAGGTTGGCAAAATATACTAGGTGGGGGTGAACCACTTGTTTGGTGGAGTACTTGCCCCCGTCCCCCTTTGTTGTTGCCCATGCTTAGTAGAAGTCCAGCTTCTAACTGAGGTGCATGATGGCCCAGTTATTATACCCCCTTGCCCCTGGATGTCAGCCCAGGTGGAGCTGTTACTTACAGCAGGCAAGGGGTGGTCTCTTCTACAGAATAAGGAAAGGGCAGCAGCTTTGCAGAGCAGGGAGTCACCTGCTCCTTGGTGATCCTGGCTGCTGCCTCCTAGTAATAGTCCAGCCTCTAGGCATGGTGTGAATCTGTATCAAGATTGGTGAATATATAACATTTATTAAGGTATTTCTTTTCACTCACATTTATTATTCTAACTATTAAAACTTATCAAGATCAAAATAAACATCTTCCATTTTTGCATTAATGAGTGCCAGGTGTTTGTCATTACTTGAGTCATTTATTGAGTCTCTTATTAAGGTATGCATACATTTTAGGCAATCTTTAAATCATTAACTTGAGACCTAGTTCCTTTTTTGTTTCTGTGTTTTGTAATTACATTTAGTTTTATATTTATTTAAACTACTTCTTGCTAAATCCTCATTGCCAAAGCCTTTCTGTATAATTCCAGTAACTAGGCATATATGCACCAAAGATCCAGAGTTGTTTGTCTGCTTTTAATTATTATTAAGGGCCTGATGCATATGGTTACAGAAAGATGGTAAATCCTCCCTGTTTTTAATTGGGATAGATTGGCAAGCATAGATTTAGCAGCGTCTTTTTTTAGAATATGGCCTAGCAACTGGAGAAGGTCAAGGACAGAGAGCAGGCTAGAGAACAGTCTTGGGAAGCCACCAGGTGAATATACACAAATATTGGAAAGATGAAGTTGAAACAGATCTGTTAAGGATCTGTGATTAATTGCTCAGATATTCTAGTAAAAAATATATCTAAAGCTTATATAGATGGAGGGGGCATGATTTCTGAAGTGGTTGGATGTAATTAGATAAGCTAACTGCAGTTGAAGATGGCTGGGAATGGAGTAGCTGCAATTTCATAGAATTATAGAGTTAGAAGGGGCTTATAAGGCCATCGAGTCCAACCCCCTGCTCAGTGCAGGAATCCAAATTAAAGCATACCCAACAGGTGGCTGTCCAGATGCCTCTTGAATGTCTCCAGTGTTGGAGAGCCCACCACCTCCCTAGGTAATTGGTTCCATTGTTGTACTGCTCTTAACGGTTAGGAAGTCTTTCCTGATGTTCAGTTGAAATATTGTTTCTGTAACTTGAGCCCATTATTCTGTGTCCTACACTCTGGGATGATCAAGAAGAGATCCTGGCCCTCCTCCGTGTGGCAGCCTTTCATGTACTTGAACACTGCTATCATATCTCCCCAAAGTCTTCTCTTCTGAAGGCTAAACATGCCCAGTTCTTTCAGTCCCTCTTCATAGGGCTTTGTTTTAGTCCCCTGATCATCCTCGTTGCCCTCCTCTGAACCTGTTCCAGTTTTTCTGCATCCTTCTTAAAGTGTAGTGTCCAGAAGGAAATTGATCACACACCAAAACAAGATGTGCTGATAATTGTGGGAGACTGGAATGCAAAACTAGGGAAGAGAGAAGAACTTAGGAATTGTGGGGAAATGGGGCTTAGGAGACAGAAATGGAGCAGGAGAAAAACTTATTGAATTCTGTGAAGCCAATAATTTGTTTCTTGTGAACACATTTTTTTAACAACCGAAAAGAAGACTGTAGAAGAGGACGTCACCAAATGGTCAATATAGGAATCAAATTGATTATATAATTGGTAGCAGAAGATGGAGAAGTTCCATACTTTCTGTGAAAACAAGACCAGGTGCAGACTGCAGTACATATCATGAACTGGTCGTATTTATTTATTTATTTATTTAATTCAGTTTTTATACCGCCCATAGCAAAGCTGTCTCGTATCAAAAATCAGAATAAATCTAAAGAATAACAACAGAGCAATCATAATGCCAAAATACAATTTAAATAACATCCCAGAAGAATATAAAGATCAAACAAGGAACAGGTTTGAGGCTTTAAACTTAGTTGACAGAGAACCAGAAGAACTATGGAGTGAAGTCAGAGACATGATCAGGGAAGAATACAAAAAGACAATACCTCTAGTTAAAAAGAGAGGGAGACCTCAGTGGATGAGTGGTGAAACCCTTAAAATGGATAAAGAGAGAAGGAAAGCAAAAGCAAGAGGAGATAGAAACACAGAACCCTAAATGCAACAATACAGCGACTAGTTCGTAGGGACAAAGAACTACTACAATAGTTATTGTATAGAAATAGAAGAGGACAACAAAAAGTGAAGAACAAGAGCCCTGTTCCAAAAGATTAGAGAAATGAAAGGGAAATTTAAACCACAAGTAGGGATATTGAATAATCAACACTGACTGATCGAGATGAAATAAAATGAAGATGGAAGCAATACACCGAAGAACTCTATAAAAGAGATGCCAGCATGACAGATTCATTCACGGAGGAACCATATGATGAAGAATCAGAAATTTTAGAATGTGAGGTGAAAGCTGCCCTTAAAATTCTCAGTGGCGTTCCCCACTCTCTGGAACTCCCTCCCGTATGATCTCCGGCATGCCCCTTCCCTGAATGTATTCTGCCAGGCCTTGAAGACCTGGCTTTTCAGACAGGCCTTCGGGACTTCCGGGGAGGGTTAATCTCTATGACTAATTGCCTATTACTCTGAACTGTCATTGTTTTATAATTTTTATCGTTTGTATTGTATTATTATGATGTATTTTATTGTAACTGAGTTGTACGTCGCCTAGAGTGGCCACTGGCCAGATAGGCGACACACAAATTATTATTATTATTATTATTATTATTATTATTATTATTATTATTATTATTATTATTAAAATACTTGGAAGAAACAAATCACCAGGAATAGATGGCATACCAATAGAGTTGCTACAAGCTACTGAGACTGAATCTGTCCAAATTTTAGGATTTAGAAAGGGAAGAGGCACCAGAGATCATATCGCAAACATACGTTGGATAATGGAATGGACCAAGGAATTTCAGAAGAAAATGACCGTGTGCTTTATAGATTACAGCAAAGCCTTTGACTGTGTAGATCATGAAAAACTATGGAATGCTTTAAAAGAAATGGGGGTGCCACAGCATCTGATTGTCCTGATGCACAACCTATACTCTGGAGAAGAGGCTACTGTAAGGACAGAATATGGAGAAAGCAATTGGTTCCCCATCGGAAAAGGTGTGCGACAGGGGTGTATTTTATCACCCTATTTGTTTAATCTATATGCAGAGCATATCATACGAAAAGCGGGATTGGACCAAGCTGAAGGAGGTGTGAAAATTGGAGGGAGAAATATCAATAATTTAAGATATGCAGATGATACCATACTACTATCAGAAACCAGTAATGAAATACATCCCTGTCTCACACCTTTTCCTATTGGGAACCTCTTGGTTTCTCCATATCCTGTCCTTACAGTAGCCTCTTGTGCAGAGTACAGGTTGCGCATCGGGGCAATCAGATCCTGTGGCACCCCCATTTCTTTTAAATCATTCCATAGTTTTTCATGATCTACACAGTCAAAGGCTTTGCTGTAATCTATAAAGCACAGGGTGATTTCCTTCTGAAATGCCTTGGTCCTTTCCATTATCCAACGTATGTTTGCAATATGATCTCTGGTGCCTCTCTTCCCTTTCTAAATCCAGCTTGGACGTCTGGCATTTCTCGCTCCATATATGGTAAGAGCCTTTGTTGTAGAATCTTGAGCATTACTTTACTTGCATGGGATATTAAGGCAATAGTTCGATAATTAATGCATTCCCTGGGATCCCTTTTCTTTGGAAGTGGGATATATGTTGAACACTTCCAGTCTGTGGGCCATTGTTTTCTTTTCCATATTTGTTGACAAATTTGTGTCAAAATTTGGACAGATTGAGTCTCAGCAACTTGTATCAACTCTATTGGTATGCCATCTGTTCCTGGTGATTTGTTTCTTCCAAATACTTTAAGAGCAGCTTTCACCTCACATTCTAAAATCTCTAGTACTTCATCATATGGTTCCTCCGTGAATGAATCTGTCATCCTTGCATCTCTTTTATATAGTTGTTCAGTGTATATCCTTCCTCTGAGTTTGGATGCATCTTAGTCTGGTGTCTCAGCTTTGAGCATTCTGCCTTGGGTGACCCTGCTGGGAATCTAGCCTCTTGGTCTAGACTCCTGACGGCATTGCTGTCAGGTTCTTTCATACTCTCAAACTGCTTACCATGTTCAGAGCTTGGAAACGTTACTTTTTTGAACTACAACTCCATCAGCCCCAGCCAGCATGGCCACTGGAATGGGCTGATGGGAGTTGTAGTTCAAAAAAAGTAACTTTTCCAAGCTCTGACCATGTTAAGGTGTGCATCCTAGAGGAGGAAATGAGGGTATAGATTGATTAATAATTTGTAACGCATGGATATGTGTGGACAGGGAAGTTGATACCCTTTTTGAGAACTAGTAAATATTGTGGACTGATTTGCAAGGCTGACTGAAAATACAGCAAAATATCGTGATGATTTTAAAAAAAATCTCTACTGTATATTTAAGTGGTAAATTCCTAGTAGTGGGTATTTAGTGAAACTTTTCATTTTTTAATAAAATAGGTTGATGTTGCAGCCTCTGACATGGCCACAGCCTCCCCAAGATCTGGAAACAGTAATAACTACAATGGAAGACTACAAATGCAAGTAACTAGTAAGTAAAATTCTGTAAATTATGGATTTAATCTTTTGTCTGGCCAGTTGTTAGCACAGGCTGTAACTAGCTAACACCTGTGTTGAGTAGAAATTGCTCTAAGGTGAACCAGTGAATGCTGATCTAGTCCTGTGTTTTTTTGTCCCTTTATATGGAAGATAGAATTTGTGCTGCGCAGTAAAATGAATTACCATAGTGTTTCTTTGTCTCTCCTGTCAGTGACAGTGGGTAAAATAATTGTATCTTTCCTTTGTAATCCTAAACAAGGATGTTGGTGTGTATTTTCCATACTTTACAGACTTTATTGTTGTGCTGGTGGATAGTAGTAGTAACTAACATTACACCAAAATGTTGCAGTGTGGAGGGAGTGCTTCTGTTCAGTTTTCTGGCCATTCCGTTTTTCTGTCCCTCCTGATTTTTTGTTCCTTCCTCCCCCAGACAGTTAGCCAAATATCCACTGAGCTTGTTTAGTCGTCCTTGCTGTTTTTGGTATTGCTCCCTTTGGTTTTGTACATCTGCAAGCCTTCAGGTTCTTATAAGTCTGCTGAAGGTCTTTTGTTCATAGATGATGCTATTTTGATTACATAAGGAGCGGCACACAGAGAATTGAGTTTGCTATTAGTAATACATATTTTTGTTTAGCCATTAATTATAACAAATATGTACAACTATAAAATAGATAACAAATTTGTTACAGATTTGGAAAAGCTAATACAGTATAGTAAGTAACATATAAACTAATTTTTCATGAATTGCTTATGTGGTCAAAAATAATTCAAAACTATCTCCTTTACCAAGGAGAGAATTGATTCCTAAAAAAGCTTGGTGAGTGTGTATTGCAGAGATGGCAGACACAGTAATTTTTATTTTTTCGTAATCCATTTTATGTTGTCGCTTAGGAACAATGCTATTTTCTTCTGAACAGATTAACTTTGAATTTTCAGCAAAATTGATCCCAGCAGTTTTCCTCTTCCAGTATTATAGACGGGGCATTATAGATGGGGCATAGCCATCCATTATACCTGCTGCTGCTGCAGAAACTGCAGGTCTCTCTTGTGGTCTGCTGCCTTCTTGGACAATCAGGAAAATATAGTTTGCTTGGACATTTTAATGGTTAGCCATTCTATCTGAGCTTAATAGAAACAGAAATGTTAACACATCTTAGTTACCATAAATGTTATAAGTGAACTCTGTTTTATTTTTGTACGTTTCTTTGAGGGCTTATTTAGCTGAAAAGTGACTAATACATATTTATGTTCTGCTTTAGAATTATCATAGGATTTCATATATATTATCTCAGTAAACACAAATGCTTTACTTCATCTTTCTGGTCCTCAAATCCAATAAATATACCTCAAAGCCAAAACAGTATATTAGAACTCTGAGCTAGTATGACAATAAAGAGTTAGCAGTCTGAGATGTCATCTTCCCTGGCAATGCCAGCCTCCATTTAGTTAGCTCTTTGGTCTCCTGAGAACCAAAAGCAAACACAGCAGCTTTGTGCAGTTGCTTCAGGTCCAAATGCATTTCACAGCCCTGAGTCTTTCGCTGGTAACCAGTTGCATACAATTAATGTTTGCAAATGGTGAAACATAGGTATGTATGGGCAGACAATCTACTTAAATCTTTTCTAGTCTTAGAGATGTCCAGTGGTGCTTCTGACTTCTTCTCCCATCCAGTTTCTGCTGAATAACCCTGCATTTGAACATTCCAGGTTTAAAAACCATATATGATGGGGTACTGGGAGAGTGGCTAAGATTACAGTTGCTCTCAGGGTGCACTAGTCATGTAATTCTGCTGTAGTTAACTTGCATAGAATGGAACTACCGATGTCAAGTAAACTGCTGCTACTACTACTGGTGTTTAGGAAATTCATATACTGTTCTTCAAAAGACCACATGACGGTTTACAATATAATATAATAAACAACATTGTGTAAATATATAACATAATATCCATACAATACATATTATGTATAAGCAGTACATAATAATACATATTACTAGATAATAGTACATAATACATAGTGAGCAATACATAATAAGCAGTAGTGTCAAATTATACTGTTGTGTACGTAAGAGAGAATGAGCGGTTTGTTCCTAATAATTTGAAATGCTTGAGGAGTACTTCACTGTAGGTTATGTGTGCACATACATATGCCCTAGATACAGAATGCTTCTGTCTTATTTATTTATTTATTTAAAATATTTCTATCCCGCCTTTCTACCCTATAATAGGGCAGTCAGGGCGGCTTACAATAAAATCGAACATGTACAAAATAAAAATTGTACACAATAAAGATCACAAAAACATTAAAATAAATTAAAATACATAAAATGCAATTAAAATACATAAAATACTACAGACACACAAACGCACACACACATTTAGGGAGTGGTACTGAAGGGACTACAGAGGTAAAAATTAACATAGAAGGCATAAAGTCAGTGTCAGGCTCTACCCTCAGTCCCTATGCTATATCACACAATACTGCTGTTTCAAATGCGGCCAAAGATTTAAACACGCACAGGTCTGCAGAGCTTATCAGCTTACTTCTCTGGATTGCAGCCATGGCATGTTTTAGTGATGTTTTGTAGGTTGATGCTTCAGAGTGTTGTCATGTTGCTGTACTGCCTGTGACTATTTCAGTCAAGACCGAAGAAGGCTAAGTAATTTAAGCAAACATTAGAATAAATGGTGTTCGTGTTAATAACAATGGTCTTCTTTTCTGGTGTGAAAAGCTGTCAAACTCTGTTACCTACTTTAGTTTGTTGCCAGTTCTTCCATATATCTTTTTTGTCACCTGAATAATCACTCATATAAAATATAGGATATCTTTTATTACTTTTAGTTTAATTTGTTTTTCATGTATTTTATTCATTCCAGTTAGTTGTTAGTTGCTTTTTAGGGGCCTCACAAAGCATTGTACAGAAATTAATAAAAAGAGTATTACCTCAGGTAGTGTATGAAGCACTAAGTGGACGCAGAAAAATAGACACACAAAAGATACATAATTAGATCACCAGCAGTCTTTTAAGTTAACAGTAAAAAGATAATTTGTTAAGGCTGCCTTGAATGGCAGAGTGAAGGGGCCAAATAAATGTTAACTGGAAGAGAGACACCTGAGCGCCACGTGGAGGGGATGAGTAGAGCCCATTCGGCAGATTCAACTTCCCCCCTTAGGACAGAATTTCCACAAATTCCTATCATGGATTAGGGGTATCGTGGCTAAGGAAGTCAGGAACTCGGGGTACAGGCAGGGGCAGAGCCCAGTTTAAGATCTAAGCGCCATAAGAGGAAGCGCGGTTCCACATTGGGACATAAGAAAAGAGGGCATGTCTCGTCTACCCCAAGCAGCACCTTTCACTCTCCCCCCCCCTCATCCCCAGGCTCCTCCTCCCCTTCTCCTGTTCACCAAAGCAATCATGGGAAGAGGTACAAGGAGAAACAGAAATGCAACAGTAAAGACACACATTCCTCTCACCACCCTAGAAGTAAGCAAGGGGATAAGAGGGTGATGAGTAAACGGGCAGCTACAGCCTTGGGACTCCTGTCAGACTCGAATTGCTCTTCCTCCTCAGAAGGGAGAGAGGAGAGCTCTTAGAGGAAGAAGTGGAAGCACCTCCTCCTAAGGGGAGACTTTTTCAGGCAGAGTTTTTTTCTGCTCCGCTACCAAAGGCTAGATAGGTTTTGGAACTTCCCGAGGAACAACCCAAGGGGGGGGGGGAGCAAGGCACTTCCACTGCATCAAAAGGCTCCAAGGCAGCCTTCCCAGAGGGCCAATTGAAGATGGATATTCTGCTTTTCCCAGACTCATTCTAGGCTCTTTGGAACGCAGAATGGGCCAACCCAGCCAAACCCAAACCTGTGCATAAGCTGGTTAGTATACTCTATTCCTTTGCGCCCCTGATCATGGGACAGCTAAACACCCTGGCAGTGGACTCAGCAGTGGTTGCTCTCTCCTCTTCGGCTGCTATTCCCACTGAAGGGGAAGGGGGACCAAAGGATGCCTGTGATAAAAGGGTGGAGACTGCACTGTGTAGGTATTTTGAGGCACAAGGTGCAGTTTTCAGAGCTTTGGCTGTGGCATCAGTGTTTACGTGACAAACATGATGTGGGCAATGAACTGGCAGTCAGGGATAACATCCCTCAGCAAGTGAAGGATGCACTGAGGAAGATATCTCTGGCAGCAGCCTTCCAGGCAGATGCTACAAGGGATACAATGATGTTCAATGACAGGTCAATGGCTTCTGGCACGGTGGCTAGGCAGAATCTATGGTTCAGACACTGGGAAGTGGATCCTGGCTCACAAAGCCGTTTGGCGAACTCTCCCTTTGGGGGGGCGAGCTATTTGGAGACCCTCTGGAGAAAGTTTTAGTGGAGACAAGGGATAAGTAGAAGGTTCTTCCCATGGCAAAAAAAGACGAGGGCAAGACCAAACAACAGCAGTCTTTTCGGAGCTCCAGTCACTTTCAGCTTCAATATACCTCTGGGTATAAATCTCAATGGAGAAACTCAGACAGAACCTGCAACACCAACAGGTCCAGACAACAGTCCGCCTCTCCTTTCCCCTCCACTTCAAAGATATAGAAAGGGTCAAAGAAGGGGGCAAGCTCCCTGAGGCCAGGCCAGGAGCTCTGCATAGAGCCATAGGGGATTGTTTGCTACACTTTGCACGGGCATGACCACATCAGACCGCTGGGTTCTTTCCACAGTGTCGTCCGGTTACTCCTTGGAATTTTCCAGTCTTCCAAGGAAAAAGTTTATCGCAACCCCAAAGTCCAGGAGACCACGTAAACATTAGGCTTTTCTGAAGGCCATAGGTCACCTGCATACATGCGGTGGAACCAATGCCTGCTCGAGAGCAGGCTCAGGGCGTATACTCAATTTTTGTCCTGGTTTTGAAGAAAAATGGGAGTGTCCAGGCTATACTCAATCTCAAGTGGCTGAATTTGAGGATGTCTTACAAAAAGTTCAAAATGGAGACCTTGAAATCTATATCAGAGGCCATAGATTGAGAGGACTGGATGGCATCAATAGACCTTTCCGAGGCCTATCTCCATATCCCAATTTGCCGACGACACAGGAAATATCTGCTTCCGTTACGCCAATCAGCATTATCAGTACAAGGCACTGCCCTTTGGTCTGACTCAGTTCCAAGAGTGTTCACCAAGGTACTAGTAGCTCTGGTGGCCCATCTGAGGACCTTGGGGGTGAGGCTTCACCCTTACCTCAACAACATCTTGGTCAGGGCACTCTCCAGGTGTCAGTGTGCCAGGGATGTACAGACAATGTTGCATTGTCTCACCGACCATGGTTTTGTGGTCAGCTACGAGAAGAGTACCCTGGAACCCACTCAGACCATCACTCATTTAGGGGTTCAGATAAACTTAGCCCTTTTCAACATGAAGCTCACTCAGGAGCAAGTAGACAAGATTCGGGACCTCATGGCAAAAGTGGATGCTTCAGAGTCAGTAGACCTGATGGATCTAGCCAAGTTGCAGGGAATGCTAGCTTCCTCTCATGCCTTGGTGAACTGGGCCCAGTTTCATTCTCATCCCCTGATGCAGGTGCTGTTGCTTTTCCAGCATCAGATAGCAGAGTCAGGCAGGTTGAGGATTCCAATCAGTCCAAATCTGCATGTGGAGTTGGGATGGAGGTTGGCTCCTCAGAGGCTGCTGATGGGGGTAAGCCTAGAATCATCAGTGAGAAAGATTCTGACCGCGGATGCCAGTCTCTACGATGGGGGGCACATCTGGATACTCGTGACATAGGGTGTAAGGAAGGACAGCAAAAGGTGACACAGTATCAACTGGTTGGAGCTACGGGCCATGCATCTAGCACTGCAGGAGTTCACATCACAGGTCTCAGGCTCACATTTTGGTGAGATCTAATAACACCATTACCAAGGCATATATCAATCATCAAGGAGGAACGAGATTGGCTGCTCTGGCAAAGGAGGCCCGGAGGTTGTTGAGTTGGGTCGAAACTCATCTCCTGTCCCTGAGGTCAGAACATGCGGTGGGAGTCCAGAACATAACTGCGGATTGGCTGAGCAGGACCTCGCTTTCAGATACGGAGTGGCGTCTTCATCCTCTGGTCTTCCAACAAATCATCAAGATCTTCAGAGTCCCACAGGTGGATCTTTATGTAACGTATCAGAATGCTTAGCTCCACAGGCTTTTCTGTCGTTTCCACCACTTAGAAGCTCAGGGGCTGGATTCACTGGTGACAGACTGGCCAGTGGGTCTCCTCTATGCCTTTCCTCCCATCCCTCTCATTCTACAGACAGTCAGACGCATCAAGCATCTGAAAGCCAAGGTGATTCTGATAGCTCCATGCTGGCTGAGGAGGGCATGGTTTCCAGAGTTACTACAACTCTCAGTACAGGACCCATGGCACATATCATTGGTTGTAGTTAAACTTATGGTTTGTTAGCCAAATTGTAGCTTTATCAAACCATGGCTTAGTGTTATATGTGAACTAAGCCAATAAAGGGCTGATATAAACCACAATGTTGGCTTATTCGAATTTCATTATTTTGGTAGAACAGCCTTTATGATCATTGGCTTGGATCCTAAGATAAGTTAACTTAGGAAATTAATGGAAGGAAAGTCACATTCTCTCTCTCCCTTCCCCCTGCACCTGTGCCCTTTGAAAAGCCTCTCTGAAGAGTCATGGGCTCTCCTTAAAAAAGTAGGATAGGACGCAAGGGAGTTCTGGGAAAGGGGAGAATTTTGGGTGCTTCTGCCATTCCCCAGCAGCGCCCAGTACCCTATTGCATTGCTCAGGATAACTTTCTGATTATATGGAGAGGACTTTCAGGGGGAGGAGGGAATAGGACACATCTTCCATGAAGTTTCTTATTTCGGATCCATGCAAATGTCTTTTATAGTTTTATAATTAGAAACGTATTCTTTATTATTCCATGGAGAAAGAACATGTAAGATAGAAACGTGAACATGCACGTCTTGTTTATTTATGCTTCTCTGCACCAAACTTAAAAACCCAAATAGGACAAAAGACACGTGGAACAGCCTTTAGACTAGCTTTTCAGTTAAAGGATTGCTTGAGGATGACTCAAGGAAAGCTGAAAAAATAAGCAGCTATAATTTCCTTTATCCTACACAATATTAAATATTTTCACTGATCTGCTAAACATGTGACAAAAAGTCAGGCGGAGGGGTTAAGTAAATAGGATGTAGCTGGCTTTGTTTGTTTGTTTGTTTAAAATAGCAAAATAGCTGTCATATTGAGACAGCCTGGGGAGGGCAGATTTTTTTAAAAAAATGTTCTTATAAAGTGTTGCTCTTCTCAGAGTAATGTGATACAGTGACTATCTAATTTACTGTATTTGAAGGTCTGCTGGGGCTGTATTTTAGAGTTGAACTGCTGGCTACATTTTTCAGCAGAAGCTGAGAAAACAAACTTGTTTTTCAATTTATTATTATTGAATAGGTATGTTGGTAACTAGCTTTGTCATTTTACAACATGAAATGTTTTACAGTAGTTATAAGCAATTTTTTGTTAGTTTCTAGTGCCAGACTGAAAAGAAAAAAGAACTGGTTTGGTGGAACTGCCATCTACACAGAACTAGTAGCAGATAGTGAAGTTAAGAAAACATCTAAATCCAACAGTTCCTCAAATCCAAAATGGGATGAACAGCTGACTGTGTAAGTAGATTTTTTTCTGTTACATTATTGTGAACAGCTTCCTTGCAGTGGCATAATGACTCATATACCACTTAATTAAAAAAAACCTGTTTAAGTGGTTTACATTAAATAATATAAAATAGTATGTTATATTATTCAACAGGTATTGTTCCCAGTCCGCTGTTCCTCCTTTCCACAAAAGATCTGTGTACACACAAAGGATCTGATATTATTTGACCTGATGAGCATGTTAGATGGTTATATCTGAACTGAAACATTAATGGGAGAAGGAACTCATACAGAAAAAGGGAATCTTTTTTTTAAGTTTTGATCTCCCCCCCCAATCCCCTGGGATAAGTGATTATGTAATTGATGCTGTGCTCAGAGAGCAGTAGTGTAGTTGCAAATTCAAAAGTGCAGGGTCCCTTCATCATAGCTACACCACACTCTGTCACAGGCAAGCCCCTTTTCTACTTTCCCTTGCTCTCCCTGCTGTCTTGTAAGTCCACACTCCACTACAACAGATGTCCTTAGGAGCCAATCTGCATGAAAGGGAAGGCTGTGTGCTAGCTACTGAGAAGAACCATCTCAGTGACTGACTCACCTCCTTTCACTCTGATTGGCTCCAATCAGCATGAAAGGGCAAGGACTCTTCTCAGTGGTGAACACAGTCCATTTTCATGCTGATTGGCTCATACATAGAGACCTGGCTGGGACCCTGATCCCAAAAAAGTAACGGGTCTACAATCCCCCGTGACCCTGGATGACTGCAACCATGTCAGAGAGCATTGGGTAGGCACATTGCTTCAGGTCACCAAGTGGCTCACAGCAGCTGCACAGTGATCCAAGTATAACTAGTAGGTAACAGAATAAGCACTTGGCACGTCTAAAAAAATGTATTCACACTAACAATTGTATTCACATGATTCTCTCTGCCAGCACAGGCATTCAACCCCAAGAAACCCTAGGTATATCTAGAAGCTGGGATGCTGTATATCTCTTCCACTATGGAATTTCAGCCTGATATAAGCTGTGCCAAAACAAGATGCATGTCTCCTGGGTTGTGTAATATCCTGTGCCAGGGGAGCAGGAGACCTGACCTCTTTGAGATATTGGACTGCCCTACAAATTTGTCAGAATGCAAACACAATTTGGGTTGGTCTTTCACAGTCCAATGCACTTCCTGTGTAGCTTGGAAGAATTTGGTAACGTGCCTCTGAACATATGGTAAGTGGTGGCAACACATGCCATCTCCAAAGATAATTATATTTGTGTATGTTTGTTGGTGTTCTTCTTACTTTGCTTCTTTCCTGTGTTACTAATGTTTCTACAGAGAATCTAAACTAGAAACTTTTATTTCCCTCATTATTCATCCTAGAAATCTGTGTCAAATTTATTTTATTAATTTCAAAGCCTTTTTATTGCTCAATGTCATATGATGGTGAAGACAGCCTTTTGTGTTTCAAATTGGAGGTTATGTTCTATTTCTATTTTGGGTGCATTAACAGTTGAATCTGAAACTGCAGTTTGATGTAAAATCAGACTGATTACAATATGTTGCTATTTCAGCAATGACTCTTAGCTGTGGAAAAAAAGAGGATGCATGTTTTCAGCCTGCTATGTTTAAACCACTTCATTTAAGGCAAGGTGGGCATGGTCAATTAAAAACATAGAGCACACCTAGAATTTTGGTAGAATATATTTTACCTCTCACTGTTTTATCTTGTGCAAATTGAGACACTTCTGAGGTCCCCTGGAGACTATTCTGCAGAAGTCAGTGCCATTATTCCACAATTATTTTTGGAGGGTTTTTTAGTGCAAATTTTGCTCTACTTCACATATTCACAGAAATACAAACAAAAGAAAATGATTTCCTATAGGAAACGTCACTAAAATTGCAAAGGAAATCAGACATATTTAAAGTGACCATCTGAACTATATCAATTGTCTTAATGTTGCTTCCTCCCTGCTAAAACAAGATCAGCACAGCACATGTCTTCTTTCTATTATTTGGGGTGATTGCAGGTGTTGCCACCACTCACCATATGCTCAGAGGCACATTTTACCAAATTCTTCCAAGCTACACAGGAAGTGGATTGGACTGTGAAAGACCAACCCAAATGGTGCTTGCATTCTGACAAATTTGAAAAGCAGTCCAATATCTCAGAGAGGAGTTCAGGTCTCCTGCTCCCCTGGTGCATTTACTATAGCTGCCCAATTTCCTGCTTTTTAAAGTTTGATAGAAATAGCTGTGGGCTATAGGTACGTTCTTAAACCGCAAGGTTTTTTGCCTATTAGTGAATATTCCTGCTTTTTAATTCGGGAGGTAAGAAATGGGATCCTGTGCAAGTTTGCTGAGAATGGATTGATCATTTGCATGCTTATTGAGTTCAGTGGTATTTATTTCCCTGCAATCATGCTTAGGATAGGTGAAACTGACCACGGGATGGGGAGGGCAGGAGGAGGAAGAGGCGGAGGGGAGGACTGGGATGGCAGCAGGAAGGGGAGAAGAACAGGTTTGAACATCTGCATGTTTATTGAATTCAGTGCAATTAACTCCCGTGCAATCATGCTTAGGATAGGTAAAACTGACCGGGGGGGGCAGGGAGGGGAAAGGGGAAGGAGGGGATTGGAAGGGGTTGGGGATGGGGAGGGAGGGGCAAAGGAAGGCGGAGGGAAGAGGCAAGAGGGAGGGGATAGGAGGGAGGAGAAGGGAGGGTGGGTTTGATTATTTGCATACTTTTTGAGTTCAGTGGGATTTATTTCTGTGCAATCATGTTTGAAAATGGAAATGGACTGCCTTCAAGTCTATCCCCACCTATGGCGACCCTATGAATAGGGTTTTCATGGTAAACTGTATTCAGAGGTGGTTTTACCATTGCCTTCCTCTGAGGCTGAGAGGCAGTGACTGGCCCAAGGTCGCTCAGTGAGCTTCATGGCTGTGTGGGAATTCGAACCCTGGTCTCCCAGGTCATAGTCCAACACTGACCTGGGGGAGGGGCAGGGAGGGGAGGCGGAGGAGATTGGGTGGGTGGGCACTGGGAAGAAGGGAAGCCCCTTTCCTTTATTTATTTATTTATTATTTGATTTATATGCCGCCCTTCCTCCCAGCAGTAGCCCAGGGCGGCAAACAGAAACGATAAAAACACTTTAAAACATCATAAAAAGACCTTAAAATACATTAAAACAAAACAACATTAAAAACATTTTTAAAAAAGCTTTAAAAACATCTTAAAAAAAAGGTTAAAAACATTATTAAAGAAAACATATTAAAAGCAATTCTAACACAGACGCAGACTGGGATAGGTCTCAACTTAAAAGGCTTGTTAAAAGAGGAAAAGTCCTCAAAAAGCGCCAAAAAGATAGCAGAGAGCAAAGGGAAAACATTGTGAACAGTGTCATTGCTTTTCAGCATTTCCCCCACCTTTTTATTCTACAACAGGCACAGGTAGCCTCCCACCCAAATTTAAACCAAAGCTGTCCCTGGCCACATCCACACCAGGCCTTTATTTCACTTTGGACAGTCATGGCTTCTCTCAAAGAATCCTGGGAAGTGTAGTTAGTGAAGGGTGCTGAGAGTTGCTAGGAGAGGCTCTGTTCCCCTCACAGACCTTCAATCAGAGTGGCTGGCTGTTAAACTGCTCTGGCCACTGAAGCTCTGTCAGTGGAACAGGAGTCTCCTCTCAGCATCCTTCAGAAACTACACTTCCCAGGATTCTCTGAGGGAAGCCATGACTGTCTCACTTGAAATCAAGTCTGGTGTGGGTGTGGCACCCTGATTGGTCAAGCCCAGCAGCTGTGAGGCTTTTAGAACACTGACAGTTGGTTCTTACTGAGCATGCCCCGCGTTATCATAGGATTCCAGCCAAAATTTCTTAAATTAATTAAAAATCAGCCAGGCATTTTTTTAACCTTTAAACTGCAGAAGATGAAGGTCAGAGTATGGGGCAAGGTCAGTATTAGGATTACAGGTACTCTGTGAACATGGCTGATTTTTAATGAATTTCAACAGATTAGAACTCTCAGAGAAAAAAGTCCAAAAGGGCTCTGAGGTTTTTTCCTCTCTTTTTAGACTTTGAACTCTCGATTCTCTCTGACTGTTTTGTGTATCGCCATGAAAATTGACAGGGTTGTTAAGCAAGCGTTTCTGAGTTCAGTACTATACGTTTTGTAAGGTTTTGTTTTGAAATGAGCTTATGGGAAGCATCAGAATGGCATGGGGGTATTTTCAATGTGACATTCGGAATGTGAAAAACCCACGCTGGGCATAGTATACAGCCACTCTCATGGCTGTATGATATCTGAGATTTACTTGGACTTAGGTTGGGGACATAGCAGTGTACCTGCATTTTTCTTCTATATATAATTTAACAAAATATTATTAAACACACTGACAAATTTGACTGTCATTAAACACAGCAGCATATTAAAAAATACTGTATAGTGTAGATTAAGATCGAAAGTCTACTTGGATATTTTAGACCTAGCTGTTGTTTTGCATGCTGAGTATGATGAAACTAATATATTGCAATGTGCTACATATTTCAAGCTATAATAAAACTAAATTTGTTTGTTGTCTTTAGGAATGTGACTCCGCAGACCACTTTGCAATTTAGAGTTTGGAGCCATCATACTTTAAAAGCTGATGCTTTATTAGGAAAAGCCACTGTAGATCTTAGACAAGCATTGGAAAGACATGATAGAAGATGTAAGTTGCAAATTTATTTAATTTCCATTAATTAACCAAATCTTTATAAGAAATTGCATGTTTTATTTTTTTATATGTTTAACTGTACCTTCTGTTCCAACTGTAACATTTGCTATAGTCATATGTAAAGGCCCCTAACTGGACAGGGAAAACCTTGCTTCAGTTGTCCATGCACTGGTAACCTCCAAATTGGACTACTGCAATGCACTTTATGTGGGGCTGCCTTTGAAGACGGTTCGGAAGCTACAGCTCGTGCAAAATGCAGCAGCCAGACTGTTAACAGGGACTCGGAGGTACAAACATATAACACCGATTCTGGCCTGCTTGCACTGGCTGCCTATATGCTTCCGGGCTCGATTCAAGGTGCTGGTTTTAACTTATAAAGCCTTACACGGCTTGGGACCACAATACCTGATGTTTGAACCCGATATGAACCTACCCGTACGCTGCGTTCAACATCAAATGCCCTCCTTCGAGGGCCTACTCAGAGAGAAGCCCGGAAGGTGACAACGAGAAAACAGGCTTTCTCAGTGGTGGCTCCCGAATTATGGAATTCTCTCCCTGATGAGGTACGCCTGGCGCCAACATTGTTATCTTTTCGGCGCCAGGTAAAAACCTTCCTCTTCTCCCAGGCATTTTAATATGTTGATATTTTAATATTTAATATTTTAATATTTAACATCTGAACATCTTAATATTTTAACCAATTTAATACTTTTTAAATATTTAATATTTTAGTGTTGAGTTTTGTAGCTGTTCATGTGTTTAATTATGTTTAGGTTTCTGGTATAATTACTTTATTTTTAAGTTGTTTAATATATATTTTAATTGTATATTGGATGTTTATGTTGTGAACCGCCCAGAGAGCTTCGGCTATGGGGCGGTATATAAATAAATAAAGAAAGAAAGAAAGAAAGAAAGAAAGAAAGTATTTTGTCCACGCATTGGCAGATTATCATTAACTGACCTTGCTGGTGATTATAGGAATATTATGATTGATAAAGCATAACCCATAAAGCAGATGCTAATGTATATGAGCAAATCTGAATTAAGTTCTTTTGATTTTTTCAAAACCTAATGAGATCTTACTGTTAGATCACTTAGTTTTTTCTGAATGTATTAGACTGCTTACTCTGTCTTCTAAAGTCAACTGTCAGATTAGGGTTATCAGAAAGTGATATTTTGAGTCAATCAAGAAAAAAGCCAACAACATTGATTCTGGACAGTGATTCTTTCCCATATGAGCTGAGATATAAGCAAATGCCTTCCTAGAATAAACACAATTAGAGATTTTGGCAGAGTGATAAACTATATTAACCACTCCAAGTAGCTCTTCTAGTATGCTTCTACCCTGTGTGAGCAGCCTTTTGCTGTGTCTTGGACAGAGCAGCTGACATGCATTTTAAGTTTGTGGCTTCCTCAAAGTAAGAGCTGCTCACACTGGGGAGAGAAGTAGTTGCAGAATTATTTGCCTGTGCCACATCATGTGGGAGAAAATAGCAAAGGGCATAGGAAGCTGCCTTGCACTGGGTCATACCATTGGTCCATCCAGCTCAGTGTTGCCTACTGGCAGCAGTTCTCAATAATAATAATAATAATAATTTAATTTTTAGGCCGCCTATCTGGCCGAAGCCACTCTAGGCGGCGTACATATTAAATTCAATAAAATACAAAATACAGTAAATACAATAAATACAATAAAATACAAATAATCATCGGTGACAGAATAGCAGCAATTGTAATACATAGCAGCGGGGATTGAGTATATAATTAGCCCATCCCGATAGTCTCAAAGGCCTGACCAAACAGCCAAGTTTTTAATGCTCGGCGGAAGGTATCCAGGGAAGGGGCATGTCGAAGATCGAACGGGAGGGAATTCCAGAGAGTGGGGGCCACCACCGAAAAAGCCCTCTCTATAGTCCCCACCAACCTAACTACTTTTGTTGGTGGGATTGAGAGAAGGCCCTGCGTGGCAGATGTTGTCGGGCGGCATAGTTGGTGACGCTGGAGGTGCTCCTTCAGATAAACCGGGCCGAAACCATATAGGGATTTAAAGGTTAACACCAACACCTTGAATTGGGCCCGGAAAACTACTGGAAGCCAGTGTAGATTAAATAATACTGGTGTAATATGATCACGGCAACGGCTGTTTGTAAGTAAACGAGCTGCCGCATTCTGTACCAGTTGAAGTTTCCGGACCAAGGTTTTCATACAGGAGTCTTTCCTAGCCCTATTTGGAAATGCCAGTTGTTGAACCTGGGGTCTTTTGCATTCCTCAATCCTGAGTCTCACAGCCCCTTAAATACCCCATCATCCACATTTCAGCTTCCAGAACTCTCTGAAAAATCTTCCCTGGAGGCTGGGGAAACTCTTACGAAGGGCTTATGATATGACATTGGATGCTGCAGAAGGAGGGGAGGACATTGGGTTGAGGCAGCTTACATGAGAAAGAGCTCCACTCTCATAAGCTGTTTCCATCCAAATTTTCAGCAATTCTGTGTTCCTACTACAGCCCTCCTAAACAACATCCAAGACTTTACAAAAAGGTTCTGAAACGCCAAGGAGAGACTTTTGAGGAATCACAGAACTGGAGTGTGGAGGAGCGGTGGAAAAGCCCCACTATAGAACAGTTGAATACAACCTGCCTTGGTTCCTGACCAGAGAAGCAAACTCAGCACTTGAAGACTGGGTTTGGCAGTCAGTAATGAAATGCATCATCAAAACACACAAGGCATCTCAGGATACAAACAGGTGCAAAGAAGACATGGAAGCAGCAATGGAGAGTTGTTGCAACAACCTTATCACACCCAGACACTCTACAGGCGGGCACTTTACTTGCCTGAATTAATTTTAGCACTTTCTAGCATTTGTTTATTTAATTTCTTTCCTCCCAGAAGGAGCTCAGGGCAGCAAGCAAAACATTAAAAACACTCTAAAGAATCTTAAAAACAGACTTTAAAAATATTAAAACAAAATATCTTTTAAAACATCTTTTTTAAAAAAGCTTAAAAACATCTTAAAACAATTCCAACACAGATGCAGACTGGGATATGGTCTCTACTTAAAAGCTTGTTGAAAGAGGAAGGTCTTCAGTAGGTGCCAAAAAGATAACAGAGATGCTGTCTGTCTAATATTTAAGGGGAGGGAATTCCAAAGGGTAGGTGCTATAATACTAAAAGTCCACTTCCTATGTTGTGTGGAACGGACCTCTTGATAAGATGGTATCTGCAGGAGGCCCTCACCTGCAGAGCGCAGTGATTGACTGGGTATATAAGGGGTAAGATGATCTTTCAGGTGTCCTGGTTGCAAGCTGTATAGTGCTTTGTACACCAAAACCAGAACCTTGAACTTGGCCTCGTAGCTAACTGGCAGCACTCCTAGCCACTGAGGTCACCTGGGCTTCTAGTGACAAAGATGGATCCAGGAGCACCCCCAGACTACGAACCTGCTGTTTCAGAGGGAATACAACTTCATCGAAAGCAGGCATCTGACCAATTATCTGAACCTGGGAACCACCAACCCACAGTGCCTCCATGTTGCTAGGATTCAGACTCAGTTTATTGGCCCTCATCCAGCCCACCACCGAGTCCAGACACTTGTCCAGGGCTTACACAGCCTCTCCTGATTCAGATGTTACAGAGAAATAGAGCTGGGTATCATCAGAGTACTGCTGACATCTTGCCCCCAAACTCCTGATGACCGCTCCCAAGGGCTTCATATAGATGTTAAATAGCATTGGGAGCAAGATGGTACCCTGCTGCACCCCACAGCACAACTGCCAGGGGATTTGTTAGGCACTGGGGAACATTTTGGGACAAGCCGGGCCTGTACAAAAGGGACGGGCTCCACTTGAACCAGAATGGAACCAGACTGCTGGCACTTAAAATTAAAAAGGTGGCAGAGCAGCTTTTAAACTGACTGAGGGGGGAAACCCGACAGGATCTGAGGAAGGTCTGGTTCGGAATAAACCGCCCCCCTGGGATAAAGACCAAAGAAATGATTAAAGTTTAAAAGGGGTAGGCCGAGAAGTAGGCATTGTGAGAGCAGGGGCACAGGATATCAATTCAGAAGGGCAAAATTACCACAGGCCAAACCAAAAGTGCCAAAGACACTTGAAGAGAGACACTGCTTACAAGTGTCTGTACGCTAATGCTAGAAGCCTCAGAACCAAGATGGGAGAACTGGAGTGCTTGGTCTTAGAGGAGAGCATTGATATAGTGAGCATAACGGAGACCTGGCGGAATGGAGAAAACCAGTGGGATACGGTTATCCCTGGAATAAACTATATCGGAAGGACAGGGAAGGACGTATTGGTGGCGCAGTCGCTCTATACGTGAAAGAAGGCATTGAATCCAGCAAGCTCGAAACCCCAAAAGAGGCGGACTCCTCCACAGAATCGTTGTGGGTGGTGATACCATGCCCCAGGAGGGATTTAATACTGGGAACGATCTATCGTCCCCCTGATCAAAATGCTCAGGGAGACCTTGAGATGAGATATGAAATTGAGGAAGCATCCAAACTAGGAAAGGTGGTAGTAATGGGTGACTTCAACTACCTGGACATAGACTGGCTGCATATGTGTTCCAGTCATGACAAAGAAGCAAAATTTCCAGATATTCTAAATGTCTGTGCTGTAGACCAGTTGGTCATGGAACCAACCAGAGGGACGGCAACCCTGGACTTAATCCTCAGTGGGGACCGGGACCTGGTGCGAGATGTAAGTGTTGTTGAACCAATTGGGAGCAGTGACCATAGTGCTATTAACTTAAACATACATGTAAATGGCCAATTTGCCAAGAAAATCTAACACGGTCACATTCGACTTCAAAAGAGGAAACTTCACAAAAATGAGGGGATTGGTAAAAAGAAAGCTGAAAAACAAAGTCCAGAGGGTCACATCACTCGAAAATGCTTGGAAGTTGTTTAAAAACACTATATTAGAAGCTCAACTAGAGTGCATACCGCAGATCAGAAAAGGTACCACCAGGGCCAAGAAGATGCCAGCATGGGTAATGAGCAAAGTCAAGGAAGCTCTTAGAGGCAAAAAGTCTTCCTTCAGAAAATGGAAGTCTTGTCCGAATGAAGAAAATAAAAAGGAACACAAACTCTGGCAAAAGAAATGCAAGAAGACAATAAGGGATGCTAAAAAAGAATTTGAGGAGCACATTGCTAAGAACATAAAAACCAACAACAAAAAATTCTATAAATACATTCAAAGCAGGAGACCATCTAGGGAGGCGATTGGACCCTTGGATGATAAGGAAGTCAAAGGTGTACTAAAGAACGATAAGGAGATTGCAGAGAAGCTAAATGAATTTTTTGCATTTGTCTTCACAGTGGAAGATATAGGGCAGATCCCTGAACCTGAACTAACATTTGCAGGAGGGGATTCTGAGGAACTGAGACAAATAGTGGTAACGAGAGAGGAAGTTCTAGGCTTAATGGACAATATAAAAACTGACAAATCACCGGGCCCGGATGGCATCCACCTGAGAGTTCTCAAAGAACTCAAATGTGAAATTGCTGATCTGCTAACTAAAATATGTAACTTGTCCCTCAGGTCCTCCTCCATGCCTGAGGACTGGAAAGTGGCAAATGTAACGCCAATATTCAAAAAGGGATCCAGAGGGGATCCCGGAAATTACAGGCCAGTTAGCTTAACTTCTGTCCCTGGAAAACTGGTAGAAAATATTATTAAAGCTAGATTAACTAAGTACATAGAAGAACAAGCCTTGCTGAAGCAGAGCCAGCATGGCTTCTGCAAGGGAGAGTCCTGTCTCAGTAACCTATTAGAATTCTTCGAGAGTGTCAACAAGCATATAGATAGAGGTGATCCAGTGGACATAGTGTACTTAGACTTTCAAAAAGCGTTTGACAAGGTACCTCACCAAAGACTTCTGAGGAAGCTTAGCAGTCATGGAATAAGAGAGGTCCTCTTGTGGATAAGGAATTGGTTAAGAAGCAGAAAGCGGAGAATAGGAATAAACGGACAGTTCTCCCAATGGAGGGCTGTAGAAAGTGGAGTCCCTCAAGGATCGGTATTGGGACCTGAACTTTTCAGCTTGTTCATTAATGACCTAGAATTAGGAGTGAGCAGTGAAGTGGCCATATTTGCTGAGGATACTAAATTGTTCAGGGTTGTTAAAACAAAAAGGGATTGCGAAGAGCTCCAAAAAGACCTCTCCAAACTGAGTGAATGGGCGGAAAAATGGCAAATGCAATTCAATATAAACAAGTGTAAAATTATGCATATTGGAGCAAAAAATCTGAATTTCACATATACGCTCATGGGGTCTGAACTGGCGGTGACCGACCAGGAGAGAGACCTCGGGGTTGTAGTGGACAGCACGATGAAAATGTCGACCCAGTGTGCAGCAGCTGTGAAAAAGGCAAATTCCATGCTAGCGATAATTAGGAAAGGTATTGAAAATAAAACAGCCGATATCATAATGCCGTTGTATAAATCTATGGTGCGGCCGCATTTGGAATACTGTGTACAGTTCTGGTCGCCTCATTTCAAAAAGGATATTATAGAGTTGGAAAAGGTTCAGAAGAGGGCAACCAGAATGACCAAGGGGATGGAGCGACTCCCTTAAGAGGAAAGGTTGCAGCATTTGGGGCTTTTTAGTTTAGAGAAAAGGCGGGTCAGAGGAGACATGATAGAAGTGTATAAAATTATGCATGGCATTGAGAAAATGGATAGAGAAAAGTTCTTCTCCCTCTCTCATAATACTAGAACTCGTGGACATTCAAAGAAGCTGAATGTTGGAAGATTCAGGACAGACAAAAGGAAGTACTTCTTTACTCAGCGCATAGTTAAACTATGGAATTTGCTCCCACAATACGCAGTAATGGCCACCAGCTTGGATGGCTTTAAAAGAAGATTAAACAAATTCATGGAGGACAGGGCTATCAGTGGCTACTAGCCATGATGGCTGTACTCTGCCACCCTAGTCGGACGCAGTATGTTTCTGAAAACCAGTTGCCAGAAGCCTCAGGAGGGGAGAGTGTTCTTGCACTCAGGTCCTGCTTGCGGGCTTCCCCCAAGCACCTGGTTGGCCACTGTGAGAACAGGATGCTGGACTAGATGGGCCACTGGCCTGATCCAGCAGGCTCTTCTTATGTTCTTATGGGGGCTAAAACACAATTGCCCAATGCTATTTCCTGAAAACAACCCTGGAAGAATGGTCGGAACTACAGTAAACAGTGCCTTCGATACCCATCTCACCAAGTCGAAGGATACCATGGTCAATAGTATCAAAAGCTGCTGAGAGATCAAGTAAGAATAACAAGGTCATACTCACCCTGTCCTCCTCCTGATAAAGGTCATCCATCATGGCAGCCAAGACGGATTCAGTCCCATAACCAGGCAGATTGGAATGGGTCAAGATACAATCAGTTTCATCCAAGAGGACTTGCAATTGCTGCACCCCAACCCTCTTGATCATCTACCCTAGAAAGGGGGTATTTGCGACCGGGTGGTAGTTATCATAAACCTGTGGGTCTAGTATGGGCTTTTTCAGGAGCGGTTGGATCACTGCCTTTGAGGACAGCTGGAGTCACCCCCTCCCACAAAGACGCTTTGACCACATTCTGGATCCCCTCGGTCATACCCCCTCGGCAAGCTTTAATAAGCCAAGAAGGGCGAGGGCCAAGAGAACAGATTGCTGGTCACATTGTCACAAGCACCTTGTCCACGTCATCAGGCTGCATCCACTGAAACTGATCTCAAGAAATTGCAGCAGACATTGCACTGGACACCTAACTGGGACTTCAGTAGATGTGGATTGGGGCATCAAGATAGCTACGGAGGCAAGCAACTTTACCCTCAAAGTGCCTTGCGAACAATTCACAGTGGACCTCCAAAGGGTCTAAAATCCCATTTCCTGGAGTTGATGTCAACAGGCTCCAGACAATATGAAAAAGCTCCACTAGACAGCTACTTGAGGATGCAATGGAGGCAATGAAGTGGGCCTTCTTTGCTGCCCTCACTGCCACACAGTAGGCATGGTTATGATGTTTTACTTGTGCCTGATCAACTTAGCAGCACATCTTTTTCCACTTGTGCTCTAGCCATCGTCCAGACTGTTTCATTGCTCATAGTTCATTGGTATACCATGGTGCAAACTGGGCTCTACAATGCTGGAAAGGGTGCTCAGGGGCAACTGTGTTAGGAGCCTGATGTGTCTCATTCCACAGCCTTGTTGGCAAGGCTGGGGCTCTTTCTAGGAGGAGATGAGAATTTCTAAAGCCTCCTTTTCTCCAGTCTGTGTGACCTTGGAGAAATGGTTATCTCTGGTTCTCGTTTGTCAGAGTCGGAAATAACCATTTCTCCAAGGTCACACAGACTTCTCCAAGGTCACTCAGTAGTTTCTTTCATTCATATCTCTCTGGAAGAGTCCACTCAGCATGCTGGAGTCTGTCTCTTCAATGGCTAAATCTGGGCTAGGTGCCAGTGTGGATTCCTCTCTTTCCATCATAGGTGAAGAGGAGTTACTGACATCAATAGACTCACCAAACATGAAGCTGCCAGAGGTTTCTGGAAGCATTTATCACATTTTCCCAAGTCCCCTCCACAACATCTGTAACCCCCATTCTCCCAAATCTTCCAACAGTACTTCATGGGGCCCATGATACAACCCATAAATGATTTGGTGGATGTTTATGCTTATTTGTCATAAGCATACTCCTATTTATATTTATTTGTGGGGGGTTCATATCTGTACATTGCTTGTATGTAATCACGAACAGAGGCACAACTTTTAGGAAATCTGTGTGGTATAGATTGGGATGAGCTATTAAGGGCACAATTGTATGGTTCCTGGAAAGATGTCCCAGGTTGAGGTAGAATAGATTGGATCTCTCCCTTTGTAGAATGACTGCCTTCAGAGGCTTCTTCATGGCTGTGGAAACCTCAGCAGCCATCCCCCTTTGCTGCCATTCTCCCACTGCCAGCCACCAGGAGAAAAAAAAAAGGCCTGCAAGGGGTGGATTGAAGGAGGCCTTTGTTCCACATGGTCTAAAGATCCTTCACACCCTTCAAATTATGCTAGCCTAGGAGTTGATGAAGTGATTTTCTCTTCCGTAAGAAACAATGGGAGGGAAATTGAAAAAGTAAAAAGTAATATCTGCCCTCTCCCCCAGGTTCTGCCCTGGCTGATGTGAAAATAATATGCTTAGATATGACAGATCTCTGCCATGGACTCTCCTTTCTCCTCTACAGTAGTATTATCTGTATATAAGGGAAGTATGTATATAATGTGGAAAGCCATGTTGTAGTAGTGTAATTTTAATATTTGCATTGAACATTCCAAAGAGACTCTTAAAATTAAAAAGTCAAGTATTAATGCAAGCCTAGTCAAAAAAATATATCAACTATTTTATCTAGTGACTGGTTCTTTGCAATACATTTTTTCTTATAGTAGAAAGAGTCAAAGAACAGTTGAAACTCTCACTGGAAAGCAAGAGTGGCTTGGTGCAAACAGGAGAACTAATAATTGTGCTTGATGGTTTGATGCTTGAACCAGAATCTCTTACAAACTGCAGTTCACTAGTAACCAGTAAGTTAAACTGGGGAAAATAAAATTATCCGTAATATCCCTTGATATAAGAAAAAAACACCCACTATTTTTGTTGCTTATTGTTTAGTAGAAGTCCAGCAAAATGGTGATGCATTACATGAAACCAGAGAAACATCTGCAAGAGCCACTTCAAGGTCAGAGGTCTATTTATTTATTTATTTATTGTAACAGTATAATCACGTTACTAAAATGTCATAGAACTGAATCTGTATTGCAGAATATCAGATTGCATTTCAAAGTTCAGCTGGGAGGTTTTGTAGAAAGAATTGTAGCAAGTATGTTACTGAAAAATCAATCTGCTTTGAATGGACATTTACTTGGGGGATGGACATTCACTTTAACTCATTCTGCTATAAGAAAGAACTATTTATGAATGCAAACAATAAGCTGCCTAGAGGAGGGATCACCAACCTTTTTGGCCTCATGGACACACTTGAAATTCTGAGTGTGTGTTGTGTGTGTAGTCACAAAACAGCTGCTATGTGGGGCATGCACATAATTGCAGCTGAAGGTGGGCATGGCTAGTTACAAAAAGTTTCACAGAAAGGAAACTGGTGAGGCAGAGACAAAATTAACTTTCCTAAAAAACTGAGTGCAAGGTAGAGGTGGGATCGAAGCCCCAAAACATAACTCCTCCTTCGAACTCCCAATTTTCTACTCCAATTGAAGGCAACCACCTATCTTGGCAATAAGCCATCTTGGTATTAAATGGTGTGATGATGATGATGATATCAGAGAATGCAAACTTTTTTCTTTCTTTCTTTCTCTCTGCCTGCCAACCAGCGTATCCCACTCCCATCAGTCTCTCCCCACTTCATCACCCATACCCATGTACACACACCTTTTCTTTCCCAAAGAGGCCCTTCATACTCCAGTTTTCTCCTGCCTACTCCAGAATTCTTCCCCTTCCAGCTCCCAAGGCCCTGATTGCTCTGTTCCCCCCCCCCCAATATTTACCTTTCCTTCTGGCATTGATGCACAGCCATTCTTTCCTATCTCTTCTCCCTGGAGTCTGTGCTCTCTCCTGCTAGAAACATTCAAATTTTGTCTCTTCTAATTGAATGCTAGCACCAGAGAGAAGAGAGAGAGAACAGTTCTTATTAGATGATACCAGCAGACAGAACTGTTCTTCCTCCCCGTTTCCAAGTCTCCTGACTAATAAGAACTGTAGAGGGCCTAAGCCTACAATGTGGGCAGTGCAGGGGAGACAGAAGAGAAAGTAAGACTAAGTGGTCTGTATAATTTAAAATCCACTATGAAGGGGATTAGAGAGCCTGGCAGGCACCATTGTAGGTTTCTGTGGGTACACTGTTGCTGATACTTTGTTGGGGACTCAAGCCCTAGAGTATTTAAATCCTTTGCAAGAACTTTCTACAATAGTTTAAAATATTATAAGAAGCATTTTAATAAAGGACAGCATGAATGCACTTCCTAATAAATGCTTCTGGCTTCTGACAAAGGTGGTAGTGGGGTTATGCTCCATAAATTTCTGCTTCCTGTCTTGGCTGTCTAAAGAAGGCAGTCCTGATATCCTTATGCTGTGGAAAGGGTGACATAAGGGTGTTAAACTGTTGTCTTCTAGTGGTTATGAAAAGACACTGCAATCCATTCCAATCAATATACTGTCCATGTTGTTTGTTCTGGATGCAATGTGGTATCTTTCTCTACAGGATTTACTGTGGGATGTATGTTTGTGCATATCCAGCAGTAAAGTGATCCAGTGCTGCCATCTGTTCTGGCTGCAAATCAGTTGGGGATTCCCCTGCGCTGTGAGCTACCAGCAAGTAAAAAGTGTTGTAGGTTAGAAATGCAGCAGGGTGGCAGAGAATGCATGGAGTGTTCCCTATGTTTTGCACCAGCCTGCTTTGTTGACTGATAGAACTAAATAAATTCATTATAACTTCACTGTGGGTGGGTTGAAACAGTGATGAAATCCATTAAATGATCATCGAAATATAACTTGCAATAAGCACAACATGATTGCTTGCATCAGATTGCACAATACTCTTTTATTAATATACTGCCATCTATGAATGTGGTGTTTTACAAAGAATCGGTCTGACGGGTCCCTACTGTAAAGGGCTTACAATCTATAATAGAGACAGGGAAAACAACCTATGAAGGATTTGAGACAGTGTAAATGTGGAACAATATGTGATTATGTCATTTATTCTTGCTTTGTCTTAGTTTCAAGGTGTTGGGACTAGGGGTATTTTTAAAGGCTTTTTGGAAAAGATGAGTTTTGTGGAAGAACTTGAAGGAAGTAAGGGAGGTGATAAGGTAAAGTAAAGACCTTATGAGAGATGTGTGCTATTGTCTAGAATCATTAAAAAGAATACTGTTCTCATCTTAACTCTAAATTGATTCCAGCTTTCATCAGGTCTGTTAAGAGTTTCTGTAGGTTTATGTGTAACAAATCTAAAGATATTTTGACAAAATCTCTGTTATGTTTCCAACAGAATAGACAATCAAACACCATCAACCTCCGTAGTACAGATCTCATTCCCTATACAAGCAGTTAATGGAGACAGTGGAGACAGCACACCATCTCCTCCTCATCCTGCAAACAGATCCAAAAATATGGCAACACCAAAACCACTTACGAGTCAAACTGACAACAATATTGGTAACAAAAAAAGCCTATTCGGAAAATGAAGCCTATTCGACTACTTGATTGTTTTATTTCAGGAAATCACAAATTAATTATAGCAGGTGGTAGATTAACTTGGGACCCAAAGAGCCCTGTGCAGAAGCAGAGAGCATTTAAATTTGGCATGGGGAACCTGCAGCCTGTGTGCCAAATTAGTCCCAGCAGGCTAATTTGGACCATGATGGCATTTTCATGTATGACATTAGGTGCGGTGCAGGTCACGACTTGGCTGTGAAATAATAATTGGAAGCCTTAGCAACATATCCAATGTCCTGTTAGAGTCCTGTGAGCACAAGGATTGCTACTAGTGCAGCAGTACTTCCCTCCTTTCCCCCCTGCACACCCCCTCAGTCTGTTGTAGTGGTACCTGCAACCCTTCAGAGCAGATTTGGGGAGGGTGCAGGACACACACGTGGGGGGAGAGGAGGAAGGTACTTTGTCAGTTACTGTTTTGAAGAGTCTCCTGGCCTTTTGAAGCAGCTTTTAAGGATGAAGGGAATATGAGGGGCTGTTGTGGGAAGTGGGTGTTCAGACAAGCCCAGGTGCGCACAGATCCCAGCCTTTGTATATGCTTATAGTGAAAGAATGATGCTTTATTTATTTCGTTACAAACTTTATTAATTGTAAGCAATCTTTTTTTCCGGGGAGAATAGATTTTAAAACAGCACTGTGAGTAATATCCATTGGTGACTACCAGCTAACGAACAGGCATCCATCAATGAAATGGAGAAGGAAGCAATTTTGTGTAGCACAGTACTGTTGGCTTGAACTGATTTATCTTGACCCATTCCAGTCTGGGTTCAGGCCTTGTTATGGGACTGAATCGGCCTTGGTAGACCGATGACTGACCTTTATTAGGAGAACGACAGGGGGAGCGTAACCCTGTTGTTCTTAACTGGTCTTTCAGTGGCTTTAGAGACCATTGATCATGGTAACCTCTTGAATCAGTTCTATGAGATGGGCATTGGGGTCACTGTTTTAAGTGGTTCTGGTCCCATGTCTTGGAGTCAGTTTCAAAGAACAGAATTGGTTGATTAGCACTTGGTCTCCTGGCAGCTGTGTTGTAGGGTGCTGCAGGGTACCTTTCTGTTTCCAATGCTATTTAACATACACATGAAACCATTGGGAACGGTCATTAGGAGATTTAGGGCACGTTGTCCTGATGATATGCAGCTCTATTTCTCTGTAACACTGAATCAAAAGAGTTCTTGCAAGCCCTGGATACCACTGTGCCTGGACTCAGTGGTGTGGTGGATGAGAACCAACAAACTCTCTCTGAATCCTGGTAAGACAGAGGTGTGTGGGTGAGCGGTTCGCAAAGGAGCAGGTTTGTAGTTTGTAAAGTGCTCCTGTTTTCATCTCTGTCACTAGAGAACCAGGTGACCTCTGTGGCTAGGAGTACTTTTTACCGGCTTTGACAGGTAAGGCAGCTATAGCAGTTTCTGGAACCGCATTACCTGACTGCTATTGACCATGTACTGGTAACCTCTAGACTGAATTACTGACATGTGTAATCCAGTGTGGAGATTGAGGTTGACAAGAAAACTGCAGCTAGTACAGAATGCGGGGGCTCGACTGCTCACTGGGGCAGAATATCACTATATTATACCCCTGTTGGGGCTTTTTAAAGGTAAAGGTGTCCCCGCACTTATAGTGCGAGTCATTTCCGACTCTTAGGGTGACGTCTTCTGACGTTTACTAGGCAGACCGTATATATGGGGTGGGATTGCCAGTTCCTTCCCCGGCCTTTCTTTACCCCCCAGCATGTGCTGGGTACTCATTTTACCGACCACGGATGGATGGAAGGCTGAGTGGACCTCGACCCCTTTTACCGGAGATTCGACTTCCTCCTTCCATTGGAATCGAACTCCGGCCGTGAGCAGAGCTTTGGCTGCGTTACTGCTGCTTACCACTCTGCGCCACGGAGGGTCCTTTGGGGCTTTTTAGTTTACACAAAAGGCAAGTAAGAGAAGGTGTATAAAATTATAAAATGCACAGTGTAAACTGTAGAGAAAGTGGACAGAGAAAAGTTTTTCTCCTTCATAACACTAGAAAAGGGGTTCCCAAGCTGTGGTGCATGGACCACCAGTGGTCCCTGAGCTTCATTCAGATGGTCCAATTAAAAAATCTACGGCATCTAGTGCAATGCATTACAATTGCCACAACAGGCAGAAAAATCATTAAGTGGTCTTCCAAAACCCTCAGAAATTTTCATATGGTCTGTGGGGAAAAATTGGGGACATCCTGTGAAGCTGAATGTTAGAAGATTCAGGACAGACAAAAGAAAGTACTTCACACAGCTCATAGTTAAACTATGAATTTACTCCCAGAAGAGGTGATTGCCACCAATTTGGATGGCTTTAAAAGAGGATTAGACAAATTCATGGAGGATAAGGCTACCAGTGGCTACTAGCTGTGATGGCTGTGCTCTGCCACCCTAGTCAGACGCATTAAGCCTCTGAATGCAAGTTGCTAGGAATCACAGGTCGAAGGCATGCTGTCGTGCTCATGTTCTGCTTGTGTGCTTCCCATAGGCATCTGCTTGGCCACTGAGAACAGCGTGCTGGACTGGTGGGGGCTTTGGCCTGATCTAGCAGGCTCTTCTTGTGTTTGTATGTAAAGAATTGGACTGACTGCCAATTAGCTACCACACTAAGTTCAGAATGCTGATACTGGTGTATAAAGCTGGGACCAGGATACCTAAATGATTGTCTTATCTCTTACATACACAACTGACCACTGTGCTCTGCAGGAAAGGGCATACTTCCTGTACCATCTTGACAGGAGCTCCATTTTGTATGATGTCGGAATCAGGCCTTAAAGTTGCGGCACTTTCTCTTTAGTATGGTAGCATGTACCCTTTGAAATTTCACGTTATATATCAGATAGATGCTGTGTATGTTATTTCTACCTGGAGAACAGTCCATCAGATGGGAAATAGCGCCACCTAGCGTCAGCAGGCTGGAATCATATGTTCTTTGAGGATGTAGCAATCCTCGTGAGACCCCAGACCATTCCTGCCTCCTGCGTCTAGGTGGATTGTTTTCTCCTCGCTCCTGTTGAGTTTGTCTACCTTTCCTAACCTTTCCTAACCTTTTTTTATATTTTTAAATTTCTAGCATCAGTCTCTGTCCCTTTTCTGTTTCCCTCAGCCCGTCTCCCTTGCTCTGGAAAGCGGCAGCGCATGTGACAGTGAGCCTCACTGAGGGCTAGTTTCTTCTTTCTCCCCTTTTTTCTCTGAAGCCGCCTTCCCCGCTCTGTGGAACGGCAGCACGAGTGCCAGCGGGCCTCATCGAGAGCTAGTTTTTCCTTTCTCCTGAGGGCTAGTTTTTTCTTTTTCTCTCAGACTTTCTTACCTGCTCCGTGGAGTGGCAACGTGAGACATCTCTCTTGCAATGTGAGTTTTTTTCCTTCAACCGTGCGGCGCCCGCCATTTTTAGCAGTAGTGCAGTTGCCATCATTCGTTTTTTTTAACTCTTGTTGCTGAGATCTAGGATCAGAAAAGTGGCGCAGTCACGCCAGATGATGCCAATGACATATCCGTTCTACGTTCAGAGTCCTCCGCCTCTGCGGCACATCCTTCTATAGTGCCTGCTTCAACTTCCACATTACAGCACCAAAAGGCCCTTAAAAAGAGAAAGCATTGCAAAGCTGCCTCTCATGCTCACGCTACTGAAAGTGCACAGCATAAGGTAAATGACAAACCTCATCAGACACAACGGAAGTCCGCTGTTACCAAGGCCACTAAGAGAGCACTGTACATCGGCACGCCAGAGCATCCAGCCATGAAACTGACTGCATGTGGTGGCCATTTAGTTGCTGACGGAGAGTTTGTTGAACATCTCCTGCCTCAGTCATCTGCCACAGACCTTCACCCACCTCCACTTCTACCTGGTCCTCAAAGATGCCGTTTTGGGGGCTTTTTCAAATGAATAGTTGCAGCGACTTTTTCAGGGTCCACTGTCTGCCTTTTTTATTGGAAGCACTAGAACAGCAGGTTCAGTATTTCTAAGAGACTTGATTTCCCTTATCCCTAGGCCTGAACTGCAGCAGACCGTTTCCAGAGCAACAGTAGAATAATGTGGTGGCTCCTCTAGGAGGCCTCAGTGCAGTGAAGGCATATGGATTGCCTCATGGGCTTCAGTTCCAAAGCTCCAGTTGTCCCAAGAACTGAGTAGCAGCAGGCCATTTCCAGAGGCAAAATATAATATTCTGGTAGCTCCTCCAGAGGACCTCAGTGTGGGAGGGCATATGAATTGCCTCATGAGCCTCAGCTCAAAGCTCCAGTTCTCCCAGGCCTGAACAGCAGTGGGACATTTACAGAGGCAACAGTAGAATAACCTGGTGGTTCTTCTTGGGGCCTCATTGTAGTGAAGGTATATGAATTGCCTCATGAGCTTCAGCTCGAAGCTCTAGTCTGTTCCTCCGAACAGTTGCAGTCGTTTATAACTGTCTGCGTAAATTTTTACAGCCCGTCATAGAGGGCCTAAGTGTAGTGAGGGTATTTGAATTGTTCATAAGCTTCAGCACAAAGCTGTAGTCTGTCCTCTGAACAGTTGGTAGCCCTTCATAACTGCAATTTTTTTGCAGGCCTTGTATAAATTTTTGGATTTATTCAGTGACTTCCTTACTGAGGAGGTTATTACTGTCATCCCGGAGGGGAAAACATAAATAAGCAAGATAAGTAAATTACTCTGAATACAGCTTTGTCAATTACATGATGCTTTCCGCCCTATCTATTTCTAAGGCGTCAAGGCAAGGCTCCACTTTTCTTCTCTCAACAATTGCAGTCCTTCATAACTGTCTGAGTAAATAATTGGATTCATCCGGGAACTTCCTTGGAATATTTAGGGGTTCCATGGTTATCCTCCTAGGTAAACATACCTTAGCAAGATATTGTAAATTAAACTGATTGCTTGGTTAAGTCTTGCCCTTTGCCAATAGGTTTCTGGGTGACTTAAGGCAATTTAAAATTCTGTTTAGCTTTTGGGCTTACTTTGCTGTTTTTCAGTTTGTGTAACTAGACTCAAGGTTACTCACATTGGCATATATGTTCTGCAGGTCCCTGGGCGACTTCCAACAGTTTTTAAATTCCATATTAAATTTATCAGAGCAATTTAGCCTTTGGTAAGGCTTACTTCACTGTTCAATCTGTGTAACTTGCAGGGCTGTGGAGTTGGAGTCGTGGAGTCGGAGTCGGAAGCAATTTTGGGTGGAGTCGGAGTTGGTAGAAATGTACCGACTTCGGCTTCAAAATAAATTTTGATTGACAATTTTTTAAAAATATAAATTCAAAATGTCAAAGAAGCTTCCCATGAAGTCAGCTGTAGTTGAGCATTTCACCATAACTCAAGATGGAAAACATTTTGTGTGTCAGTGTATGACACAGGACCCAGATGAAGACAAATGCTGTGATGCCAAGATCAGCGCATATTCAGGCAGCGATAAAAATGCTCCTACGACAGCTTCCAATTTAAAAAGACATTTACAGCCCTTTCCTGGGCTGTGGAGTTGGAAGCAATTTTGGGTGGAGTCAGAGTCGGACAGTAGAAAAATAGAGGAGTCGGAATCGGAGTCGAAGGTTTGGCATACCGACTCCACAGCCCTGGTAACTTGGCTCAAGGTTACACAAATTGGGATATTTGTATGGATATTTGGCTTCCCTGCCGGCAGTTCAGCTTTTCAGTGGTTAAAGGGGAAAATAAATAATAAATATATAACTTTGATTTTACTCTTTTTGACAGGTACTGTGCAGCCCTTCATAACTCTGTGTAATTTTTGCACTTTATGTGTAATGTTGGCAGCCCTTCATACCTCCAGTCTGTTCCAGTGAACTGTGGTTACTGCACAGGTTCTTAATCAGAATATGTCCCTGGGTATTTACTTCCTGCGGCTGACTCTCCAGCAGCCCCATTTGTCCAGGGGAGGCTTGGAAGAAGGACATGAGTGCAGCAGCGTGCCCCCACAGTTTCGGGTGGCTAAGGTTTTTGAAGTTTTTGGTCCCCATTTACACTATTTGCCTTTTCTTCTTGGACCCAGCCAAGCTGCTGTCTCCCTCCCTGTGTAACTGCAGGGTAGTTGTAAGACAATAGTAAGGCTACCCAACCTGTTGGCTATCTCTGTGTAACTACAGGGTAGCCTTAAGTCAATGGTAAGGTTATGAAATAACTCCCTAGACTTGTGGATTCCATGGAGGTGCAACTTTCTTCTGCCAGGAACTCCATAAGGAAGAAACCCCATAAGGAATTACAATTGGTTTCTGAGGCCAATAGTCTGAGATGTTCTTTTCGTTTCGGAATTCATCAAGTTGTTTAAACTTGCAACTGGTTTTGTCTTCAAATAGGTTTTTGAATTTTACCAGGTGACCATATGATGTAGTGCTAGTCAGACATCATGGCCAGTTGACCATGTTTGCTGGAAACATTAAGTTGGAGTCTACTCCACCATGACATTTCCAGTGCATCTAGCCATGCTATTGTCAGGGTCCTCTTTGGCATCTTAGTCAGGTTTGAGAAGATGCCCCAGGGGCCAATGAACCATCTAGATCTGGTCTGGAGACTCACTGGGGCTTCTGAGAATGTTGTTGTTTTAAGGGACGCAATGGCCACCATCTTGGTGTGCGTGGTCCCATCTTAACATGCCTGACACACCTCTGCAATATACTTGGCACAATCTGGTTGCAGTGTTCTCCAGGACAGTTAAGCTGCTCAGAAGAATCATTTCACTGGGCCTCAAGCTTAAGATATAGCACCGACATTGGTCTGCTCTTTACTTGGCTCATCCCCCATGGGGGGGTACTCTGCTGACAAGTCTTCAATCAGTCCTCTAGCCCCCGGGGCCAGGCGTTCCTATGATTTTCAATGGCTTAGCAGGAAACTTAGCATTGTTCCAGCTTAGCAGGCACAAGTGGGGCTATGGGGATGCAGACTGCATTACAAGGTCTTCCACCTGCAGATCTGTTCATCTTGATTCACAACACTCACCTTTCCCCACTTCTTCACTAGATGTCTCAAGATGGAAGCAGGGGTGGTTAACACTTTCTGGCAGTCTACTCTATGCCTGGCCTTCTTCACTCCTGGTGGGATGGCCTTGTGACGATCCCACCAGCTGGCTGTACCTGTGATACTCTCACCAGGGCCACCACCTGTCAGGATCTCGGATTTTATTTGTTCTCTCACACGCTCTAGCACAGATCTTACAAGATCCCACTGCTAGGCAGCACCACCAGTCACTCCCTGTAAACAATACTGCTAGAGACTTCGCCTTAGTCTCCCTATGACTTGTTACTTTGTGTCTGGGTGCCCTTGCTGTCCACAACCCCCTTGTATCTTTGTCTATAAAGCATACAATCCTGGGTTGCTCTGGATACTTGACGATGTTACAATATCTCCCTTCACTGCTGCCACCATTTATTTGATACTGTTTCCCTCCAGCCTTGGTAATTACCCTGCCCTCCCTTCTGGTCTGTGTATCCCCAGCCAAGGATCAGGCTTTTGGTAAACCAATAAAAGTATTTATTTGATAACACCAGAAAATAACAAGATTACTTTAGGAATGTTCAACAAGCGTATGGTTTCATTTAGTGTCACTCTTTATGTTTCCAGTCTTATATATTCTGCCTAAATGCCAGCCAAATATAATCCAAACCTCCCTCAGAACTCTGCCAATCACTCCTCTCAACAACTCCCCCCTCCAACAACTCCCCCCTAACTCAACTGTCATCCTCTCATTTATACCTTCAGCCATTCAAACACTCAGCCAATCATCATCCAACATTCTCCAGCATTCTAGCCCATGTACTCCCTCCTCTTACTCAGTCACTTACCATATATCACTTAATAAACCCGCACTTACCATATTTACAGATATTATAATACAAGGACATCACAGGCCTGACTTCCTATCTTGTGGGAAACTGGCCATGTTGTTCAGTTATCCTGAGTCTGTCCAACATAGATTCAAGGTGGTTGCCAACGAGGCCAGGACTTCTGTCCCAGGCAACCTTCTGGAGTCTGGTCTTTTTCAGCAACGGCAGTCAGATCATTGGGGGGTTTCTGGCCTCGGGCTACTCGGATGGCCTTCTGAAGGCTGTTGCTGCTCAGGCATTTCCTTGATTAAAGGATTCAGAGTTTTTTGCCAACTCTCTTCTTTTTAAGTCAAACCTCCATATGTAGGCTGGCCTCTAGCTGCCTCATCAGTGCAACTGCTTATTCTTTCAATAGGAACTTGGCTGTTTCCTGTGCTTGTGGGTTCTTAGCAAAGTACTCTGGTATTTGTCAGTTTCCATGTCCCTGGTTAGGGATGTGAGGTCTTGACTGTTGATTGCAAAGGGTTGGCTCTTACACAGTTACTCCAGCCTTCTAGGCAGGTACCTTATGGATTTCTGTTGAGTATTCAACATAACTGTCAGGTCTCCTGTTCACCTTTCCACCAATATCTCTACTGTCACGGGTGCTGGAAAGATGCGGTATGAACACACTATAGTGGTGTTACCACCCCATTCTGGCCCAGTCAGTCATGTTTGTTGGAAATAAGTATCTTGGCAATTACTTCACCATGGTATCTTCCAGTGTATCTAACCATTATGTTTCAAGACCCCCTTCAGCATCCTAGCCTGGCTTCGCTGAATGTCTCAGGAGCCGGTGAACCATCCAGACCTGGTCTGGCTGAGGTTGACAGCCTGGCAATTAAGTGATGATATCTGAAGAAGGCTGGTCTCTCACAGCATGTGACTGACACCATCTCAATGTGATTGGCACCATCTTGGCATGTTGGGGTTCTCCATGCTCTACACGGCAGTCACCTCTGCACTAAGATTTTTGGAATTAAATGCTCTCTCTGTTGCCAAATATCTTCGCTTGTTCTATGCGGACAGAGTGTTTTCTTTGTACAGATCCAGTCTTTCTTCCTGTCCCAACATGAGATGATTCTACCTACCTTTGACCCAACCCAGTCCATCCACAAGAAAGGGCATGGGCATTTGCTGGACATTCGTTGAGCATTGGAGGTTTATATTCATTGAACAACTTTTGACAGGCTGTATACAAATGTAAATAATAATAATAATAATAATAATAATAATAATAATAATGTCTTTTCATCCAAAATCTATGGGTATACAAGTGTCCTCTGCCACCCTAGCTGGTTGAGTTAAGGCTTGCATTAGTTGGCCTATAAGTGCTTGCACCTCCCTGCACCATCATGTTATATGCATCTGCAGAAGCCACCTTTGGCAGCCGTATGCTACAACATGTTACCATTCATATCTAAAGCATATTTTATGGCCTTCTTTCTATGTGATTTCCTGATCATTCTTGAGCAGCTTCCTGCCCTTTGTCTTCAGATGCTTTTTTACATCCCATTTGATGGGCTGTTCTCCAGGGAGAAGGGGCCGTTGGCCTTACCTGAACATAATTTCTCCTGGAGAACAGACCATCAGGAGCCACCCATTGGGGGAAGTATGTAATCACAGACTGGCTGCCTGAGGTTGTGAGTAACATAATGTTTTCTTGCTCACATTAAGGTTATATAAGATGTTTTTGAGAATTGCTTTATTCTCAATATTCATTGGGGGTTTGTTTCATGGGATAAATGATGACTTCTCTTTTTGGAGTGGCCATTTTTTGGTTTTAAGAGGAAGTAGTATTAATTAATGTATAGGTTTTTGCCTTTCTTGTCTCAGATTTTCATTCTCTTTTAAGTGTGTATTAAATTATCATAATTGGAGTAGCCTTTCAGCCGTTCGTCAGTGAATGATCTGGGGTTTCGCAAGGGTTGCTACTTCCTCAAAAAACATACGATTCCTGCCTGCTCATGTTAGCTGGCGCTATTTCCCATCTGATGATCTGTTCTCCAGGAGAAATTATGTTCAGGTAAGGCCAATGCCCCCTTTTTCTGCTCCTATTAAAGTTATCAACTTTCTACAAGCATTCTAAGTAGAGATTTTTATCCCAGTCACTATCTGTATTGAATGTGAATTGTGTTAATATATGTATTTGTTTGTCAATACAACATGTTCTTTTTTTCTGCACCCCAGTTAATTGTGAATCATCTTTGATGGAAGTTGATAATCATTCACCCTCTGAAACTCTTATGGATTCTGCAGAAGCATCCTGTATATCTACAGACTGTATGACTGCTACTGTTGAACCTTCTCTAGCAACAGAAGTTACTAGTAACTCTGAAAGCAGCACATCTATGAATGCCCCCAGTGTGTCTGCTGGACTTGATGCTGTTGCTCCCACAGATCCTGCATCCTCTATTGCAAGAAACAATGCAACTACAGAAGCAGCAAAACCAAGGGAGTCTTCATCTGTATCTGGGGAAAGTGTAAGGCAACAGTCTGGTAGCAATAGCACAGAACCTTTGCCCCCAGGGTATGTGGATTTTTGTTTTCATTAATGATATAATAATGACGTAATGCTTAGATATAGAAATGTTACTAATTGTCTTAGTAGCCTGTTGGATAGGTCCAGCCAACAAAGAGTTTTGTGGAACTTTAAAGACCAACAAATTTCTTATGGCATAAACTTGTCCCAATTCAATCTACAAGGAATTAACCTAGTCTGGACCTAGCCCATTATATGCAATAGACTCATTGTAACTTTCAGCAAAAGATGGTTAGTGCTTGTAGATGAGTAGAACAGGGGTGGGGAACTGGATCCATCTAGTGGGCCCACATCCTTACATCCTCAAATCCTCCACTACCCTTGGGTGGGCATGAGCACCCACCTGAAATCATAATGCTGTCAGGCAGGTGATAGTTGTGAAAGTTCAGAAGAGGTCACTGTAACCTCCAATCAGCTGGTCAGTGGCTACAGTAACCTCCTTTGAAGGTGTGCTGATTGGCAGCGGGAATGCTCTTTCAAAGGGGCTTGCTGCCGATAAGCTGATTGGTGGTTACAGCAAACCCCTTTGAAATCTGTTTGGAGGAAAGCAGTTTTGATCCATATGGGCTTTCTGCAGAGGAAAAGTTCCATTTGGAATAAGCAGTTTGAATCCAAGCCACTTCCTTCAAATTGAAAAAGTGAGTCCCTGACAGGGAACTCCCTAATGTAGCTGATTAGGGAGACAGCTTATTTTAAGCTCACACTTGTTCACATATGACACTAGGTGTGGAACAGGTGGATGTGGTTTGTGGAGAACAGCCTATGGGGCCTAACTAGGACCTGTGTTGGGCTTAATTAGGCTTGCGGGTTGGAATTTACCCACTACTGGAGTACAGGTAGTGGGGGACAACTATCTGAAGGCTGTTGCTGTTAATTATGAATGTTTACACTGCTTACATGCCAAAATGGCTTTTAAGCAGTGTTGCTATGACTAAAGAAGGGTAACAAAGAGAGGTTTGTCTAGGTATGGACTCTAGTCCCTTCTGTCCTCTGCAGCAACCTTTTTTATGACTGGCCCAACTGTTTTTGTTAGGTGCATTATGTATCTTTTTAAAATTAGCATTTTTCAGTCTGGACTGTTTTTATGTTCTATAAGACATTTCTTTAATCAGTCTCTTAATTCATCTTGCCTGGTTGAACTCAAACGTTTATAGTTAATAACTGAAAGTGTTTCATCTAGACAAAACTTTAGCTTGTTATTTCTGGAAAAATAAAACCAAACCAAAACATTTCTAATGATTTTGCTGTCAGACTTCAGCATAAATGTGGCAAACATGGTATTAATGAACTTCTTAATTTGGTGATCTATATGTTTCAGCAAGTGACAGTGCTATGTTTTCTTTTAATGGTGCTTTACCTCTTTTGTATTTTTAAAGATGGGAACAGAGAAAGGATCCTCATGGTAGAACCTATTATGTTGATCACAACACGAGAACTACAACTTGGGAAAGGCCTCAGCCTTTGCCACCAGGGTAATAGATAAGTTGTATGCTGACTCATTGCACGTCATTACAGACTTTTAAAATATTTTCTAACTAATACCCAAATGGGAAGATGTTTCTTTTGAGGTCTGTATATGTTAGCGTTGCAGAACTTTCTTTAGAATTTCCCCTTGTAATTAACAAGATTTCTTTGGAAGCAAAGACCAAAAAACACACCAACCCTCACCCATATAATGTAACTTTTTATTTTTTTAAAAAAAACATAAAGCATGGATCCTAAGACACATTAACTTAAGGAAGTTCAGAGAAGGCAGGTTGCACATCCTATTCTCGCTCTCCCTCCCCCACTGCCCCCCTCCTATGGAGCGGGTGGGGAACTTCCTAAGCAATAAGATGTGGTGTGGGGATATCACCCAAAATTGGATGGAGGTCTAACTGATATTTTGCAATCCTCTTCTCTCAGCAGCTCCTTGCAGGTGTCTGCAGGAGGAGGAGGAAATGGGAGCTTTCTGTGAACATCACTAATTTAACACATTTGGATCTGAACCATAGTAAATAAATTTTCTTGTAGTTCTGTTTGCATGGTGGTATAATAATGCGACTTTCCTCTTAAAGCCTCTGTATGCGAGTAGCTGAGTTTTGGCATCTGCGGGAAGTGGTATCAGAAAGCTGGAGAACAATAGTCAAATGGCAGGGCATGCCTTTAGTAGACTAGATTTTTACCTTGTTGTTCAGTTTGTTCTTTTATAGAAGAGTTCAAATTACTCTGAATTAGTTCACACTGGCAGATCTCTGTATTCAAATTAGTTAGTTTGCTTTGGATTATATACTTCAGTGAATCTCACAAGGAACTTACTCCCAGCTGGAAGGATGAGTAGTTTCTGTATCCCAAGATTCAAATGTTGCTCATTTAGGACTTTGCAACTACTACTGATAAAGCTCTCTCAGTGTGTATGATACTTTACAGATTGCAAGAGGATAAGCCCCTGCCCCAAGAAGCATGTGATCTGCAGTGGGGGAAGAATGTGCATTTCAGTTACATGTTTTTAGGCTAAGTTTATTTTGTTTATTTATTAAATTTATATGCCACTCTTCCTCCCCAAAGGAGATCAGGGCGGCAAACAAAAACACTAAAAACACTTTAAAACATCTTAAAAACAAAAGATTTTAAAACATATTAAAACAAAATGTCTTAAAAAACATATTAAAACAAAACATCTTAAAAAGCAATTTCAGCACAGACGCAGACTGGGATAAGGGCTCTACTTAAAAGGCTTGTTGAAAGAGGAAGGTCTTAAATAGGTGCCAAAAAGGTAACAGAGGTGGCGCTTATCTAATATTTAAGGAGAGGCAATTCCAAAAGGTTGGTGTCACAGCACTAAAGGTCCGCTTCCTATGTTGTGTAGAGCGGTCGCCCTTGCCTGCAAAGCACAGTGATTAACTGGGTAAGTAAATAAGGAGTAAGACAATCTTTCAGGTATCCTGGTCCCAACCTGTATAGGGCTTTGTACTCCAAAACCAGAACCTTGAAATAATAATAATAATGATGATGATGATGATAATAATAATAATAATAATAATAGTTGTTGTTGTTGTTGTTGTTGTTGTCTTTATTTATACCCCGCCATCCTTCCAAAACTGGAATTCGCGGCGGCTTCCAGATAAAAAACACATATAATTAAAACATACAGAGTCTAGATTAAAATAAAATAAAATTAATTCCAATATTAAAACCATTCATACTTATAGCTAAAAGAGAATAAAAAAACCAGTTTAAAAATGAAGGGAAACTAATGGGACACCCAGTGCTCATTACAGTTACAGTAGGGTCTATGATCTTAGTTTTCAAGGCTATTGGTCATAAGACAGAACAATTCACAGCTGTTTTCTCACTTTAGAACTTCTGACCTAGTCTTTTAATTTACGGGGCATTTTTTATTAGTTAAAATCCAGCTTAGTTTTTTGCTTATTTAGCATTCTAATTCCAAAGATTTACTTTTGCTCCTTCCTGTCTTAAGAGAAGAAAATTGCATGGTATTTCTCCTGAATGCAGCTCTCAGAGCTTGCACTGATAGCAGAAGAAGCAAAAACTCAGCTGTGGTGCTACTGCAACTAAGATTTAGCAAGGAAGAAAGTAAGTAAGTTTAATGTTGTAACCACAAGTCATAACACAACAAAGCAAAATGTAAACAAAAACATTAAAACATCATACATCTAAAAGTTAAAATAAAAATAAAACTATAAATTGAAAATGTCAGATTTAGCATGCACTAGTCTGTCAGTTAAACAATTTTAAAAATGACTTGTGGGGTCATTAACACTGGTAGAAACTCTGGGACAGATATTTAGCACTCTGTTTTCTGATTTCTCCCCCCTTAAACTATATTTTTAAATATTTTAATAGATACAGAGAAACATTTTGAAGGCTTGGATTTAGAAGGCAAAAGAGCAAAGAAAATGCAGTTGCTTGTAGTAAATTATTTTTACGTTTTGGCTGGAAAGAAAATAGCTATCAATGCTGGTATTTGTTTCTTAGGTGGGAAAGAAGGGTTGATGATCGTGGAAGAGTTTATTATGTGGACCATAACACACGAACAACAACATGGCAGCGACCTACGATGGAATCAGTCAGAAACTTTGAACAGTGGCAATCTCAACGAAATCAGTTGCAGGGAGCTATGCAACAGTTTAACCAACGATACCTCTATTCAGTAAATTAACAGTTAACAAAATGTTTTGAGTTTCTGTTTTTCTCTTTGCCTTTCATTAGATATTTGATACATTATATGCAGCTACATACCTTTTGATATCTTGATAATGGCTGGGTTCAGATGTAATCAAAGTTTGTTTAGCTAAACCATGGTTTGCTTGAATGGCCATGTTTGGACATTTGTTCGTACCTTCATAAACCATCTGGTCCTGGCTTATTATTTTCATTTGCTTTAAACCAGACTTCCCTGTTTCTGGCATAGTGGGCACCTCTGACTTTATACAAGCAGAATCTCTGCACCAAACTGGTGTTGAAAGGGAGGGGTGAGATGAGGGAAGAGTTGACATGTTACCAAATTCTTCCAAGCTACACAGGAAGTGGATTGGACTGTGAAAGACCAACCCAAATTGTGTTTGCATTTTGACAAATTTGTAGGGCAGTCCAATATCTCAGACAGGAGGTCAGGTCTCCTGCTCTCCAGGTGCATTCACTATAGCTGCCCAATTTCCTTGCTTTTTAAAGTTTGATAGAAATATCTGTTGGCTATAGGTATGTTCTGAAACCACAAGGTTTTGCCTATTTAATGAATATAATACAGTAGGGCCCCACTCATATGGCAGGTTAGGTTCCAGACCCCCACCAAAAAGTGAAAACCGCCAAAAAGCAGATCAACTGTAGCGGGAGTCTGATCGTGCCAGAAGAGGAGATCAGCTGTAGCTACACCTGATCTTCCCCTCCTCCGGCGCAATCAGCTGGAGTGCGGGAGTCTGACCGCCCCGGAGCAATCAGCTTGAGCGGGAGTCTGATCGTGCCAGAAGAGATCAGCTGTAGCACGCTACAGCTGATCTTCCCCTCCTCCGGCGCAATCAGCTGGAGTGCGCCCCGAGGAGGAGAAGATCAGCTGTAGCATGTTACAGCTGATCTTCCCCTCCTCTGGTGTGATCAACTGGAGTACGGGGAGCTCCAGCCCCCCCTCCAGCTGATTGCCCCACTGGTGCCGTATTAGCGGAATGCCGAAAAGCGGGGCGCCAAGAAGCAGGGCCCTACTGTACCAGATTTGCATTGCATTGGAGATAAAGATGAGAATGTACTTACTGTTAGTGCCTCCTTGTTAAGCTGAACTTTCAGGCTAGAGCTTTGAAACTTGTTATTTTTCACATGTTTTCAGAAGTAGACAGTGGATTGAATTCAAACTTAAGTTAGCTGCATATAGGTCCTACTGAAATCAATGTGAAAGTCTTATTGATTTGAATGACAACAAAGTGCAACTTAGTTTGGACCCCGTCTGTATGCAGATTGATTCTGTTATGTGTTAACTTTTCACTGAAGTTTACAGAGCAACATATACTGTGAATCTCTGTAGAGGCTACTGTACATTACAAACAATTCTAAATTCTTTTGATTTAAATCTGACTTTTATAAGATAGCTATTCTTTAATCCAGCCATGGCATTTAGAGGAAAAGCCCTGCAATTGTAGTGATCACATGGCGGTATACCATGCATACCTTCCCCATGTGCAGATGGTCCTGTGTGCTAGAAGAGCAGAGGGTGACTGATCATGCTATCTGAGAATATCTGTTGCTCTATGGTATTTACCACAAGGCTTTGCAAAAAGCGGAGAAGCCAACTTTTCCACTACTAGCTTCTGTACAGTCCAAATTTAGTCTACTTATGTTGACCTCAAAACACTGGAAGTATTCTGGCTAGCTAGAACCAAAAGCTATCAGCAGACCAGCTGAAGTGAAAAAAGATGAATTAGAATAGGTAGGGAGGTAGCTCCTTGTTTCTTTATTACCTTCTTTGTGAGGATGCTTTCAAAGGGAATGACACCACCCATCTCTCAGCATCTGTTCAGCCATTCTGTTGTGGAGGAAGAGACAAGCCCAACTGGAAATTTGAAACTAGGAATGGCGTGCAAGAAGGGATATCAGAATCATTTAAATGTAGTATCTTCTGTTGTGAAGACAACTACTCTGACTGGCAGTTGCTCTCCTGGATTTCAGACAGGGGGTCTCTCCCAGTCCTACACAGAATTGCTGGGGATTGAACCTTGGACCTTATGCATGCAAAGCAGTTGCTCTACAAATAGTGCTTTTTAGAGTGTTACAGACTTTTAAAATAAAAATATTCCTGCATATTTATTTTATCTCATGTCTTTGCTAGGCCTCAATGCTGACTGCCGAAAATGATCCACTTGGTCCTTTACCACCAGGCTGGGGTAAGAAATATAAATAGCTATATGAAACAGACTTTCATGTACAGTTAACTTTGTTTTAAATTGTTCATTTTTGTTGCAGAAAGGAGAGTTGATTCAAATGATAGAGTGTATTTTGTAAATCATAACACAAAGACAACACAGTGGGAAGATCCACGGACTCAAGGGTATGTTTGTGTGCTTTGTATTCATAAAACAAGACTGAATTAGACATAAAGCAATTGGGGTGTTAATGAAATATATTACATTTAAATTTTCAGCTTACAAAATGAAGACCCCCTCCCTGAGGGCTGGGAAATCAGATACACAAGAGAAGGTGTAAGATACTTTGTTGATCATAATACGCGAACAACTACCTTCAGTGATCCTCGTACTGGTAAATCCTCTGTGTAAGTGATACATTATTGGAGATTCTAAAATGTTTATGGTCATAGCACATAGTTGGAATAATAGTTATACTATTTAGCTGGTAGGAGATGGACATCTGATGAATTTGGGTGGTGGCTGATTAGTTCAAGATGTGCACTCAAGGTGCACATAGGTGACATCTTATGAGATACGACTTTTTAAACATTAGATGATATTTTAAAACTGATTCAGAATTTGAAGTATGCATGCAGCAGCCTTTTCACTTTATTTGAAGCTGAATGAAATGTAAATCTACAAAACTGCCGAGAAGCAAGTGAAAGCGTTGTAAAATCTTAGTAAATATTTTTGCTGAATAAAGCTAGATATATTCCCTTACAGAAATAAAGGACCACAAATTGCTTATGAACGCAGCTTTCGGTGGAAGCTAGCTCATTTCCGCTACTTGTGTCAGGTAATGTTGATCAAATGATCTTGTAAGCTTTAATTTGCATTTTGTATTTTTTGAATTTCTGTTTGTATTTGATGATTTACTGTCTGTTTGTAGTCAAATGCTCTGCCAAGCCATGTGAAGATCAATGTATCCAGACAAACATTGTTTGAAGATTCCTTCCAACAGGTAAAACAATGTTTACATTATCAAATGTGGTTACTAAACACTGTATAGGTGAATTTATTTCAGCTTAACATGGTTATACAGTCAGGAAAATTTCTTATTTTAAAACTTTTAAATGTGTAAAACTGTTTAAAGATTTAATTTTTGATATTCTAGTAGCTACAATTCTGCCTAACAGTAAGAAATCATGTGTGTCATTAGTCTATTTATAACTCAGTCAAAATATGGGAAGGCTTTTCATGAAACGTTTTACCTTGCAAGCAAAGGATCGAACTGAGGGAAAATATTGGCCTGTCTATCATTTGGAGACAGGAGGAAGGGATCAATCTCCATATTGTCTAGGTAATTGACACTTCCTGTGCTACGTAAGAAAATGTGGTGCATTACCCAGTTACCTGAAAGGGATAAAAAAAACCCATCCTCCCAGCAAAGTGTGTGAAATCTGGGAGCATTGTCCAGTTAGCTTGGTAACACAGATGTTTCCTCCTGCCCCATGAATGCGGTGCTGCCCCATTTTCCCTCAGAGATGATGCTATTGTAGGCAGATATTATTGATTATGTAGCATTGTACATCATCTCATTGGCTGCATGATCCATAACTGGCTGGGACCATGCATTCAAGGAGAAGGAAGTGACATCTGAAAAGCAGTACAGAGGGAACAAAATAGGTGCAAATTAAAAGAAGTAAGAACAAGATACTTTGGGAAAGTTAAACTCCCCTTAAATAATGGGGAAAATGATGTAGTTTTATATAAAATAGAATAAATTATCTCAGAATTGGACTTAATGTCTAATATATTATAACAAGTTGTTTAGTATTTTGCCTTGTATTATTCAATGTTATTTTCTGTTGGTATTCAACATTTTGTGTGCAGATCATGGCTTTAAAACCCTATGACTTAAGAAGACGATTATATGTTATATTCAGAGGAGAAGAAGGACTGGATTATGGTGGTTTAGCCAGGTAAATTATTAAGCATTTGTCTTAAAATATTGGTTGGATATATATATTTGAGTAGACACCTATCTTGGAGAATCTAGAGACAAAGAGGCTGGGTTATTTTGGCTGGCTGCATGATACAGTTTCCTTATGAGGACATACTTACAGAGGTTGTAAGTGTGGTCTGGTGAAAATTTACAGGGGATTGCAGAGAGGCTTGAAGCTTAAAATGCTATGACAGCAAAGGGTTGGAGAGGCTAAGATGGCTCCTTAGAGTCTGTCCTCCTTTTAAAATCTTTAGCAGCAAAGGGGCTTTCCAGGTTTGGGATGGGATGGCTGAGAGGAAACACTTCTACTGAGCTCAGTTCTCCTTGTGTTTGAAATCCTTTCAGTGACAAACATTTTCTTCACACCCAGTCCTCAGCAGTGAGAGAAAAATGCATGCATAATGTGTTTTATAGAACAGTGGAGGGTTGTTCTGTTTCCCTCCTACTTCTCTGCAAAGGTAGAGGGTGTATCTTTGGGAAGAGACCCTCTAACTGAGTGACTCATTGTCCATATGTGGATGTTGGAGCTTGTGAATAGATTGTTTCTGATGTGCACTGTAGCAAGAATCACACAAAAACGTTTTCTAGCTTCATGAGCTATCACATAAAATCTTAAGGATCAGGGTGTTGATCTTGAAGTGTTTATAGGATCCTTATTAGGGAATGATTCAGAAGCCTACAGTGCTCAGCTGTAGTAATGGAATTTCTGACTTGGTTCAGACATAATGAAAAACAATGGTTTATTGTTATGTGCACAAGCTTTGGGCTCATGTGCTTTCCTTCCCCTACCCTTCTGCATGGTTGTGAGGAGATTGGAAGCTTTTGCTTCCAATTTCAGTTAACCACAGTTAAGCATTGTGTCTGGATCTTAAACTGTGATTAATCTGAGCTATGGTAAAATGAAACAAACCAGCTTCATCAGTTAAGGCTTGAAGTTGGTTTGATATCCAGAGCTTGGAAAAGTTACTTTTTTGAACTGCAACTCCCATCAGTCTCAGCCAGCATGGCCACTGGATTGGGCTGATGGGAGTTGTAGTTCAAAAAAGTAACTTTTCCAGGCTCTGGATATAACCATGATGAAGACTAACTGGGAAGAGTGTGAATCTGAGACTTGTTCCCATAACTGTAAACCATGGTTTATCATTATGGTCAAATGAGGACCTTGAATTTTCAGTGTGCAAAGAGGGATCCCTGCTCTGAGCATGTATCACACTCTTGAAGGGGAAAAATGGATTTTAACTGAAAGTATGAGAACATAGTTGAACTCCTGAATATAAAAGCTTTGTCATAGTGTGTATGAAATTGGGGGTATGCTGGCATTAACCAGTGGATATAAACACTTGACAGAGAAAAATATAAAAACTACTATTGGGCAATCTGCCATTTTATATATGTAGTAACTTGGAGATCAGATTAAGGTTGCATATCTAAATGCTGGGCCACATGACTTGAGGATTCTTTACTGAGTGTATTGGATAATACAGCCAAAGGAAACATTCATGTCAGGCTGGACAGCTTCGTGTCTGGATGAGAAAGAAACATAAGTACTTTGAAAACTTTTACCGTAGCCTTTCACACAGCAGTAGGCAACCACTTTTTAAAGATTAAAACCACCTTGTCTGTTCATCTGGGTGACTGGCTGCAGTAAAATCTTTCAAAGTCTTCTTCCTCTCCTTAGTCATAAGACTTTTTTCTATATTTTAATGTCAATTTTTATGAATACTTGGAGACACCTATGTTAGATTGTTGTGTTTTATCTACTGTAAATTTTGTAGAGAATGGTTCTTCTTGCTTTCCCATGAAGTGCTGAACCCTATGTACTGTCTCTTTGAATATGCTGGAAAAAGCAACTACTGTCTACAGATAAATCCAGCATCAACAATAAATCCAGATCATCTTTCATATTTCTGTTTCATTGGACGGTTTATTGCCATGGTGAGTTTGATCATTTTTATTTCTATTTGTATGTAGCTTTTCTTTCTGGAGGTTTCATATTTGAGTGCACATGGCTGTCATACTGGGACCTCATTCACCAGCAATTCAATCAAGTATTTCTCTGAATGGTTACTATACAGCCACAAGAGTGGCTGTATACTATAGCTAGCATGGATTTTTCACATTCTACAATGTTAAATTGAAAATACCCCCATGCCATTCTGATGCTTCCCATAAGCTCATTTCAAAACAAAACCTTACAAAACTTATAGTCCTGAACTCTGAAATGCTTGCTTAACAATCCTCTGAGCTCTCATGGTGATACACAAAACAGTCAGAGAGAATAGAGAGTTCAAAGTGTAAAAAGAGAGGGGGAAAATCCAGACCCCTTTTGGACTTTTTTTCTGTCCGAGCTTATAATTTGTTGAAATTAATTAAAAATCAGGCATTTTCACGGAGTACCAGTAATCCTGTTACTGACCTTGCCCCATACTCTGACCTTCAACTTCTGCAGTTTAAAAGTTTAAAAAATGCCTTGCTGATTTTTAATTAATTTAAGAAATGTTGGCTTGAACTCAATGATAATGTCGGGAATGCTCAGTAAGAACCAACTGTCAGTGTTCTAAAAGCCAGACTCGCAGCTACTGGGCTTGGCTAATCAGGGGGCCTCATCCACGCCAGACCTTTATTTCACTTGAGACAGTCATGGCTTCCTCCAAAGAATCCTGGGAAGTGTAGTTTGTGAAGGCTGCTAAGCTGAGACTCCTATTCCTCTGATAGAGCTCCAGTGGCCAGAGTGGTTTAACAGTCAGCCACTCTGATTGAAGCTCTGTGAGGGGGTGTCTCCTAGCAACTCTCAGCACCCTTCACTAACTATACTTCCCAAAATTCTTTGGGAGAAGCCATGACTATCTAAAGGGAAATAGTGGTGTGGATGTGGTCGGGGCAGCTTTGGTTTTAATTTGGGTGGGAGGCTACATGTGCCTGCTGTAGAATAAAAAGGTGGGGGGAACGCTGAAAAGCAATGGTACTGTTCACAATGTTTTCCTTTAGGAAAGGAAAGGGGCTTCCCCGCTGCCTAGTGCCCACCCACCCAGTCTCCTCCCCTCCCCCAGGCCAGGTGCATGATTGCACGGGAGTAAATCCTATTGAACTCAATAATCATGAAATGATCGAACCTGCCCCCTCGTCCTCCCATTACCTCCCTTTTGCCCCTTACCTCCCCCTTCCTTTGCCCCTTACCTCCCCCTTCCTTTGCCCCTTCCCTTCCAATTTCCTCTGTCCCCCTCTTCCCTTCCTTTCTCTTCCCTTGTCCTCTTCCCTCCCCCTCCCCCATGGTCAGTTTTATTTATCCTAGCCATGATTGCTTAGGAGTAAATCTCATTGAAAATAAGCATGCATATGATCAGACCTGCCTTTTCCCTTCCTCCCCTCTCCTCCCCTCCCCTCCCCCTCTCCTCTCCCTCTCCCCCTCTCCTCCCCCTCCCCCTCTCCTCCCCCTCCCCCTCTCCTCCCCCTCTCCTCCCCCCTTCTTTCTTCCTTCTCCCCTGCCCACTCCAGCCCTCCCTCCCTCCCCCAATCAGTTTTACTTATCCTAAGCATGATAGCAGGGAAGTAAATCCCACTGAACTCAATAAACATGCAAATGAACAAACCTGCCCTTCTCCTCCCCTGCCCCTCCTGCCTCCTCCCTCCTCCCCTCCCCGTCCTGCCTCCCTGTCCTGCCCCCCCTCCCTGTCCTGCCCCCCCTCCCTGTCCTGCCCCCCTCCCCCCTGCCTCCCCTCCCCATCCTGCCTCCCCTCCCCATCCTGCCTCCCCTCCCCATCCTGCCTCCCCTCCCCATCCTGCCTCCCCTCCCCATCCTGCCTCCCCTCCCCATCCTGCCTCCCCTCCCCCCTGCCTCCCCTCCCCATCCTGCCTCCCCTCCCCATCCTGCCTCCCCTCCTCATCCCCTGTGTCAATTTCCTATCCTAAGCATTATTGCAGGGGAGTAAATCCCACTGAAATCAATATGCACATGATCAAACCTGCTCTTCTGCCCTCCCCCTCCTTTCCACTCCCCTCCTCCTTCTCCCCTCTGCCCTCCCTCCCCCTCTTCCCCTCCCCATCCCCTGTGGTCAGTTTCACCTATCCGAAGCATGATTGCAGGGAAATAAATACCACTGAACTCAATAAGCATGCAAATGATCAATCCACTCTCAGCAAACTCGGACAGGATCCCATTTCTTACCTCCCGAATTAAAAAGCAGAGAAATTCACTAATAGGCAAAAAATCTTGCGGTTTAAGAATGTACCTATAGCCCACAGATATTTCTGTTGTACTTTAAAAAGCAGGGAGATTGGGCAGTTATAGTGAATGTGCCAGGGGAGCAGGAGACCTGACTTGACCTCTCTGAGATATTGTACTGCCCTAAAAAATTGTCAGAATGCAAGCACCATTTTGGTAGGTCTTTCACAGTCCAATCCACTTCCTGTGTAGCTTGGAAGAATTTGGTAACATGTGCCTCTGAGCATATGGTGAGTGGTGACAGCACCTGCAATTTGCCCAAATAATAGAAACAAGACATATGCTGTGCTGATCTTACTTTAGAAGGGAGGAAGCAACTATATTAAGACAGTTGATACAGCTCACAGTAACTTTAAATGTGTTTGATTTACTTTGAAATTTTAGTGAAGTTTCCTGTAGTCAATCATTTTCATTTGCTTCTGTTTCTGTGAATATGTGAAGCAAAGCAACACTTTGCAAAATATACACTAAAATACTCCAAAAACAATTGTGAAATAATTGCACTCACTATTCTGCAGAATAGTTCCAGTGGACGTCAGGAGTGTCTCAGTTTTCAGTGTCTCAGGTGTGCTCTGTTTTTAATTGACCATGCCCACCTTGCCTAAAATGAAGTGGTTTAAGCATAGCAGGCTGAACACATGCATCTTGGGCAGGCCAAGTTTGTTTTTTCCAACAGCTAAAGTTATTGTTTAAGTAGCAGTCTGATTTTACATCAAACTGCAGTTTCAGGATTCAACTGTTAATGCACCCGAAATAGAGCATAACCTCCAGTTTGAAACACAAAAGGCTGTCTTCACCATCATATATTGACCAATAAAAAAGCTTTGAAATTAATAAAAAATAAATTTGGCACAGGTTTCTAGGATGAATAATGAGGGGAATAAAATGTTCTAGATTAGATTCTCTGTTGAAGCAGTAGTAACACAGGAAGGAAGCAAAATAAGAACACCAAAAAACATATACAAAATATAATTCTCCATCTTTGGAGATGGCAGGTGTTGCCACCACTCACCATATTCTCGGAGGCACATGTTACCAATTTCTTCCAAGCTACACAGGAAGTGGATTGGACTGTAAAAGACCATCCCAACTTGTGTTTGCATTTTGACAAATATGTAGGGCAGTCCAATATCTCAGAGAGGAGGTCAGGTCTCCTGCTCCCCTGGTGCATTCACTATAGCTGCCCAGTTTCCCTGTTTTTTAAAGTTTGATAGAAATATCTGTGAGCTATAGAGAAATATCTGTGAGCTATAGATACGTTCTTAAACTGCAAGGTTTTTTGCCTGTTAGTAAATAACAACTATGTAAAGAAGGAATTTGTGTGCTTTCTTATCTGCCATTCCATTATTCAGTCCACCTAATTTGGAGAGAACATTTTAAATTCAAATGCTCCATTGCATTTCCCCCACTGCATCTGGTATAATATCGGTTCTTTATCAATATTAAATCATCATGAATCATGCCCAGAGCAGAGCAGGTGGTTTTTTAATATGCCCACTAGACTCTAGGCTCAGGACGTTGAATTCTGTTTTTCAGACCTTTGGAGCACAGACGTTTTAGGCAAATTAAAAAACTACTTGCTTTGCTCTGGGAATGATTCATGATAATTTAATATTGATAAAGAACCAACATTATACCAGGTGAAGTGGAGCATTTGACTTTAAAATTTTCTTTCCAAATTGGGTGACTGGATAATGGAACGGCAGATGAGATTCAATAAAAATGAAAAGTGGTGCACATTGCAATTTTTAGGGAGGGAAGGAGGGAGTCATATATATTTAGGATGCTTCTAAAATAAGTATAATTATCCAGAAATGAAATATTGGGTTCAGAATTGAAAGCTTACTGAAATTATCAGCAAAATACATATTCATAGTGCAATATTATACATGTTTACTCAGAAGTAAGCCTCACTAAGTTCAATGGGTTTTATTCTAAATTAAGTGTGTACAGGCATACCCCGCTTAACGTCGCCTCGCAATAACGTACACTTTATTGGCATGACGCCGCTGCCATCTAGTGGTGATTGCGTGCAGTACAAGTGAAGACAATTGCTTCACTTAAAGTTTATTTTCGCTTGAAGTATACTCTCCGGTCCCATTGCGAACATTAAAGCGGGGTATGCCTGTATAGGATTGCAGAGCCAGTCTAAGGAAAAGGCTGAATATAAAATAAATCTGTGAATAGTTGTTGCATTACAAGATATTCACCATAGCTTTCTTTTAAAAGAATACTCCTATAAACTTTAAAAAATAACTATGTGGCTAGAGTTGAACCAATTTATATTAGTTTTTTCCCTTTATTATATGAGAGACATCCCTGAAATGTTATCTATTGGATCCTAACACTTAGTATTGCTGTGAATCTCTTTAAGAATAGGTTGGAAGCTGAGATAAATGTCACAAAAATTAACAGGAAAAACAAACTTGTAAACTTTTATAGTCTACCGTAATAACATTTAACATTTTTATGTGGTGATTAGACCAGCTGAAACCTAAAGTAAGCACTGTTCATTGGAAACAGAAGGTCCATAGCCAGTGATAGCTGAAAATTGTAGGGAAGGAGGGGTCTTTTAGTCACCTCTTAAAACTAGAGAAACAACAAAACGTTGTATGGCACTTTAAAAGACTAAGGAATTTTATTATGGCATAAGTTTTCACAGATTAGAGCCCATTTCATTAGATGCCTGTTGTATAATCCTCAGTTGCAAATATATAAACACATGATTATAAAGAAGTGGGGGAAGAGCTGTAAGCAGAAGGCTTGGAGGCAAATAAAATGCAAGAAGTACATAGAATGATAATTCAGTTAGAACTAGAATGCATGCAAAATAGCACAGTGACTCTTTGCAACAGCAGTGATAGGTAACAAAATGTACCAACTTGGCAATGTTGAATTAACAAAAGGAACCACTGTCTATTCATACCCAAATGCATAGATCCACTTCTTAAATAGGTTCACTCAAAGGACTTACAAATCTTTGGAGAAGTGGAAGAAGGCTTTATCCTCTTGCCTAGCTGACACAACTTTTTTAAATGATTGGTAGATTCAGGACAAACTGAAGGAAGTTCTTCACACAGTGCATATATTTATTGGGGCTAGATCTGACAATTAGCCATAGTAGCTTCAAATGGAACTTCCATATCTGGATATAGTATATCTCGCAGATGCTGATAGAAAGAGCAGGGGATAGCTGAACATTGATGCTGTCTACAAGATACAGTCAGCTGGACTAGAGAAATCTTTTTTTGGTCTTACACAGCAAAGCTATTGGGTTATTCCCCCCTTCTTTCACATAAGCCCTGTGCTTTTCAGTGTGATTGAGGTGGGGACAAAAGCATGGCAGGGAATGCTGTTTTGTGAAAATAACAGAAAAACTCCATTGCATGGATTTATTTCCCTAAAGGAGCTCTCTGTTCACAATTTAAATTGGTGTGTGGTTGCATATATGAGTAGCAAGCAATATTGCATTATTAGTACCATATCAGATGTATTATACAGCCACGAGAGTGGCTGTATACTATAGCCAGTGTGGATTTTTCACATTCTGCAATGTTAAATTGAAAATACCCCCATGCCATTCTGATGCTTCCTATAAACTCATTTCAAAACAAAACATTACAAGACATATAGTCCTGAACTCAGAAACGCTTGCTTCACACTCAATTTTCATGGCGATACACAAAACAGAGAGAATAGAGAGTTCTAAAAAGAACTAAAAGTCTAAAAAGAGTGGGGGGGAAACCCAGAGTCCTTTTGGACTTTTTTCTCTGAGAGTTCTTCATCTTCTGCAGTTTAAAAGTTAAAAAAAATGTCTGGCTGATTTTTAATTAATTTAAGAAATTTTGGCTGGAACCCAATTATAACGTTGGGCATGCTCAGTAAGAACCAACTGTCAGTGTTCTAACAGCCAGACTCACAGCTGCTTGGCTTGCCTATCGGGGCCACACCCACACCAGACTTTGATTTCAGTGAGACAGTCATGGCTTCCCTCAAAGAATCCTGGGAAGTGTAGTTTGTGAAGGGTGCTGAGAGGAGACTCCTATTCCACTGACAGAGGTCCAGTGGCCAGACTGGTTTAACAGTCAGCCACTCTGACTGAAGGTCTGTGAGGGGAACAGGGCATCTCCTAGCAACTCTCAGCACCCTTCACTAACTACACTTCCCAGGATTCTTTGGGAGAAGCCATGACTTAAAATAAAGGCCTGTTGTGGATATCACCAGGGACAGCTTTGGTTTAAATTTGGGTGGGTCTACATGTGCCTGCTGTAGAATAAAAAGATGGGGGAAACGCTGAAAAGCAATGATACTGTTCACATTGCTTTCCTCTTGGAAAGGAAAGGGGCTTCCCTTCTGCCCAGTGCCCACCCACCCAATCTCCTCCCCTCCTCCTGCCCCAGGTCAGTGTTGGACTATGACCTGGGAGACCAGGGTTCAAATCCTCACACAGCCATGAAGCACACTGGGTGACCTTGGGCCAGTCACTGCCTCTCAGCCTCAGAGGAAGGCAATGGTAAAACCTCTGCTGAATACAATTTACCATGAAAACCCTATTCATAGGGTCGCCATAGGTGGGGATAGACTTGAAGGCAGTCCATTTCCATTTTCAGAGATGATTGCACAGAAATAAATCCCATTGAATTCAAAAAGTATACAAATAATCAAACCCACCCTCCCTTCTTCTCCCCCCTATCCCCTCCCTCTTGCCCCTTCCCTCCCCCTTCCTTTGCCCCCCTATCCCCATCCCCTTCCAATCCCCTCCCCCTTCTCCTTCCCATGGTCAGTTTTACCTATCTTAAGCATGATTGCACAGAGGTAAATACCATTGAACTCTATAAGCATGCAAATGATCAGACCTCCCCTCCCCCTTCCTTTGCCTCACTCCAATATGCTTCTTCCCTTCCCCCCCCGGTCAGTTTTTCATAGCCTAACAAGGATTGCATAGGAGTAAATCCCATTGAACTCAGTAAGCATGCAAATGATCAGACCTGTTTTCCCCTCCTTTCCCTCTCCCTTCCTTTTCCCCTGCCCACTCCAGCCTTCCCTTCCTCCCCTCACAATCAGTTTTACCTATCCTAAACATGATTGCACGGGAGTAAATTGCACTGAACTCAGTAAACATGCAAAAGATCAAACCTGTCTTCCCTTCCCCCTCCTGCCTGCTCCCGTCCCAGTCCTCCCCTCTGCCTTACCTCCCCTCCCTCCTCCTCCTCATCCCCTCCTCATCCCCTGTGGTCAGTTTCACCTATCCTAAGCATGATTGCAGGGGAGTAAATCCCACTGAACTCAATAAGCATGCAAATGATCAATCCATTTTCCACAGGTAGTCTGCCATCAAGCGGTATCATAGCTCCACCTAGCGTCCGAAGGCAAGAATGTTCTGAAGTCAAGACTAGGGCATCAGGCCCTTCCCACTCTCCAGTTCATTCTTGCCTTCGTCTGTTGGCAGTTGGATATTTAGCATAGCGTAGCGTATAGCTAAGTTTTGTGTTGTATTTTGTGTGATAGAGCGTGTGGAACTGTTTGTTGTTGTTCCCTTTCATTCCCTTTCCTCTGTCATTGCCTTTAAAGTGTGTGGGACTGATTGTTTTTCACTTTGTTCCCTGCTTATTCATTGTTTTTATTTTAACTGGGATTTTTAGGGGGGTTGTTCGTTCTCCCTGTTCCCCTTGGTCCCTTGTTGGGGGGTTTGTGCTGGCCACCTCTTCTTCCCATAGCTGGAGACTGCGTGTGCATCTCTCCCTCCCCAGGCAGCGGTGGCGGCATACTTTTTTCCCAGCCAAGAGCCTCTGGCTGCAGCCTCCCTTAGCGCCAGCGCTAAACTATACCTTTTGTTCTTGCCGTCTGCTTGTTCTTGCCGTCTGCTTCAGCGGTGGCTCAGTTGGTCCCTCAGCAGCCAGGAGCCTGCGGCTGCAACTCTTTTTTCCTTAGGAGCCTCAGTTCGGCGCGGCAGCGCTTAGTTTTTCTCTTGGGCTGCTCTGCTCCCCCCCCCCAGCTCGCTACTGTGAGCGTGTACTGAGGCTGTTTGGAACTGTACATTCTCCCCCATCCGTGGGCGTGTACTAAAGCCTCTGCTCTGTACATTCTCCCACATCCGTGGGCGTGTACTAAAGCCTCTACTCTGTACATTCTCCCCCATCCTTGGGCTTGTACTGAAACCCCTTCCAGAGATATCTGATGGCGGATCAACAGCCAGTGGCAGCTCAGGCAACCAGAGCAAAACAATCATGTAAAACCACTTCGCATCACAAGTCAGCTAAATACAAGCAACCGAGACTACACGCCAAGGCTGTTGCTAAAACTAAACATCTGTCCAGCCACAGAGCTTCTAAACGAGCACGTTACGTGTTTGTTCCGGTTGCTGAGGATGTGGGTCAAGAACAATTAACAGCCCTTTTTCATTCTCCTGCCGAGTCATCTGAAGATGACTTTGAAGGTTTCCCTGCCCAGCCAGCTGTCCGCCTCCACCCATATTGCCTCCTAGGGCTCATTCATCTCTCCAGCCTGATGAGCCCCCTGTACCTTTACCTCAGCAAGTGCAGCCATCACCACACCAGCCAGACCTCGCAGACCATCCCCCCCCTGGGGTGACAGTTGTCTCTGGAATTTCTCACACAGTTACAGGACATGCTCACATTTTTTCCCATGCACAGTCACAATCACAGGTCACTGCCCTTCCTCAGCGGAGCGTGCAAAGGCAATTTGGCGCGATGGAACATTGCAATGAGGCAGGTCCACCATTCTCCCCGAATCCATTCTACATTGCCAGGGGCAGGATGGGCAATGAGCTTACTGGATTGGAGGATCCATCGTATTCTCTTAACGCCTAAGGAGATGAGTGGAGTGATCAGTCTGAACCAGAGGAGGATGCATCATACCCCCTGTTTGATGCAGCCGATTATCACCCCCTGGCTCGTAGAGTTTTGAACACCTTAGGCCTCCAGCCTCCGCAACACGCAGCTACCACTCCCCCTGTTAAGGGTGCCAGGGTCTTGAAATCCCCTAAATCTGCGGAACACTATCTCCCTGTGCCAGATCCTATCGACAAACTGGCCAAGGAAGAATGGTCTCACCCACTGCAGACATGACGTTTTATGGTCCTTGCTGACAGGCTTTACACTTTGGCTCCAGAGTTCACATCTCAGCTCGCTGTCCCTGGTATTGATGAGCCAATTTCTAGTTTGGTTTCTCAATCCCTCCTGCCAAGGGAAGGGGACTCACAACTGAAGGATGCCTCTGAGTGGCTGCTAGACTTTGCCTTATGTAAAAACCACGAGGCTACCGCCTTTGCCATGTGGGCTTCTGTTTCAGCTTCCATTTTTTCAAGGGCCTCAATGATGTGGCTGGATGATCCTTTAGATGACCTCAGTCCCGACCCGGTCTGTCTAAGAAAGGCTGTTGTGAAACTACACAAGAAGGCGGCATTTGTAGCTGATGCCATCTTGGATGCAACTCAGCTGGGAGCAAGAGTTATGGCTGCTCAGGTGGTGGCTCGGCGAACTCTCTGGCTCCGGCACTGGGATGCAAATTCTAAAGCCAGGGTCAACTTATCGAGAGCCCCTTTTGCTGGACCATTGCTTTTCAGGGAGGAAGCCCTAAAAGCAGTATTAGTAGACCCCAAGGACACTGGGAAGCCTGTTTTGGCCACTGCCAGGAATGATGATCACAGGCCGTTCAGACGCTTCACCCCATTCCAGCCCTTTCGAGGCGTGCGGCCTGGGGGATGAGGCCGCAATTTTCGAGCCACTGACTTCCGTTCCTCCAGGGGAGATTGGAACAGACAATGTTACCCTGGCAGAGGTCAGTACCAGGGACGTAGAGGTACCTCAACATCTTCCTATCGTGGAGGGGCTCGCCAGCGCAGGCAATACTGATGCGATCCCGGTCGGGGGCAGATTACTTCTGTTTGCAAACCACTGGCTGCGTCTGACTCAGGTCACTTGGATGCGGGATCTTTTTCGTCATGGCTATGCACTAGAGTTTTGGGCAACCCCCCGGACAGATTTCATCCCTCTCCCTTTCCCAAGGCTCCATACAGGCACGGCATCATGCAGCAAGCCATACATCACCTCTTGGACATAGCTGCAATAGAGCCAGTTCCCACAGCAGAGAGGTTGGAGGGGGTTTACTCCCTCCTGTTTGCAGTTCCCAAATGAGATCTGTCATGGAGGACAGTGTTGGACCTCAAGTTCATCAACCGTTTCGTAAAATATTGCAAATTCAAAATGGAATCCACTCCATTATAGAAAGCCTTCACAAAGGAGACATCCTGACTTTCCCAGGAGGATCCCTCTGCCTGTGCAGCTCTGAGACGGGCTCCCGTCTTAGATGAAACTTTTTCAGCTTTTAATTCAGTCAGAAGGGTCTTTTCTGACTGGGGATAATTTCTTCCGGATAAGGAAGAAACGTGAGATTTCCCACATAGCTTTGTCGTGATAGTTGGAGTCTGGAATTCGTCAGAATTGTCTGTGAAAGAAAGGCTTCCAGCTGCCCAGACGGAGCGAGGATTTCTATGCTAGCTCAGCTGAATAAGTGACCCGTTTTTTTTTCTTTAAAGAACAACGGACAAACAGGCAAGCATCCTCCTGTCTATGCTTATCATTTTCTTATCTATACAGCTAAAGAGATTTGTCAAAGTAACAGCAATTAAGATAACCTAGGTGAGTTAAGACTTTCCTTCTTTACTGACGGAACTAAGGGGGAAGAAAATAAAAATAGCCTATCTTTCTTTTATTGCAAAAAGCTGATATGGAAAATAGCATTTTAAAGATTACAACGGATGAGGGATTTCTGATTGGAATCTTTTTGATTTATAAGGTTTTTGTGTAATATATGCATGGGACTATTTTTCCTGATCTACTTTTTTTTTTTTTGACGAATCTGCTCATTCTCTCTGCTACTAGTTATTTGGACGCTGTGAACTAAAGCTGTTTTTGCACTTCTGGGCATATAAGAGATAAGGGCTGTCTAGCGTGTGACGTCAGTTGGTTGGAAAGATTAACTCCTTTGTAACTGGATAAAGAAATAAACTGCTCTTTGCTTGGGACATTGAAAATTGAAGGAGTTTTGTTCCTTTGGCTTTAAGAATGACAATTAAGAAGATCATGGATGTACAAGAAGGGACTTTATCTTTAGACATGTTTCAGAAAATAATGAGATTAAGTCAATAAAACAAGAACTGAGAAATAATAGACAAGCGTGGAAAATTGAATTTCATGAAATGAGACAGGAGCTGAAAGAAATTCAGGATTCTATGAGAAAGGAGAATAAAGATAGATCTGGAAAACCAAAAAAAAGATGAAAGAGAAATTAAAGGCAAGGTTCAAACTTTGGAGATTGGATTAAATATGGACATGAAAAAAGATTTGGATTTCCTGGCTCTGACGGATCCTGGAGACAAATATTACAGTTTGGAACTCAGCGCTGTCCCTGAAGGAATGGAAGGGATTGGAGATAAAGATATTATCGGTTCAAAAAAATTCCTGGACTGGAAGGATTTGATGAAACTTGAAATGGAGAAAGTTAACAGAATTAATCCCTGTTTTGTGTCAATGGAAAAATCTTCAAGAGATGTACTAGTGTATCATGTGGAAAAGAGGAACAGAGATGCGGCTTTGCAGCAATACTTCAGTGATACGTTCGGATTTGATGGCAAGAAAATATCTGTGATGGAGGAAATTCCTATCAGACTTTTATTATATGACTATGACAGCAAGATTTTTGGATGCGTGGAGATGGAAGATGGACCTAATACGGATAAAGACAGAAGAGCGATTTGAAATTACTGGACTTAGTAGACTTGATGAGTTGGATTAATTGTTATGTTTATTTAGAAAAAAAAAGAATTGATTGACATATATCTCAAGGATTGGAAACTTCTCTTTGACTTTTTGTGGAATATTAAAATGATATGATAATGAGATTTGAAACCAATTAAGATAACCGCTGGAAGAAGGTGATTTTATAATCTATTAAGAGATAGGTTTGTTATATATTATAGATTTATAGCTGAACTATGACAAATCGGAAGTCAATATTTCTATATTTTTTTCTCTTTTTTATTGTATTAGTTATTGATTTGTGTTTTTTTCTTTTTGTATTGTTTTGGTTTTGAAAATTTGAATAAAAATTAATTGAAAAAAAAACAAAGGAGACATCCTGGCCTCTGTTGATCTAAAGGAAGCGTACCTCCACGTGCCTATTTGCATAGCCCACAGGAAGTTCCTACGGTTTGCCTTCGGCCCCCAGCATTTTCAATATTGAGCAATGCCCTTCGGTCTCTCGTCCACCCCAAGGGTCTTAACCAAGGTGCTTCTCACCTTGGTAACATATCTTCGTCTACAAAAGGTGCATATCTACTCCTAATTAGACAATCTATTAATACGGGCAAGTTCCAGGGAGCTGGCTCATCTCCATCTGACCCCCACTCTTCATGTCTTGCGGACCTATGGTTGGCTAGTCAACCTTGACAAAAGTCATCTCCAGCCAACCCAGCAACTACAACACCTAGGGGCAATGTTAGACACAGTACAGGCGACAGTCTTTTTATCCCCAGACCGCATTATAGCCGTCAGAGGCATGGCTCGCCTTTTGATGCGTCGTTCAAGCGTGGATGTGATGCTGCTAGCAAGGGCTCTGGGAATGTTGGTGTCCACCATCCACATTGTACTGTGGGCTTAGTTCCATACATGCCGACTTCAGTTGGCCCTATTGCCGTTCCAGCAGGACATTGCCAGATCCAACCACCGAACAATTCACTTGGATCCTGCACTGCGTCATTCTTTCCGCTGGTGGGCGATAGTCCAAAATCTCAACAGGGGTACTCTGTTCCGAGATCCCCACAGGATAACCACAGACACCAGTTTCATCGGCTGGGGAGCCCACTGCAACTCCCAGTTTGTTCAAAGGGTTTGGTCAGATGTCGAGCGGAGTCAGAGTATCAATTGACTGGAACTGAGAGCTGCCCACTTAGCTCTTCTTCACTTTCTGTCTCTCTTCCCCTTGGACCATGTTCTCATTCGAACAGACAACACTTGCATGAAATCTCATTTGAACAGACAAGGGGGAACCAGGTCTCGTTCCTTTCAGAACCTAGCCTACCAAATCTTCGAGTGGGCACAAAAACATCTGAAATCCTTGAAAGCAGAACATCTCAGAGGAATCTGGAATGTGACAGCCGACTGGCTCAGCAGACAACAGGTCTTTCCGGGAGAATGGAAACTTCATCCGACGGTATTCCATCTTCTTCAGCGCCGATTCGGCGTTCTCTCAGTGGATCTGTTTGCCTCCAGTCTCAATTTCCAGCTGCCCAGGTATTTTGCACGGTACCTGGACACAACAGCGGAAGCACTGGATGCACTATCGATACCATGGCCGGACGGACTGCTGTACGCGTTTCCTCCAATACCACTTCTGGCCAGAACTCTGAGGAAAGTTCGGCGTGAAAGGGCCAAGCTGGTCCTAATAGCCCCGTATTGGCCCCACCAACCGTGGCTTTTGGATCTTGCCATGTCAGTGATGGACCCTTGGACACTTCCAGTCAGGCCAGACCTCTTATCACAGGGTCCAATATGGCATCAGGACCCCAATTGGCTCAACTTAACAGCTTGGCTTTTGAAAGGGGACATTTGATGCGCGCAGGCCTATCTAGGGAGGTCATTGACATTATACTGGCCTCTAGACGACCGTCAACCTCTCAAATATATCAAAATACTTGGTTGTCATTCTCCAAGTGGTGTGATTCCCAGAAATTCCACCCTTCTCAAGCCACAATTCAACAGGTGTTGCAATTCCTTCATAAAGGCCTAAACATGGGGCTTAAGCCCAACACCTTACGTCGACATGCGTCCACTTTACCGTCCATTCTATCAGTTTCATCCACTGGTACTCCTATTGCCTCGCACCCTCTTATTAAACGTTTCCTGAGGGGGGCCACTCTACTTTCGCTTGCCGTCTCCCATTGCTTTCCTTCGTGGAGTTTGTCAAAGGTTCTGCAAGCTCTACAACTTCCTCCATTTTAACCTCTTAGGACTGTGGCATTACGTCTGTTGTCTTTCAAAGTCCTGTTCCTGATAGCGGTCACCTCCGTGAGAAGAGTCTCAGAACTGGGTGCATTATCTTCAGCCCGCCATCTTTGTGTTTTTCATAAGGACTCAGTTGTACTGCGGATAGATCCCTCCTTTCGCCCCAAGGTCAATTCAGTCTTTCATTACAACCAGGACATCGTTCTTCCTTCCTTTTGTCCGAATCCCATCCATCCCCTGGAGAAGGCTTGGCATTTGTTAGATGTCCAGAGGGCCCTCAAGATCTACTTGTCTTGAACCCAGGTTATAAGACTAACTGAGTCCTTGTTTGTATCCTTTCATCCACAATCTATGGGGAAGAAAGTAGCTAATTCCACCTTATCTTGCTGGTTGTGCGCATGTATTGCCTTGGCTTATGAGTCTCTTAAGCTTCCGGTACCTTCTAAAATTACAGCGCATTCCACTAGATCAGCAGCCACTACGGCTGCTTTTGCAACCAACGCTCCCCTTGCAGACATCTGCAGAGCGGCTGTTTGGTCTACCCCAGATTCATTTATAAGGCACTACAAAATAGATCGTTATGCCTCTGCCGATGCCTCTTTTGGTAGGCGGGTGTTGCAACAGGTTCTCAGTGATAACTAGGATGTGGGTGGTCCCTCCCTGCTATGGGCTGCTTTGGTACATCCCGCTTGATGGCAGGCTACCTGTGGAAAACGGACCATTGGTCTCACCTGAAGGGTGATTTTCACAGGTAGCCTGCCAACACGACCCTCCCCTTTGGAGGACATCTGGGGATTTGCCATTCGTTTCTATAATGTTTATCTTCTGTATTGTTAAGTCAAGACTTTCTAAATCTATTATATTGACAATTTAGTGTTGTATTAGTATGGAAATGCAATTTCATTATTTCCTTGCTGGCAGGCAATTGGCCTTTTTTCATACATTTTTAGATATCTCTCTGGACTCGTCGCGAATGAACTGGAGAGTGGGAGGGGCCTGATGCCCCTAGTCTTGACTTCAGAACATTCTTGCCTTCGGACGCTAGGTGGAGCTATGATACCGCTTGATGGCAGGCTACCTGTGAAAATCACCCTTCAGGTGAGACCAATGGTCCATTCTCAGCAAACTCGCACAGGATCCCATTTCTTATCTCCTGGATTAAAAAGTGGGGAAATTCACTAATAGGCAAAAAACCTTGCAGTTTAAGAGCGTACCTATAGCCCAGAGATATTTCTATCAAACTTTAAAAAGCAGGGAAATTGGGCAGCTATAGTGAATGCACCAGGGGAGCAGGAGACCTGACCTCTCTGAGATATTGGACTGCCGTACAAAGTTGTCAAAATGCAAACACAATTTGGGTTGGTCTTTCACAGTCCAATCCACTTGCTGTGGAGCTTGGAAGAATTTGGTAACATGTGCCTCTGAGTATATGGTGTGGTGGCAACACGTGCAATTAGCCCAAATAATAGAAAGAAGACATGTGTTGTGCTGATCTTATTTTAGCAGGGAGGAAGCAACATTATTAAGACAGTTGATATAGTTCAGATGGTCACTTTAAATATGTCTGATTTCCTTTGCAATTTTAGTGAAGTTTCCTATAGGAAATCATTTTATTTTGTTTCTGTTTCTGTGAATATGTGAAGTACAGCAACACTTTGCAAAATTTACACTAAAAAAACTCCAAACATAATTGTGGAATAATGGCACTTCTGCAGAATAGTCTCCAGTGGACCTCAGGAGTGTCTCAACTTGCACAAGATGAAACGGTGGGAGGTGAAATATATTCTAGCAAAATTCTAGATGTGCAGTTTCAGATTCAACTGTTAATGCACCGAAAATAGAAACACAAAAGGTTGTCTTTACCATCATATGACATCGACCAATAAAAAGGCTTTGAAATTAATAAAAATAAATTTGACACAGATTTCTAGGATAAATAATGGGGGAAATAAAATTTTCTAGTTTAGATTCTCTGTAGAAACATTAGTAACACATGAAAGAAGCAAAGTAAGAACACCAACAAACATGAAAATATAATTCTCCATCTTTGGAGATGGCAGGTGTTGCCACCACTCACCATACGCTCAGAGGCACATGTTACCAAATTCTTCCAAGCTACACAGCAAGTGGATTGGACTGTGAAAGACCAACCCAAATTGTGTTTGCATTTTGACAAATTTGTAGGGCTGTACAATCTCTCAGGGAGGTCAGGTCTCCTGCTCCCCTAGTGCATTCACTATAGCTGCCCAATTTCCTTGCTTTTTAAAGTTTCATGGAAATATCTGTGGGGTATAGGTACGTTCTTAAACCGCATGGTTTTTTGCCTATTAGTGAATTAGCTCTATATTCAAATCCATGTCTGTAAGTAAGAGTAATTTTAGATTTGTAACCCAAGTTCTTTGATTGGTGGAGAGGGTACAAGCAGGGAAAGAAGTATATCTGTTTATGGTGGGACTACCCCTTAATGGCTTCATTCTGGGAGAAAGTTGACAGGAAATTATTAAAATTATTGGACAAAATATTAACAAAACAATCAAGCTTCTTGGTCAGCAGAGGAGTTGAGCGTACAGGAATGGGTTCACTCCTCCTTGAGGGAGATTCAAAAGCACTTTTGAAAAAACCGTTGGTGGCCAGTGGGAAGGGGTGGTACACTTTCCTTTGCTTTTAGTTTTGTGACTGTGCCTCCAGCGAGTAGGAGAGTCAGCACTTTGCTCCTGTTATTTCCCCTCTTGGGGTAAAAGGGTGTGAATTTTTCGTCAACGATTTCCTTTTGTTTTCTTCCTCACCCATTCAAGGAGAATCTAGAATGGGATGGTGGTGGAGACAGTGCCTCTTCACCTCTAGAAGTTGCAGACCTCGCTTCTGCAGCAGCAGTGGTAGCCAAGATTGGTCCCAGGCCCCACCTCTTATTCTTCTGATATCTCAGGCTTTCAGGTGCAGACCAAAGTCACAGGGAAAGGGTATCCTTTGTCACCCACTTTTCCTTCCCACCTTCCACGGAAGCGATGTGTCTTCATTCACAAAGCCCAGTTGTGCCACTCAAGCAGGTACTGGGATGCCTGGGGGAGGTAGCCTATGTCCCCAGTCTCCAGCTTAGGCAGTTACAGGGAGGCTCCAGGATTTTTAACCCTGCCATAGTCTCTGGGAGGGGGGGATGTGTCACTTAGAGGCAAGAACTCTATGGCGCATTAGCAGCTAGCCCTCTGGCCATGCTAGTGTCCTTGGTGTGCACCATGATGGCCGACAACACAGAGGTAGTTTCACTTTCGTAATTCCCCTTAACTCAGCAACGGGAGAAGATCACAGAGCCAAGCCCCAGAGTGAGGTCGACACCATGGCCATGCTGGCCTGGCTAAATCAAGAAATGGCAGCCTCCCTAGCAAACCACTGGTCACGTGTGCACAAGAAGAAGCACACCAAGCGCTAGCAAGTCTGCTCTTCATCATCATCGTTCTCCTTTTCTTCTCCCTCCCTTCCCTCCTTCAGGGACAGCTGTTAAGGGAAGGGGTAGAGCAAATGCAGAGAACTGGTGGCCAAGCAGCACCTATCCTTAACTTCAGGCAAGGCCCTCAGCACTTCCAGCCACTGGCCCCTCAGTCCTGATCCCAGATACAGAGAAAGCACCATCTTGTATGTCAGACTCTTCAACGTCAGGAAGGGAGGAGGGGGAACTATCAGGCAATGACCCCCCCCCTTGCCTGCCCCAGTCCCAAATGCCTCTATCAGCCAGATTCGTTTCCAACTCTGGTTTGCAAGGCTGTTGCCTCTGTGCAACTTGAGAGTAACAAAGAAACCAAAGCCCAACCAGAGGATCTAGAAGAGGAGGACCAGGGCTCCTCAGACATGTTCCCTAGAAAAGGCCCTAAGCCAGTCACCATCCCTTTTCCAGAGTTCTTCAAGGACATCCTTAAGGAAGAATGAGCCCACCCACCCAAACCTAACGCTCCCCACTCACTCTTCAAGAAACTTTTTCTCATCTTGCTTCAATTATGGATATCTTCAAGATACTGGATATAGATGAACCAGTCTCTGCTGTAGAGGCTAAGACAGGCATCCCAAAAGGAGGAGGGGACATCCTGCCCAATGAGGGTGAGAGGCACAGTGATGCAGCCCTACAGCACCCGCATGAATCTTCTGAGCTGACACTGAGAGCAACAGCCACTAACTCTTTTGTGGCCAGGGCAGCCATTAAATGGCTCAGGGCCCTGATTTCAGAGATTCCTTGGGAAATCAAGCATGTTAGGAGGGGGCTTACCCAATTGGCCTTGATAGCAGAATTATTTGGTGATTCCTCCATGGATGCCCTGCAGTATTCAGCATGTGCCCTTGGCTACACTGTGGTGGTCAGACATAATCTTTGGCTTAAGCATTGGGAGATTGATCACTCTAAAGCCAGTCTGGCTGTTCTCCCCTTCTCAGGAAGGCTCCTCTTTGGAAAACCTCTTGACAAACACCTTGTGGGAACAAAGGAGGAGAAGGTGCTTCCTTCTGCTCCCAAAAAGGATGAGAACAAGGCGTGAACAAAATCTTCTCAGTCCTTTTGTCCAAGAGGATATCCCTCGACCTACAGGACTTCTCGCCCGTTTGGGAGCCCATGGCACTCCTGGAACTCCAGGCAGCAGTACCATGCAAGCAACTCCAATTTTGGCTTCAAAAAGCAGTACCAGCCCAAGTCCAGTTCCAAATAGCCTCAGACATGACGCCAGAAGCATATCTATAGGAGGCAGATTGATACCCTTCTTAGACACATGGGCTCAGATCAGTGGGTGTTAGACACCATCAGACTGGGATACTCACTGAAATTCATTGCCATTCCCAGGGACACATGGCAGGTGACTCCACCCTCATACAACCCTGTGAAGCTCCAGAGGGGTCTGGACACATCACTCATCTCCTCGACATAGGGGCCACAGAGCTAGTTCCAGAGGATTAACGCTGTTTGGGGACTTTCTCCATATACATTAGTCCCAAAAAGCAACTGCAATTTTCATGCCATTTTGGATTTGAAATTCCTCAACAGGTGCATCCAACCAGGAAATTCAAGTTGGAGACCCTGCGCTTCATCGTGGAGGCCATTCAACCAGGGGACTTTCTAGCCCCAATATATCTGATAGAGGCATACCTTCATGTACCCATCTAGCCCTCGCTCATTGGTGTTTCCTGCATTGTGCCCATGGCGACCTCCAGTACCAATATAAGGCAATGTCTTTCGGCCTCTTGTTGGCTCCCTGGGTGTTCACCAAGCTCATAGTGGCAGTAGTGGCTTATCTTCATAGCCAGGAAATCCACCTGTACCCGTATTTTGATGACCTTCTGGTGTGGGCCTCCTCCCTTCATCAAGCTAGGAAGGATGTTGAAACTATTCTCTGATGCCTGGAAGCTCACGGTTTCGTTGTCAACAGGGACAAGAGCCATCTGGAGCACAGCCAATGAGTACAACATCTTGGAGTAGTCCTAAACGCATTCTAGAGTCAGATCTTCCTATCCCAGGAATGAGCAAACAAATTACAGGACCAGGTTTAGTTAAGCCTAGCCACCACAAGTCCCGCTCATGGATTTGGCCCAGCTCCAGGGTTCCATGATTGTAGTAATCGATTTGGTCCTTTGGGCCTGCTTCCATGCCAGGGCACTTCAGTGGCTTCTACTCCTGGTCCAAGACCAGATCTCTGACTAGCTGAACTGGCCTTTCGTGATGACCAGGGAGGTCTCGTCTTCCCTCCTGTGGTGGCACCAGGAGGCCCATCTCCTGAAGGGTCTTCCACTCTTGCCCCCCTCTGCCATTGTCATCACCACTGATGCCAGCCTCATCATTTGTGGTGCCACCTGTCTATCTCACTTTGCCCAAGGGAGGTGGAGTGGGGATGGGACCTCTGCCAGCCCACCAGCTGGCTGGAACTCTGGGCCATTGACTTGGCCCTCCTGGAATTCCTTCCCCTCAGAGCAGTCCCATATACTGATCAGGACAGGCAACATCTGCACCAAAGCTTACATGTCTCATCAGGGATGAACTTGATTGGGGCCTCTGCAAGAGGAGACCAATCTGGTCTTTCAGTGGGTGGAGGCCCATCTCCTCTCCATTGCAGCCATCCATGTGAAGGGGAGTTTCAACACACAGGCTAACTGGCTGAGCAGGGAAACAATCCACCAGGAGGAGTGGGTCCTTCATGCAGAAGTGTTCTCCCAGAGGTGGGGGACGCCTTGCATTGACCTGGTGGTATTTTCCAGGAACATTCAAAGCCTTCATTTCTCAGTGCTGGGAGGTGGATACTCTGTTGGCCCCATAGCTTCACAGCCTCCTCTATGCATTTCCTCTTCTTCCTTTTCTTCCCAGATTCTTTCACAGGGTCTGGCCTCTCCAGGACCAGGTTAATGGTGGTGGCACCACACTGGCCCAGATGTCCAAAGTTTTCATATCTGGTGGAGCTCAGCGTCAGTCCCCCATGGCACTTCCATCATGCCTGGATCGCCCATCACTACACCTAGACCCAGACTGCTCCAGCTCCATGCCTGGAGGTTGAGCAGGGCAACTGAGGAGGGAGGGTCTGTCAGAAAACATCTCCACCATTCTAGCTTCAAGGAGGGTGTCTACCAGCTGGATCTACAACCTCACCTGGAAGGCCTTCTGTTGCTAGAGATGCCAGGAGCAGATCCCGGACTCCAATTCTGGGCTATCCATCATTTGGGACTTCATTCAGGAGGACCTAGACAACACCCTCAGGAGATGAGCAGCGGCACTGGGCAGTGTCCTTCCTCTAGTGGAGGGCCGATCTATTGCAAGCCACCTCAAGGTCAAGTACTTCCTCAGGGGGGTGGCTCATAGATTCCCCTCCTGGGATCTCATCATGGTCTTGAGAGCTCTGACGGCCCTTCCCTTCTGAGCTCATCCACTCCATTCCCCTTAAAGAAGTGCCTGTGAAGACAGCAGCACTTCACATGAATGTCCCCCTGGATATGTAGAGATATTCAGGGCAGCCACCTGGGCTAACCCTTCCAAGTTCATTAGGCATTACAAGATGGACAAGTATGCTTCTGCGGAAGCAGCCTTTAGGAATGTTCTCCAGAGAATAGTGACCTAGGCCGTCCTTCCCACCCAGGGTTGGAGGGATCACTGCTTCCGTACATCCCATTCCTGCATGTTCCACTTCTCTGCTGACTGTGATTGGAAAGTTGGCCTTACTGTGAAGTGATTTTCTGTCCAGCAGAGAGTGGAGCATACAGTCCCACCCTTTCAGTCAGCCTAGGTTGAGGGTGAAATTCCTGTTCTGGGGAGTGGGGAAGCACTCACTTGGAGTCCCCAGGCGCACTGTATCCCAGACAGGCCAGAGAGGGCTTTCTTTGCAGTCATTCTTTCCTGTCCCTTCTACTTGCCTTCTCTGTTGTTTTGCTGTTCTGCAGCTAAAGGTTAAAGTTCTTGTTAGAGTTATTTTCTAGTGTTGCTATGGTGGCTGGCTGTTTGCTGATCGGGCTTTGTCATGTACTGAAAGCAGAGCGAAGGGTACCTCCCCTTCCATCTGGACACCAACAGTTTTTTCAAAAGTGCTTTTAACTTTGCCTTCAGAAAGAGTTAACCTGTTCCTGTATGCTTCACTCTCTGCAGACCAGAAGACCATTTCATGGTAAGGCCAACTTTCTGTTTTTTTGTTATCTGTGTTTTACATTAATGCATATACTAAATCTAAGGAACTGGAAATATATTGCTTGTTGCAGCTCAATTGACCATTTCACAACAATGGAAGACTACTGCTGTTCTTTAGTGTTTCTGGTACTAAAAAAATCTAATTCTAAAAAGGGTGTAGGCACAAAATCGTCAGAAAAGAGAGAATAAAAAGTATATGAAATAAAACCAGCAGTGATTTTTTTCTACAACAAACAGTTCCAGCGATAGACAAACTTTAGCTATACTGAGATCTACTGAGCTTGAAAGGCCATGACTAATTTGTATATTTTTAAATGTAAAAGAATACTTAAAAATACTTGAAAATGGATAAAGAGAAATAAGTATTGTACTCAGACAGCCACTGGTAGTGAACATGTATACATATGTCTTCTTTTGAAGGGCTCTTTGGTGGATTGCCTAGCCTCAGTTGGTAAAGATGTTTTATTACTTTTAATTGTTCAATTTTTAAACTGCCCTTTGTCAGTTACGATCCCAGGGCAGTTTACAGTAAATCTGTAAAACAATAAAATTCTGGTTTACAACCATAGAAGCAAATAATTAAATAAACATTAATCAACAGCAGTCCAAATATGTTAAAATAATATAATCATATAAATACTGCAGTAGTCCTCATAATAAGCCTGACCTGAACAATCAGTTTTCTCTAGAGGTCTAGATGAAAAGATGTGTCTTTACTTGATGATGGAAGCTTGAGAGAGCCATCTGCACCTCAACAGAAGGGAATTCCACAGCCAGGGTACCATTACCAAGAAAGCTTTATCCTATATCATCGTACAGTGATTTTACTGAGACCTTGGTTTACACTTTTTTCTAAAAGACCATGCTGCCAAAAATAGGTTAGGTTTTAGGGACACCTTGCACAAAATCTACACATTTCTAGTAGAAATCATTGTTTGCTTAGCAACCCTTATTTTTGCTGTCTGTAAATAGTAACAAATGTGGGTCTAGCTAACCCTCTTACATTTCATGTTTATTTTATTTCATATTTATTTATTTAGGTATTTATTTAGGCAACCCCCTTCACCACGTGGTCACAGACCTGAGCACAACATGTTAAAGCACAGCAACATATATTTCTTAAACCTATGAAAACATCAGTACAAAGTAAACACAGCATAAACTAAAATAACACCTTCTCATAAAATATCATTGGGTACAATACAAGGTTATTCATTTATAGTGCCTCCCTTCTACAAAAGTACCCAAAGAGGCTTACACAAAATCACTGTATAAAATCTGATTAAAAAAACCCTAAGCAAACTAATAGCAGTTAAAAACAGCCATTTTAAAAGCAGCAGATCACACAATAAGATTAATTGAGATTTGGGGGTTGGGGTTGGGGGGGGGTATGATTATTTTGCCTTGCTGCTGTCCAAACCTGCTCCCAAAGCAGCATCAGGTTCCTGCCCCCCCCCCCCAGCAAAATAGCATGTTCTTGGAACCACCTTCAAGGCCTCTTCTGCAATTACACAAAATTGGTTCCTGTGCTGACTGTAGTAGGGCCCCACTCATATGGCTGTTTACGTTCCAGACTCCTGCCTAAAAGCAAAACCCGCGGAAAAGTGGAACTTCAATAAAATGGGACCTGATGCCCGAAAAACGCCGTAAAAGCGGAACAAGCGCCTTATGTGTGGGGCCTTACTCTAATTTTAGCCGTTGTATTAGTGGAACGCCGAAAAGCGGGGCCCTACTGTACATTTAAAACTGCTCAACTGTTTCCTTTAATATCTACCAAAGCAAGTGAGATACTTCCAGTAGCAAGTAGCTACTGGCTATTAAACCCCTTTTTCAAGTATCTAGCTTTATAAAAGGCTAGAGATAATTTTGTATTTAACTGATGCAACACAGTGGCATCCCATTGCAATTATGTGAATAGTCATTAGAAAAACATACAAAATTACAAAAACATGAATAATTTCAATTTTTTAATCAAAATATATAGGTATTTTTTCATGTGAATCCAGCCTCCTTTGTTTCTTCTTGGCATACAAATGCAATATCTTGGGAGAGGCCACTTCAAATGTGCCACATTTCATAGGGTCATATCTTGTGACTGTCTGGTAGCTGATGGGACATAACAGGAAGGAAGCGATTTTTGATGAATCCCCCCCCCAGCACCCCATGCCCCTTTCAAATCTGCTTCAGAATGTTAGGTAAAACTCAGGGGTATACTTGGGTATGTTTGTGGGGCACTGTGGAGGGATTGATGGAAATTGTCTGCCTCCCCTCCTCTGCTGACAGTTGCTCTTCCATCAACAGACAAGCCAGCATTGGATACCACCCATATATTGTAGCCTGTGGGACAGGGGTTGTCAATAAGACGCCTTCAGGGGTTGTTGGACTAAAACTCCCATGTGGACCAAGTCTGGTGGTAGTTGCAGTCCAACAAAGTCTAGAGCACCACATTGGCTACCTCTGCTCTATGGGCTCTGTCCTGAAAATGCGTATCTCAGGTGTCAAAGCCTAGGGTAAATAGGTGCGTCTTCAGCATTCAACAAAAACTTTACAGCGAAGGTGCCAGACACACCTCTGTGAGGAGAGAATTCTACAACTTCTGTCTTCTACAGAACATAGTAATTGGATGAAGCTATCTTTTACGTATCCTGGTTCCAAACTGTTTAGGGCTTCATACACCATGGAAGATTAAAAGGCTTTCTGCTACATTGAATTAACTAATATGGATGTATGAACCAATTTTCAAGTTGAGTAATCAAGATTTAGAAATGGTGATACTTTGGTCTTTGCTTGCTGAAACGGATACTGCTAGTTTTTAAAGTAATCAATAATTGTATTTTTTTACAATTCGGGATGTATTTCTAAATCTTTTCATAATAGAAAGTTATAATCTTTGTGTTAACCCTAATCAGGAAATAATGAGAGAATAAATATTTGACCCAATTCTTATGATAAAATATTTTGAAGATGTTTTTCAGAGAAGACACAATAACCAACTTTGCAGTAACCACAGGATATAGCTAATTTTTTCTTCCTGTCCCTCTAATCTGCATCTGTTCTTTGTTTTGTGTAAAACTTGCTTATGTGCTTTTTGAATGTGACAGTCTATAGAAGCAAATTCATAATTGTACCAACAAGAAATGACACAATATTATATAGAAAATATGTTTTGTAACAGTCCTTTGTTCTAGTTTGCTGAAAAGGTTTGGCTAGGAAAGAATCTGATAATTTTAGTGAATGGAGCTTCATGGGACAATCTGAAGCCCTCTGGTAAACTGTCGAATTTGTATTGTGTAATCTTTCCCTCTGCACAGTGGATGGCTAACCACATTTAGGTTTATTTTTATTTATTTATTTTCATTTCTAGACCGCCCATAGCTAATAGCTCTCTGGGCGGTGTACAAAACGAGATTAAAATACAATATAGAATAAAATCAGTAACAGAAAGGAACATATTAAACTAAAACATTAAACATAAAACATTAAAATGCCTGGGAGTATAGCCAGGTCTTAACCTGGCGCCTAAAAGAAAGAACCGTGGGCGCCAGGCATATTTCCTCCGGTAAGCTGTTCCACAATTCGGGGGCCACCACAGAAAAGGCCCTAGATCTAGTAACAGTCCTCCGGGCATCCTAGTGAGTTGGTACCCGGAGGAGGGCCTTAGATACTGAACGAAGTGAACGGGTAGGTTCATAGCGGGAGAGGCGTTCCACAGGGTATTGCGGTCCCACACCGTGTAAGGCTTTATAGGTCAACACCAGCACCTTGAATCTAGCTCAGAAACAAATAGGTAGCCAGTGCAAGCGAGCCAGGACAGGTGTTATATGCGCGGACCGATTGGTCCTCGTCAACAGCCTGGCTGCCGCATTTTGCACTAGCTGAAGTTTCCGAACAGTCTTCAAGGGCAGCCCTACGTAGAGCGCATTACAGTAATCCAATCTAGAAGTTACCAGAGCGTGGACAACAGAGGCGAGATCATCACTGTCCAGATAGGGGCGTAGTTGGGCTACTAAGCGAAGGTGGTAAAACGCATTCCGTGCCACCGAGGCCACTTGAGCCTCGAGCAACAAGGAAGGGTCAAAAAGGACCCCCAAACTATGAACCTGTTCCTTCAAGGGGAGTGTAACCCCATCTAGAACTGGATAAACATCCACCATCTGAGCAGGGAAAGAGCTCACCAACAGTGTCTCAGTCTTGTCTGGATTGAGTTTCAGTTTATTAGCTCTCATCCAGTCCATTATTGCGGTCAGGCAACGGTTCAGCACATCAACAGCCTCACCTGAAGAAGGTGAAAAGGAGAAGTAGAGCTGCGTGTCATCAGCATACTGATGGCAACACACTCCAAAACTCCTGATGACCGCACCCAGAGGCTGCATGTAGATGTTCAAGAGCATGGGGGACAAAACCGACCCCTGAGGGACTCCACAATGGAGAGTCCAGGGTGTCGAGCAATGTTCCCCAAGCACTACCTTCTGGCGACGATCCGCTAAGTAGGAGCGAAGCCACTGCCAAGCAGTGCCCCCAACTCCCAACACCGCGAGCCTCCCCAGAAGGATACCATGGTCGATGGTATCAAATGCCGCTGAGAGATCAAGGAGAATCAACAGAGTCACACTCCCCCTGTCCCTCTCCTGACAAAGGTCATCATACAGGGCGACCAAGGCTGTTTCAGTGCCAAAACCGGACCTAAAACCGGATTGTGCACATTCTTATAACAGAACTTTTTCATTTTAAAAGTCATCACTGTCATCATTTTTTATCCCTCATTCATACTCTGCAATGTCTAAATCTACCACATACCTTTTAATTGGCTTAACTTCATACTGAGCAGTAGACCTGTCCTTTCAGGTGAGACCAATGGTACATTCTAAGACATCAGTGTGCTCTACCAGTCTAGCTTGTATTTGAAGGGGATGTTACTGTAGTAGCAACATATTGAGAATCATGTTGTCTGATTTATTGATTTTAGAGTATTCATTTCATTTGTGTTAGTTTTCTCCAAGATAACCATTTTCTGTTTTTGTATCAAATACTGAATTGATTTTTTAAAAAATCCTTAACAGGCATTGTTTCATGGCAAATTCATTGATACTGGGTTTTCCCTGCCATTCTACAAGCGCATGTTAAACAAGAAACTCACAATAAAGGATTTGGAGTCTATTGATACTGAATTTTATAATTCCTTAATTTGGATAAGGTTTGTAAATCTTTTCAGATGCTACCTATTTTTTCTGTCATTTTAGTAAAATGATTATATATCATTGATCTTTGGTTAACTTCTCTTCTTAGGGACAACAACATTGAAGAGTGTAACTTAGAAATGTACTTCTGTGTTGACATGGAGCTACTAGGAAAAGTTACCTCACATGAGCTGAAATCAGGAGGCTCAAACTTACTTGTAACTGAAGAGAACAAAGAAGAATACATTGGGTATGTGGGAACAGACGATTTTAAAAGACTGTCAGGCATTTTTTTCTTGTTACTTTTTGTTCATCGTTATCTATGCAGAAATTCACATTCTGTCAACAGAGGGAAGGTCATGGACGGGGACTCTCCTGTCCCCTTCTTCCCTCTACAGCCTTCTGTGCACCCCAAAAAGCCATCTGTAGGGTTGGAAGCAGCATGGGATGTGGGGCTCAGGAGCACTTGCCCAAAATCTGACAACGATATGTAAGCAGAGTAAGTCTTGATATTTAAAATGTAAATGTATAGTGGAAGGTGGAATATCTGCTAGTATTAGTGTAGTTTACTTTCCTGATTTCCAAAGTAGTACAAGTATGGATGAATAAATAACATTAACTACACAAGATTTTTGCATTGTTTTTCATGCCATTGTGTCAAGAATACACACACACACGTACATTTGTGTGTCTTGCGTATATGTATTAGGTAGGTCTGTTTTTATGATAGCTTGGTAGAATCGCATTTCCTCACAGAGTTTTCATAGTCCAGAAAATAAACTTACAGAAATATGTAAGACAAACTTAGACACGCATCCATCTAAGATTAAGGTATTGGTGTAAGATTCATGGGACTGCTCTAGGTACAATGTTAATTCAAAAAATTCTAGAGTCTGTAAAGTTTATGCAAATGTGGAATTAGTATAAGAGCATAATGTCCATTGTATGTTGTCAAATAAAGGGGTCCACTTTCAGTATTCTAAACTTTTTACCTGTTTCAGCCTAATGGCAGAGTGGCGATTTTCCCGAGGAGTACAAGAACAAACCAAAGCTTTCCTTGATGGGTTTAATGAAGTTGTTCCCCTTCAGTGGCTGCAGTATTTTGATGAAAAAGAGTTGGAGGTAATTTTGATTATTTTTTTTAAGTGTTTCAGATTGCAGCTGCTTAATTGGGCAAAAATCGTTAATACTAACATATTCCAAGGAAGAATAGTACAGGCAAATAGTTATTTCCATATTTGATTTAGGTGCAAATAAACAGGGAGGCCTCAAAGTGCTATGAAACAGTTGAAAAACATTTGACTCATATTCGGTATCTTCACATGAAAAAGAAGGATACATAATAAAATGATATAAAACTAATATCAAAGCAGGAAAACATAGCAAAATAAAAATAAATATAGATTTAAGTATAAATATATCAGATATTGCTTGTTACATACAGTAGGACATTTTTTTGTTGCACCAATATAGATTTAAGTATAAATATATCAGATATTGCTCGCTACATACAGTAGGACATTTTTTTGTTGCACCAGTACATCACAAAGCGGCTCCACTCTTCCATAAATGGGTTATCCAATTGTCTACCTTCTTTCATTCATATAGTGTTAGTTTTACCATATGGGCTTTCTCCCAGACTCTTACTATTGAATCTTCTAAAGTGGGAGTGGCCACTTTACAAGTGGCTCTTAACAAGTGTATTGCCAGTTCCATATCAACTGATAAGACCCAGTCTTTAACATATCCAAACAACATGAATGGATTTGTTGGCAAATCTTGTTATGAGATTTATCTCGTGTATTACGGTTTTCCAGAATCTTTTTATTTTAGGACAAAAGCAGAAAATATGAAGCATGTCAGCGTTTGCTGTTCTACTTCAGTAACCTAAGCCACTATTCTCCTAAATCTTGTGTTTTTTTTTGCAGGTTATGCTTTGTGGCATGCAAGAAGTTGATTTGGCAGACTGGCAAAGGAACACTGTTTATCGCCATTATACAAGAAATAGCAAGCAAATAATATGGTTCTGGCAGGTATGATATATTGCTGAAAAGGTCAGATGGTATAAAATCATTACACATTGGTGAGGTTTTTATTTTAGAAATAAAGCTAAATTTTTTTCCAGTCTTCTTTGTAGTGTCATAATAATAATGAGTATGTGTAGAATGTCTGCAGAACTTTCCAGAGCTCTTCAAAAAGGTGCATTCTTTCCTGTCCCCAGCTTAGAGGTTTTCCTCGCTCTCCTCACATTGAAAGGAGGGGAGGCTTGAGTGTCTTTGCCACCACAGCAATAGGATTGCTTGACGTTTTCACTGTGTTTTCAGCAGTTTTTTAAAGGAAATATGCATGCCGTTATTAACTTGCTGAAGCAGGTAAAACCAAATTTAATGTCTATTCCTTGTGGAGTGGAGACCTGCTTCTTCAGCTCAACCTTTTTTTTAAAGATAAGGAATTTTTTTGCGACTCATTATTTTGTTAAACAGAATAGGAATCCTTGGTCTTCCTATAGTTGTTCACTTAGCCTTCACAGAGTTGTATCAGTTCCAGAAGGCAAAACCAAAGTGAAGATCTGAATTCCCGTGTGAAATTTGGACTACTTCCAAACAAAATTTCTTTAGTCTTTCATATATGCTTTTGTGCAGTGATGGATATTCTATGTCTGAGATCAGTGAGCCAGTACCATGACAGATCAGTTGGTCTTGTCCATAATATCTTCATGCTATACAATAGAATGTAAAAGTGATTCTTCCTATAGGGTTCTTGGTTGGTCATGTTGAGATTAGCAGCATGCAGCGTATTTCTGTATCTAGATAATTGGTTAATTATAGTGAATCACAAGACATACTAATTCTTACACACACAACATTACAGCTACCACTATGACTTTTGATCTGCAAATTATTGGTTTATTAGCTGCCATTATACTGCAACAGCTTCCCACAAAATCATATAAAAACATAAAACACAATCATAACAGTAAAAAAATTTCAAATCAGTGTATTTGCCTATTACACGCTTCATTAAAAGCAGTTATGAATAAATGTTTTTCAAGTCCACCTGAACACTACCAAGGAGGTTTGTTTATCTCAGGGAGACAAGTTTCATTGCTGCAGGACCACCACAGAAAAGATCTTGCCCCTTGTAACTTTCAGCCTGATCTCCCTTTCCGGCAGGGATGTGTCTCATCTCACCTGAATTGGAAAAAGCTGAAACAGACCACATATCAAAGCGTAACTTTCATTGGGGACGTTATTGAATTATGTCCAAGGAAAGGCATTTATTCCTGTAGAACGAATGATAGCTTTTGTAAATCAGTTTCAGTGTTGTTTGTGTCAATCAACATAATAGAATCCAGAGTCTGGTTGTTCTTTTTGCTTCAGTGACATTTGTGATCTCGGGCAGGAAGACTAAGAATGAGACAGCCCCAGTTATTATTTGTCCAGATAGCTCTGTGAAATGAATAGATATTTGTTTGAAAATTTGTCTGAAATGGTTCCAGTGATCTTGTGATATAAAGTTGACATGCCACAACAAAATGTTAATTCTGTTTACTGGTGAATTTATAAAATTAATCCCCATTCTTAAGAAGATTACTTTATTGTACATGCTACAAAAATATGCAGAAATTGTACAAAAGTAAGTGGAAAAGGTTTTAAAATGGACCATTGGTCTCACCTGAAGGGTGATTTTCATATGAGGACGGCCATCACTGCGGGTATTAGCTCCACCAATCGTGCAAAGGCAAGAATGTTTTTGAAGTCAAGACTAGGGGCGTCAAGCCCCTCCCACTCTCCAGTTCATTCGCAGCGAGTCTATAGAGAAAAATCTAAAAATACAAGAACAGGGCCAACAGGCCTGCCAGCAGGAAAATAACATGCATAATAACATGACTCTAACATAGCGATATAACAGAACTAGCAGTCTTGACTTCATTAGTAACTTTAAATACAATAGCGTAACAGAAATATATAATATCTTAGTAAAATATCTATACATCCTCCAACTGGGAGGGTCGTGATGGCCGTCCTCATATGAAAATCACCCTTCAGGTGAGACCAATGGTCCATTTTCCATATGAGGCCGGCCATCACTGCGGGATGTACCAAAGCAGCCCATAAGAGGGAGGGACCACCCACATGCTAATCATCATTAAGAACCTGTTGCAACACTCGTCTGCCAAAAGAGGCATCGGCAGAGGCATAACGATCTATTTTATAATGCATTATAAACGAGTGTGGAGTAGACCAAACAGCAGCTCTGCAAATATCAGCAACAGGAGCGTTGGTAGCAAAGGCAGCCGTAGTGGTCGCTGACCTAGTTGAATGAGCTGTTATACTAGCTGGAACTGGGAGTTTAAGGGACTCATATGCTAAGGTAATGCATGCCCTTAACCAGCGAGATAAGGTAGAATTGGCTACTTTATGCCCCATAGACCTTGGATGAAAGGATACAAACAGAGACTCCGTTCGTTGAATCTCTTGGGTCCTAGACAGGTAGGTCTTGAGAGCCCTCCGAACATCCAACGAATGCCAAGCCTTCTCTAGAGGATGAGCAGGGTTCGGGCAAAATGAAGGGAGTACAATGTCCTGATTGCACTGGAAAACTGAATTGACCTTAGGACGGAAGGAAGGATCAGTTTTCAACACAACAGAGTCTTTGTGAAAGACACAGAGATGGCGAGCAGAAGACAATGCGCCCAGTTCTGAAACTCGTCTGGCAGAAGTGATGGCGACCAGGAACAAGACCTTGAAGGACAGTAGACGTAAAGGCACAGTCCTAAGGAGTTCAAACGGAGGGCGTTATAAAGCTTGGAGGACCTTGGACAGACTCCATGAAGGAAAACGATGGACTACAGCCGGTGAACGTAAAGCAGTGCCTCTGAGGAAATGTTTAATGAACGGATGTGAGGAAATAGGGGCACCAGTGGAGGAGACTGAAAGAATGGACGACAGAGTGGACGCATGTCGACATAGAGTGTTGGGTCTGAGTCCCATCATAAAACCGCTATGGAGATATTGCAGCACCTGATGCACAGTGGCCTGGGATGGCTCGCAGTGGTGAGCCTGGCACCACTTGGAGAAAGCCACCCAAGTATGTTGATAAATACGGGTGGTAGATGGTCGTCTCGAGGCTAAGATAATATCAATAACAGCATCAGACAGTCCAGCCGACCTCAAATGTCCCCGTTCAAAAGCCACGCTGTTAGATTGAGCCAAGTGGGATCCTGATGCCATACTGGACCCTGGGATAGAAGATTTGGCCTGACTGGAAGTGTCCAAGGATCCATCACCGACATTGCAAGAAGATCCGAGAAACACGGTCGGCGTGGCCAATATGGTGCTATCAGAACCAACTGTGCCCTCTCACTCTGTGCCTTCCGCAGTGTTTTGGCTAACAGCGGTATGGGAGGGAAGGCGTACAAAAGACCGTCTGGCCACGGTATGGAGAGAGCATCCACTGCTTCCGCTGCTGTGTCCAGGTATCGGGCAAAGTACCTGGGAAGCTGGTAATTGCGACTGGAAGCAAACAGGTCGATCGAGAAGACGCCGAACCGACGTTGGAGACGCTGGAATATGGTCGGATGAAGTTTCCATTCTCCCGGAAAGACCTGTTGTCTGCTGAGCCAGTCTGCTGTCACATTCCAAATCCCTCTGAGATGCTCTGCTTTTAGGGATTGTAGATGTTGTTCTGCCCAGACGAAGATGAGGGAAGCTAGGTCCTGCAGAGGACGGGACCTGGTGCCCCCCTGTCTGTTCAAATGTGATTTTACACACGTGTTGTCCGTTCGAATGAGGACATGGTCCAAAGGGAACAGAGACTGAAAATGAAGTAGAGCTAAGTGGACTGCCTTGAGCTCCAACCAATTGATGTTCTGAGTCTGCTCTGCTCTGGACCAAACTCCCTGAACGTACTGGGAGTTGCAGTGTGCTCCCCAGCCAATGAGGCTGGCATCCGTGGTGACAACAGTCCTGCGAGGTTCTCTGAATGGAGTGCCTCTGGAAAGATGTTGGACCCTCGTCCACCAGCGGAATGAAAGGCGCAGTGTGGGGCTCAGAGGAACTGTGCAATGATTGGAGTTGGCAATGTCCTGTTGAAAAGGCAACAAAGCCCACTGAAGGTGGCGAGAGTGGACTCGAGCCCATGGCACAATGTGGATGGTAGAGATGAACATTCCGAGCGCCCTGGCTAGAAGCATTACGTCTGCGGTTGTTTGTTGCATCAAAAACCTCGCGATGTTTGCTATGGCAGTTATGCGATCTGGAGACAGAAACACCATCACCTGCAGGGTGTCCAGCATTGCCCCTAGATGTAGTAGGCATTGGGTCGGTTGAAGATGGCTTTTGTCGAAATTGACAAGCCAGCCGTAGGCCTGCAAAACATTGAGGGTGAGCGTTAAATGACGATGAGCCAGCTCCTCAGAGCTTGCCCGTATTAAAATATCGTCCAGATATGGGTAGAGATGGACCCCTTGAATCCGGAGGTAAGCCACTAAGGTGAGAAGCACTTTTGTAAATACTTGTGGAGCAGAGGAGAGGCCAAACGGCATCGCTCTATATTGAAAATGCTGGGGGCCAAAAGCAAACCGAAGGAATTTTCTGTGGGCTATGCAAATGGGCACATGGAGATACGCTTCCTTTAGGTCGATAGAAACCAGGAAGTCTCCTTCTTGCAGGCTTTCAGTAATGGAGTGGAGGGATTCCATTTTGAATCTGTGGTATGTTACAAAACGGTTGATGAACTTGAGGTCCAGTACCGCCCTCCATGACAAATCTCGTTTGGGCACAGCAAATAGGAGGGAGTACACCCCTTCCGACCTCTCTGTTGTAGGGACTGGCTCTATCGCCGCTATGTCCAAGAGGTTATGTATAGCTGTCTGCATGATGCTGTGCCTGGCCGGCGCCCTGGGGCAAGGGGATGGATGGAATTTGTCTGGTGGAGTCGCCCAAAACTCTATTGCGTAGCCAGAACAAAAAAGGTCCCTGATGCAGGCGACCTTAGTCAGACGCAGCCACTGGTCTCCAAACATAAGTAGTCTGCCACCAACTGGAAGTGCATTAGTACTGTTTGCGCTGGCGAGACCCTCCCCTATATGAGGACGATGAAGTACCTCTGCGCCCTTGGTACTGACCTCTGCCCTGGAAACGTCGGTTCCAGGTTCCCCTGAAGGAATTGGAGTCATAGGATCGGAAGTCACGGCCTCGTCCTCCTGGCCGCGTTCATCGAAAGGGCTGGTTAGTGCGGAAGGAGGGAAATCGCCTGAAAGGCCTATGATCGATGTTCTTGACAGTGGCCAAAACCGGTTTGTGAGCGTCTTTGGGATCAACCAGCACTGCCTTTAGAGCTTCCTCGCCGAAGAGCAAAGATCCGGCGTAAGGAGCTCTAGAAAGATTCACTCTGGCGGTAGAGTCAGCTTGCCAGTGGCGAAGCCAGAGGGTCCGTCGAGTGACTATCTGAGCCGTCATGGCTCGTGCCCCCAGTTGAGTGGCATCCAAAGTGGCATCAGCCACAAACGCAACTTAATCAATGATCTTCTGAGAGAAACAGGATCAGGGGTAGGGTCCTCTAGCAGATCATCCAGCCACATCATTGCTGCCCTGGAGAAGATGGAAGCTGATGCGGAGGCTCGCATGGAGAAAGCAGTGGCCTCATGATTTTTGCGGAGGGCGAAGTCCAATCTTCGCTCAGTAGCATCCTTTAGTTGTGATTCTCCTTCCCTAGGCAAACGAGATCGCGAAACTAGGCTAGCGATCGGCTCGTCTATGCCGGGGACGGCCAGCTTGGTGGTATAGTCAGGAGCTAGGTAGGGAGTAAAGTTTGTCAGCCAGGTTCTTGAAGCGGCGAGTTTGGAATGGATGAGACCATTCCTCGGTGGTCAGTTTAGCGATGGGATCCGGCACTGGAATGTAATGCTCAGTTGGTGCAGGGGATTTGAGAACTCTGGCCGCTTTAATAGCTGGAGCGGTAGTTGGTGGGGGTGCAGCTTGGAGACCAAGGGTGTTAACTACCCTGCGTGCTAGAGGTTGATAATCTGAGGTATTAAACAAGCGATATGATGTATTCTCCTCATGTTCCCAATAGTCACTCCATTCGTCTCCTTCAGCATGATCAGCAAAGGTTGACTCCTCCCCATACGAAGTGTCCTCAATACATCTGCCTCTAGCTACGTCAAAAGGATTTGGGGAGCAGGAAGGAGTTGCCTCATGGCATACATGTTGGTCCATAGTGCGGTGAGGTATGGCGGGAACTTGTGGTGGTGACTGCATTTGAGTGAAAAATGACAGCATGCCCTGAAGTTGTGAAAGAAAATCAGGAGACAGCTGCAGCCCCGTTGAAGCAGATGGTTGTGCCTGAGTAGGTGGCTCAGTGGGCTGAGTCGGAGGATAAGCCCTGGGCGGCAACACGGGAGGAGGCTGGCTAAGTGTTGGCTGAGTAGGAAAGCCAGCAAAGTCCTCCTCGTCAGAAGAGGCAGCGGGGGAGTGAAATATATCCGTTAGCTGCGTCTGGACTGCCGTGGTGGGTTTCGGAACAGAAGCATAGCGTGGACGCTTGGGTTTGCTGTGGCTGGAAAGATGTTTAGTCTTAGCCAGTGCTTTGGCATGTTTAGTCTTAGCTGCCTTAGATGGTTGCGGCTTGGCTGTCTGAGACATGTCTGGTTGTTCCGCCATCTTATATTCACTATGGGTGCAGTACACGGCCACAGCGGGGGCAGGATGTAGAGACCCGAACAGGCACAGCACACGACCACAGAGGGGGTAGAATGTACTGGCAGATGGCTAAGTACACGGCCACAGAGGGGGCAGAATGTACTGTGCTGGCAGTCAGGTACACGGCCACAGATGGGACAGAATGTACGGTTCAACAGGTGCAGCGTATCACGGTCTCAGCACACGGCCACAGATGGGACAGAATGTACGGTTCAACTTGTGCAGATTATCACGGTCTCAGCACACGGCCACAGGTGGGGCAGAATGTACAGTTCAATTTGTGCACAGTATCAATAGTCTCAGCACACAGCTGCAGCAGTGTATAGGTCAAGCAGTTTGGAGCACAGCCACAGCCTAGACAGCCACAGAAGCAGATTGCAGACAGCGTAGATCACAGTCACCATCTTGAGATACAGCCACAGAAGCTGTAGAGATAAAATAGTAGCAAGGAGCAGCAGCAATGCCCGCGTGGTAAAAGAACCCTTGTATATTTACAGGTTCCTAACTGCCCCACACCTACAGGTAACCCTGGCAGCCCTCTATTTGTTAGTACAGGAGAGGGAAAGGGGACAAACAAAATGGCGCCCGGAGCAGGTGCGGGAAAATACAATCAAAAATGGTGGACAATGACGAAGGGGCAATGGCGGACTGAGGTAGAGCAGCTCGTGCTGCAGCCGCGGAGCCGATAAGCGAAGTTGTGGCGCAGAAACCAATAAGGGAACGGCTAGGGAAAAGGACAAAAAAGCCGCAGTCACTAAAGCAGAGTAGGAAGCAGCCGCAGCCGCCGTCTGCAGGGACCGTTGCGGCGTGGAAATGCCAGGCAGCGAGGCTCAAGAAGATAAAAGCCGCAAAAAAGAGAGCCGCAGCCGCAGGCTCTCAAGGAGATATTCCAAAAAAGAAAAAGAAAAAGTACTGCCGTGAGGCGAGGAGCCACGGCAGAACCCGGGACGGAAACGACTCAAACGGCCAGGTACGGGAGGGAAGTCACGCCGGGAGCTGCAGCCGCAAGCTCCCGCTGGGAATAGAGAGAACCGCAGCCGCGGTCTCTCTGACGGCTGTTGGGCGAAAGACTGGGAAATCAACAGCCCGGGCAAGGGAGAACCCCCCCAAGGGAATTCCCCAGGAATGAAAAACAACGTTAGATACAAGACAGAGGGAAGGGAAACACTCGGTCAAACACACAAGTAACAATACCTCCACACCCTGTCAGACAAATACAGCAACAAAAACAACACAGAAACTTAGCTAAAGCTACGCTATAGAATATCAGACTTGTTCGTACGAAGGCAAGAATGAACTGGAGAGTGGGAGGGGCTTGACGCCCCTAGTCTTGACTTCAAAAACATTCTTGCCTTCGCACGATAGGTGGAGCTAATACCCACAGTGATGGCCGGCCTCATATGGAAAATGGGCTGTTTTAAATAAGGTTTAAATTCTAGTAATTGAATGAGATATTTAAATACCCTCTCAAATTGAAGATATTAAATCTGTCTTACCTGGGAGTTCATTTGACAGAACAGCATTTCATATGTGTTACTTCATCAGTTCTAAAACTTATCAAAAGGGCTGATCAACAAGTGAAACTTCCAGTGTCTTGGTGACAGTTTTTTTTGTAAACTAAGGTGTTAAGCTTTTGAATCAGATTGTGTTCATTGTAGCTGTAGAAAATAGTTGATGGGCTAACATCTGTTTAGAAGATTTACAATGAAAACTGTTGTGGATTTGTGAAAACTCATAAAATGTTGAGGTCCCTTGCAAAGTATTTGCAAGGAATACTCACAAATCATTGATGCCACTTCCTCCCATTTCACAAGTCAGACATGTCTTCATTGATTTCAATAGAGAGAGAACTTGGGAGGGGTCAGCACAAACAGCAACTGTGTACTGAAGATCCTCTTCTCCCAAGGGTGTTCAGTGGTGTTTTGTAGTTTGCCCCTTTCCCCAGCCATTTTATGGCATGCCACCTCTTTTAATTTTCCAAGCAAAGGTAAGCATTTTTCTTTTGTTTCCTATCCTTTGCTTGCAAAGTGGGGGTGAACAAACTGACAAACAAACAAACTGGCTAGTGGGTGTGGGAAAATCTCAGTTTTGATTCTAATAGAGACTCAAATTCAACTGGGCACGGGTTCCCATTTTTAGCTCCCCTGTTTTAAATGCTGGACTTATTCCTAGTTTTTAGGAGCTATTGCTTCAGTACACAGATTTGGCAAGCTTTAGTGTCTTAAGACATGGGCTTCTGTTTCTCAAACTTCGTAGAAGTAAAGTTGTTCTTGGATAAGTGTTAAAGATTGTGTATCTTAAGTAGTATCACATTTTTCAGACTACTCAGGATATAAATTTACAACACTTAGAATTAGAAAGCAAATGTTACTGCCTTTGGCTTTATGTGAACAAAAGACAGATTGTTTCACTTATCTGAACATTAAATATTTCCTTCTTCAATCCAGCAGCTTCTAGAAAAATACTAAAAATCCATAAACAATAAAACCAATAATTTTAAAAAGAATAACAGTATGTTTAGCAGTACAACAAAGAAAATGACATCATAAAGCAAACTTAAAACTGATTAATCTGCATCTCACCTGGTGTCAGAAAACTATCTAGTTTGGCCCCAGAAAATTCTGTAACCGGGGCATCACAACTGAAAAGACCTGTTTCTGGTCACCACCTGCCTCACCTAGGACAGCTGCAGGGAGTCGGAGAAGAGTCTCTTGGACAATAAAATACATAGGAAGCTGTCTTGTCCCATGTCAGACTGTCTATGCAACCAAATATTGTCTGGTCTAACTGGCAGCAAATCTCAGATAGAGGTCTTTCACATTACCTGCTGCATCATGGGTAGCCAGCCTTTTGAGCCAGTGGACTCATTTTGAAATTGAGAGAGTGTTTTGAATGCCAGTCACAAAATGGCTGCTGGGGGAAGCATGGCATAACAGCAAATTAGACAGGTGAAGTTTTCCCTATAATTGTATTTCCATACTAGATAAGTCTTAACCTGTTGAATTTCTGCTGCTGTACAGCTGTTAAAAGCACAAAAACCCTATTTTTCCCCAATTCCAACCTACACCAAAGCCTAGGCTACCCCATTACACATAAAGAAAGTGGCGTGACTGCTCAATGGAGTAGAAAGAAGTGCACTGGCTGCCAATTAACTATTGGGCTAAGTTCAAAGTACTGGTATTGGTGTACAGAGCTCCATACAGCTTGATACTAGGATACGTAAAAGATTGTCTCATCCCATATATACCTGACTGATCAGCGTGTTCTGCAGGAAAGGGCTTCTTGCAGATACCATCTTATCAGGAGGTTTGTTCTGCATGATGTCAGAACTGGGCCTTCAGTGTGGTGGCACCTACCCTTTGGAACTCCCTACCCTTTGGAACTCCCTCCCATTATATAGCAGACAAGCACAATCTCAGTTGTCCTTTTGGTGCCTGTTGAAGGCCTTCCTTTTTCAACAAGCCTTTTAAGTGGAGTTTTTTAATCCCACTATGTATCTGTATTGGATTTGAAATTGTTTTTATATATGTTTTTATTGCTGATGTTTTTATTGTTGATTGCTTTGGGATGTTTCATGGGAATCAGGGCTGTGGAGTCGGTACGCCAAACCTTCGACTCCGCCGCCTCTATTTTTTTACTGTCCGACTCCGACTCCTTCATAAATGGCAAATGTATATAAACTAGTAATAACAAATTTACTGTAGTAAAATGGTAGCACAAGGCATTTCATCACCACGTGAATCATTTCTATCTAGATTGATAGAACATAAAATATATTTATTTGATTAAAATATCTGAACAAGAAAACTTTCCTAAATTTCTATGAAACTTTTTATTTTGAAGCCGGAGTCAGAGTCGGTACACTTCTACTGACTCCGACTCCACCCAAAATTGCTTCCGACTCCATGACTCTGACTCCACAGCCCTGGTGGGAATCAATTCATAAATGAAATGAATGAGTAAATGTGAATAATTGAGTAAATAAATATGATTTCTCAACATAAGAAACCAGTTTTTAAAAGCTGTCCAAAGCTCTAACACTTTGGCAGTGCTGGTTTAGAAAAGCTGGGATCATGTATGTATATGAAGTGTAATTTTTAATAGGTCCAACTTCTGTTAGGGGTAGACATACACAAGACTGTTAACCAGCTGGCATTTCAAAGCAATGAAATAAACCTTTTTTAATTTCTGTTAGTTCATAAAAGAAGCTGACAATGAAGTCCGTATGCGACTGATGCAGTTTGTTACTGGTACTTGCCGATTACCACTGGGTGGATTTGCTGAGCTAATGGGTAAGATATACTGTGATATACTGTAAAATATGTGTAATATACTATAACAGTCTCCAATTCTTTTTACCTGCATTTTCTTCCTATTATTGGAATAAGAGATCATTAATATCTATACAACTATCACCCTAACTTTTAACTATTATCTTTAATTTTTATTTCTCAGGAAGTAATGGTCCTCAGAAATTCTGCATTGAAAAAGTTGGCAAGGAAACCTGGCTGCCAAGAAGCCATACGTGGTGAGTTGTTATAAGAGAAAGCTAGTTCCTTGTTATGTTTTGGTTATGCTCTGTACTTTCTGTAATATTAACCATTCTTTATAGGATTTGCTTATCTTTTGGGGCCCATTTTGAAAGTACTATGGGCTCCACCACTCAGGTCTCTTCTCTCCCATGGGTCACAATCCATAAGAGCATGTGCATACACACAAATTATTTGCTTTTCCATGAGGTCTCAGTAAAGCTTACATTGGTTAGACTGCACAGTAAAAATCACGGGTCCAGTGCTTGCCAAGACCAAGGCACAGATCCTCATGTATTGTCATGAGTTTTGCATAGCACAACAACAAAACCACCATTAGATCACAGAATATTTATGTGGATACAGAGGTGGCCTATGCTTTGGTACTGGTCTTGAGGTGATCCTTGTAAAAATTATGACAATCCATAAGGACTTGTACATCAGACGCATGTTTTTGTGCCATGGCAGCAATGGAAAGCACAACGTATGTGATTTTTATGGTTCAGTTAATGGAGGCAGATATGATCTGTAGCTTGGGTGGGAGGGGGGAACTTATGAAAAAACTGCAGTTTAGAGGATATGTTTTATTAGAAGTGGCATGTGTAGATGGGGGGGAGCATAATTTTCTGTAGTGGAGGAGGCTATCTTCAAATGGGTTCGTCCTCCTATTTACTCAAGTAGGCAGGGATATGCAAATCAGACTTGAAACTGCCATCTTATGAGGAAGAGAAATTCCTCTGGTTCCAGTCTGCTAGCTCCTCACCACTGAGACCCTCCATTTCCCCCCGGCTCTCTTCACCTCCTTCAGCCCTTAATTGTGCTTGCTGCTGTAATGAACTTCACCCTCTTCTCCCCCACCCCCATTGCATTTCCCTTAAAAAATAAAAATAAACCAACATGCCAGGATAACAATACTGGATTACATTTCTGGATTGTCACCCTTTAACTCCCCTCTCACCCCACCAAATAACACTTGGCTACTGTGCATGGCTGGCATATCCCATACTTTTCAGCTGTAGCCCCACTCCCTGCAGTATGGGTATGATAACATCTGCATAGGCATTAGCAGAGTAATTTTGAAAATATTTACAAATATAGGGGGTGTAGAACTAACATTTTTTGTATGAAATAAGACCCTAATAAGAAAGATCATGAACTCCTGTCTTTGCTGAGACCTTTTGATTTTTTGGGATGGCACACTACTTCTGAATCACAGCTACACTAAAATCCTAGATACCTGAGTTGTTTTCTATGGAGAAGCAATCACCAGTTTTCACCTGTGAAGACCAGCAAAAAAAAGCGTAAAAACAAACAAAAACATTCCTTCTCTAGAAGGTGTTTCACTGTAGCCTTCTCTTTGTCTAATTTGTTAGATCTACTTTCCTAAATGTCAGTCACAGCTGACTTCATTTCTTGACTACAAACACTGAAAGGTGGGAGCAGACTAGTTTCTCACAAAACAAATGAGAAGAGTGCCTGCACGTTTGCCTCTTATCTTGGGTTCTACAAGTGCGAGGAACTTACTTTTTCTTTTCAGCTGTTCAAGTGCCTATCCAAGCCTTGAAAAGCACATTCAGCTGAAAGAGGAAATGGACAGTATATCACTCATGACAATGGGGGTAGTAAGGAGCACAGAGGCTTCACCTGACAGAAACCCTAGCTTTATGAGATTAAAGAAAGCACCGGGGGAGGGAGCAGCCAGTGAGGTGGGCAGCCAGTGAGGTGGAGGTTTTTCCTGGCAGTATGGGCCTGGGCAAAGTACAGGTTATGATTTCATCCCAAATGCATTCCTACTACAGGACTTACTTTGTCCCATTTCAATGCTTTCAAGAGGAGAAAGCAGATGCAATTTGTCATACTAATGGGCTCTTCAGTGATATCCAATTAGAAGTGTAATAACTGATGGCTGTTGTTAGTTGCTGTGTTTGCCAAAATATCTTGGAATGAATAACTTTTTCTTGACAATGAGAAATCTCTATTGAGTTGCACAGGTGTATTCTTTTTTGAAATTTTAATGATGTTTGCAGTGGCCCCTTCTAATGCAGACGCCCCTTCTAATGCAGACTTCAGTACATTTAATAACGAGTGGGGTTCAGCTGCTGTGGGTGATCTGTTGATGTGGGTTTAAAATGATGCAAGTTGAATCAACACATAATATTTGGCAATATATTTATTCAAAAGCATTTATAAACTTAATATTTTAAAATTTCCCAGCAGTATACAAATATAAAAAACAAAGAGTATAATTAAAAGAACAATGCAACCTAAGACCAACAACATAAAAATATGTAAAAGCAAACAAAAACAAAATTTCAGGGGGTTCAAGCACTTAAAACATGATTCAGTCTTATGAGTCAGACAAAGCCTGGGCAAAAAGAAAAGTCTTCATAAGACATCTGAAGCAACAGATTGTTGCTGCTTCACATATGGCAGAAGGAAGGACATTCCATGGTATAGGGACAACAGCAGAAAATGCATGTTTTTGGGCCATTCCCCCATGATATTCTGTAAAGTGTAGTGCCACTAATAGAATTTCCCTAGATGATGTGCTGTTATTATAGGTGTAGGTGGCTTTTCGGGTAACCTGGCCCCGAGTTGTTCAAGGCTTTACATGCTTATAAGACCTTGAATATGGCCCAATTGCTGATGGCCAGCTAATGCAGTTCCTTCAGCACAGGTGCAATATCTGCATGTCCAGGTGCTGCACTCAGTAACCTCAGCATTGTGCATCAGACCATTTCCAAGGGAAGCCCCACATAGAGCACATTAGCTGTCCAATCAGGAGGTTACCAACACATGAATCATAGTGGGTAAGCTATCCTTGTCCAGGAAAGGGCATAGATGGTGTAAACCTAAGCTGATAATAGGTGTTCTACGCCACAGAGGTCACCTGAACTTCCAGTGACAAAGATGGAGCTTGGGGCACCTTCAGAGAGAGTGCAACCTCATCCAGGCATCTCTAGGAAGGGCTGGGAGAGACTCCCTGGAGAGCCACTGCCAGTTAATGTAGACAGTTCTGAGCTAGACAGACCACTGGGTCTGATTCACTATAAGGTAGCTTCCTATGTTCCTATGCCTATATTATCCTGGTAATTGCTAGAGGATTTGGCCGTATTTATGCGCCTCATCAGAAATGGTAGTAAACTACTCATTGCTTAAGAGAATAATTCAGAAAAATCAGCCTACTGAGCATGTGTACAAAGTTTCCACTGATGATAAATGGAAGTTCAGTGTCCACTTTTTTTCACCACTCTCCCCATGGTTGTTTGGCTTGTACCCACAGATTTTGCTACTTCCACAGAACATACAGTTACATAGTCATTTTCCCTGAGTCCGGCCATCACAGCGGGTATTAGCTCCACCTATCGTGCGAAGGCAAGAATGTCTTTGAAGTCAAGACTAGGGGTGTCAGGCCCCTCCCTCTCTCCAGTTCATTCTTGCCTTCGTACGAACAAGATTGAGATACTATAGCGTAGCATTTAGCTAAGTTTTTTCGTATTTGTCTGTTTATTTGTTCTGACTGGGTGCGAACCTAGTGTTACTTGTGTGTCTCCCCAGTCCATCCTTTCCCTGTTTTTCTGTTTAACTTCATTTAAGTTTATTTCTACTTCTTTTGAGGGTTCCCTCAGAGACCGCGGCTGCGGTTCTCCATGTTTTTGTGTTTAGCCTTCCATTTACTTTTGTTTCCCTTGCTAGTCTGAGGGTCCCCACAGAGACCGTGGCTGCGGTTCTCTACCTTTTTTGGCCGTTTTTGAGCCTTTCCCTCCCTGGCTTTGCCATCCATCGGGAGCTCGCGGCTTTGTCTCTCCCGTAGCGCTTTTCCTGCTCAAGCCGCGCTCTGTGGAGCTTTTGAAGGGACCGCGGCTGCGGTTCTCTTCCAGGCGGGAGCTTGCGGCTGCGGCTGCGGCTCCCTGCCCTTTTCCCCAGACACCTAATTTCAGCCTGCCGCCTTAATTCAGCCTGCCGGGGTTCTGCCTCTCCAGAGCCTGTTGATACGGCTCCTTTTCTCCCTCTATCTCCGTGACTTTAATTTTCGCCGCGGAGAGCGCTGCAGCCGGCGGCGGCAGCGGCTTGCCTTCCTGCTGCCTCATCCGTCACAGGCTTCTCTCGGCAGTCTCCTTCTTGGGGTTTTTTAGAGCCGCAAGCGCGGCTATTGGCCCCGCGGCTCCCCCTGCGAGACTGTGCTGGGCTACCCTTCCCCCAGTTCGTTACCAGATGGCCGCCATTGCTCCGTCTATCTCCGCCATTTTTAGATCATTTTTTCCCGCCCTTTTTTTTTTCCGGGCGCCATTTTTGTTGGATTCAAATTTCCTGCCTTTTTTGTTACCCCTTTATTAACCAACGGATACCTTCCCTGCAAGCTATCTGTATGTGTGTTGTCTGTGTGTTGTAGACAGACTTACACAGGGCTTCCTCACACACAAATTTACTATGACTGTATCATCAAGGCTGGAGTTTTAATACAGTGGCTGCCTTGTACTAAAGTTGAATTATATTCAGTACCATCAAGGCTGGAGCTTTAATATCAGTGGCTGACTTGTACTAAATCTGAATTATATTCAGTATCATCAAGGCTGGAGCTTTAATATCAGTGGCTGACTTGTACTAAATTTGAATTATGTTCAGTATCATCAAGGCTGGAGCTTTAATATCAGTGGCTGACTTGTACTAAATCTGAATTATATTCAGTATTATCAAGGCTGGAGCTTTAATATCAGTGGCTGACTTGTACTAAATTTGAATTATATTCAGTATTATCAAGGCTGGAGCTTTAATATCAGTGGCTGACTTGTACTAAATTTGAATTATATTCAGTATCATCAAGGCTGGAGCTTTAATATCAGTGGCTGACTTGTACTAAATCTGAATTATATTCAGTACATCCTGCCCCCTCTGGCCGTGTACCACGCCTGAAATCCAGCCTACAGCACTAATCTGAACTATATGTTGTACATCCTGCCCCCTCTGTGGCCGTGTACCACGCCTAAAATACAGCCTATATTATACAGCCTATATTATTCTAATGCTGATACCACAGTGCATCCTGCCCCCTCTGTGGCCGTGCACTTAGCCATCTGCCAGTGTATCCTACCCCCTCTGTGGTCGTACACTGTGCCAGTTCGGGTCTTTACATCCTGCCCCCTCTGTGGCCGTGTACTGCACCCAAGTTAATATAAGATGGCAGAACAGCCAGGCATGTCGCAATCAGCCAATATGATGCCAGATCAGCCAGGCATGTCACAAACAGCCCAGCCGCAACACTCTAAGGCGACTAAGCCTAAGCATGTTAAAGCAATGGCTAAGACAAAACATCTTTCAAGCCATAGCAAACCAAAGCGGCCATGCTATGCCTCTGTGCCAACCCCCACCACTACCACAGCAACTCAGGCACACATAAGCGATATACTTCATTCCCCTGCTGCTTCCTCTGACGAGGAAGATTTTGCTGGCTTCCACACTCAGCCTTCGCCTAACCAGCCTCCCTCCGTTTTACCGTCCCAAACATCTGCTCCAATAGCCACTCAGGCACAAACATCTACCACAACTGGGCTGCTGCCGTCCCCTGATTTCCTCTTCCAACTTCAAGCCATGCTGGCATTTTTCACCCAAATGCAGTCACCACCACAAGTTCCTGCCATACCCCAACTCAACATGGACCAACGTGCGTGTCATGAAGCTCATCCTTCCTGTTCACCTAACCCCTTTGATGTAGCCAGACGCAGATGTATTGACGAAGCCTCGTATGCTGAGGAGTCAACCTTCACTGACCACGTTGAAGGAGATGACTGGAGCGATTATTCAGATCATGAGGAGGATACATCGTATCGCTTGTTTAATGCTTCAGACTATCAGTCCCTGGCACGCAGGGTAGTTAATACCCTTGGTCTCCAGACTGCGCCTTCAACTTCCTCCACCCCAGCCATCAAAGGGGCCAAGGTTCTTTTTTTTTTTTTTCAATAATTTTTATTCAGATTTTCATAAAACATACAAGACAAAATCATAAAACATTCAAAGACAAAAAACAAAATCAAAAATAGTTAAACAAAAAGAAAAAAAGAAAAAAAAAAACAAAAATAAAAAATAAAGAGTAAAATATTGACTTCCCATTTGTCAAAGATCAAATCAGTTATAAGTCTATAATATATAACAATCCTGTCTCTTAAGTCATATTATAAAGTCACTTTCCTCCAGTAGTTATCTTACTTAATCATCAAATCTCATAAACATTACTTTATTCTTTCCACAAAAAGTCAAAGAGAGGTTTCAATTCTTTAAGAAATATATCTATCAATTTTTTTTTCCAGATAAGCATATCGATTAATCCATCTCATTACTAATTATGATAATCTTATTGTCATAACCATAGTCAAAATAAACATTTCAATTAATCCATCACATCAGAATCTGTTAGGTTCAATAATTTCAGTAGCCATTGTTCTATTATCTCTATTAGTTCCATTTTCCATCTTCCATCTTCAGTAGTCTTGTTAAGTCCAGTAATTTCAATATCCAATCTTCCATTATCAGTATTCCATAATAATCTTGCTGTCAAAGCCATAGTCATATAGTAAGAGTCTGATGGGGATTACCTCTATCCCACATATTTTCTTGCCATCCATTCTGAATAGGTTGCTGAAATACTGCTGTAAAATCATATCTCTGTTCTTTTTTTCAAAATACACTGGGTCATCTCTTAAAAGTTTTTCCATTGTCACATAAAGGGGCCAAGGTTCTCAAATCCCCTGCACCTACTGAACATTACATCCCGGTGCTGGACCCGATTGCCGAATTGGCCTCTGAAGAATGGGCTCACCCATTCCATTCTCGCCGCTTCAAAAACCTGGCTGACAGGTTTTACGCCCTAGCTCCGGACTTTGCCACCAAGTTAGACGTCCCTGGCATAGATGAACCAATCGCTCGCCTCGTTTCACGTTCTCTCTTGCCCAGGGAAGGGGAATCCCAACTAAAGGACACTACTGAGCGACGAATAGACTTCGCCCTCCGCAAAAATCACGAGGCCACTGCCCTCTCCATGCGTGCCTCCGCTTCGGACTCCATTTTCTCCAGAGCAGCTATGATGTGGCTGGATGATCTTCTAGAGGACACTAACCCTGATCCTGTCGCCCTCAGAAGGTCACTGGTAAAGTTGCGTAAGACAGCAGCTTTTGTGGCCGATGCCACCTTGGACGCCACTCAATTGGGGGCACGAGCCATGACGGCTCAGATAGTCGCTCGACGGACCCTCTGGCTTCGCCACTGGCAAGCTGATTCAGTGGCCAGAATGAATCTGTCCAGGGCTCCTTACTCGGGATCGTTACTCTTCGGCAAGGAAGCTCTAAAGGCAGTGCTGGTTGATCCCAAAGACGCCCACAAACCGGTTCTGGCCACTGTCCAGAACATCGACCACAGGCCTTTCAGGCAATCTCCTTCCTTCCGTACTAACCAGCCTTTTCAAGGAATGCGGCCAGGAGGACGAGGCCGCAACTTCAGATCCTATGACCCCAATTCATTCAGGGGCTCCTGGAACCGACGCTTCCAGGGCAGAGACCTACGGCTGGCTTGTCAACTTCGACAAAAGCCATCTCCAACCAACCCAACGCCTACTACATCTAGGGGCAATGTTGGACACCCTGCAGGCAGACGTCATGCTTCTAGCCAGGGCGCTCGGAATGTTCATTTCTACAATCCATATTGTGCCATGGGCTCGAGCCCACACTCGGCATCTTCAATGGACTCTACTGCCCTTTCAACAGGACATTGCCAGCTCCAACCATCGCAAAGTTCGCTTGACCCCCGCACTGCGCCTATCATTCCGCTGGTGGACGAGGTCCCAACACCTCTCCAAGGGCACGCCGTTCAGAGAACCACACAGAACTGTTGTAACCACAGATGCCAGCCTCATCGGCTGGGGAGCCCACTACAACTCCCAGTACGTTCAGGGGGTTTGGTCCACCACAGAGCAGACTCAAAGCAGCAACTGGCTGGAGCTAAAGGCTGTACATTTAGCTCTACTTCTTCAGTCTCTGTTCCCTTTGGACCATGTCCTCATTCGAACGGACAACATGTGTGTAAAATCACATTTGAACAGACAGAGGGGCACCAGGTCTCGTCCTCTGCAGGACCTAGTCTCCCTCATCTTTGTCTGGGCAGAACATCATCTACAATCCCTGAAAGCAGAACATCTCAGAGGGATTTGGAATGTGACAGCAAACTGGCTCAGCAGACAACAGGTTTTTCCGGGGGAATGGAATCTTCACCCAGCCATTTTCCATCGTCTTCAGAGTCGGTTCGGCGAATTCTCAATCGACCTGTTTGCCTCCAGTCGCAATTGCCAGCTTCCCAGGTACTTTGCCCGATACCTGGATTCAACAACGGAAGCAATGGATGCTCTGACAATACCGTGGCCAGACGGTCTCTTGTACGCCTTTCCTCCCATACTATTGTTAGCCAAAACCTTGAGGAAGGCGCGAACCGAGAGGGCACAGCTGGTTCTGATAGCACCATTTTGGCCACGCCCACCGTGGTTCTCAGATCTTCTGGCAGTGTCAATTATGGATCCTTGGACACTTCCAGTCAGGCCAGACCTTCTATCCCAGGGTCCAGTATGGCACCAGGACCCTACTTGGCTCAATCTAACAGCGTGGCGTTTGAACGGGGACATTTGAGGTCAGCTGGCCTGTCTGACGCTGTGATTTATATTATTTTGGCCTCGAAGACCATCTACCACTCGTATTTATCAACATACTTGGGTGGCTTTCTCCAAGTGGTGCCAGTTCCACCACCACGATCCATCCCAGGCCACCATGCAACAGGTGCTGCAATATCTCCATAGCGGCTTCATGATGGGACTTAGACCCAACACTCTACGTCGACATGCGTCCACTCTGTCGTCCATTCTCTCAGTGTCCTCTCCTGGAGCTCCTATTTCCTCACATCCGTTCATCAAACATTTTTTGAGGGGAGTCGCCCTACGCTCTCTGGCTGTTGTCCATCGGTTTCCCTCATGGAGTTTGCCGAAAGTTCTGCAGGCTTTGCAACGCCCTCCGTTTGAACCCATCAGGACTGTGCCCCTACGTATGCTGTCCTTCAAGGTCTTGTTCCTGATCGCAATCACATCTGCCAGACGCGTTTTGGAGTTGGGCGCATTGTCTTCCGCTCGACACCTCTGCGTCTTCCATAAGGACTCTGTTGTGCTGAAGACTGATCCTTCCTTCCGTCCCAAGGTTGATTCGGTTTTTCATTGCAACCAGGACATTGTTTTGCCTTCCTTTTGCCCGAATCCTACCCATCCTCTCGAGAAGGCTTGGCATTCATTAGATGTCCGGAGGGCTCTCAAGACCTACCTGTCTAGGACCCAAGAGATTCGACGAACGGAGTCTCTGTTTGTATCCTTTCATCCAAGGTCTATGGGACATAAAGTATCCAATTCTACCTTATCCCGTTGGTTAAGGGCATGTATTACTTTAGCATATGAGTCTCTGAAGCTGTCAGTTCCAGCTAGTATAACGGCTCATTCTACCAGGTCAGCTGCCACTTCGGCTGCTTTTGCCACTAATGCTCCTGTTGCCGATATTTGTAGGGCTGCAGTCTGGTCTACCCCACACTCGTTTATAAGGCATTATAAAATTGATCGCTATGCCTCTGCTGACGCTTCTTTTGGCAGACGAGTGTTGCAACAGGTTCTTAATGACGATTAACACGTGGGTGGTCCCTCCCTGTATGGGCTGCTCTGGTACATCCCGCTGTGATGGCCGGACTCATAGGGAAAATGGACCATTGGTCTCACCTGAAGGGTGATTTTCCTATGAGTACGGACATCACGACCCTCCCAGTTGGAGGATGACTATATATTTTCTAATGTGTTATATATTACTGTTACGCTATTATATTTAAATTTAAGAGTGAAGTCAAGACTTCTAGTTCTGTTATACTGCTATGTTGGAGTCATGTTACTATGCATGGTACTATTGTGTTATTTTCCTGCTGCCAGGCCTGTTGGCCTTGTTCTTGTATTTTTAGATATTTCTCCTTAGACTCGCTGCGAATGAACTGGAGAGTGGGAGGGGCCTGATGCCCCTAGTCTTGACTTCAAAGACATTCTTGCCTTCGCACGATAGGTGGAGCTAATACCCGCTGTGATGTCCGTACTCATAGGAAAATCACCCTTCAGGTGAGACCAATGGTCCAATTTATTTGTCACACTGGTGCTTTTGCACAGAGTGACTTTAGATCAGCAGGGAAGCTACCATGATTTCTAGAGTACACTGAATCTCAACAGAGAACAAAGTCTATGCTGCAACTTAACCTACTTATGTCAGCATACTTATGACTATACCATATGGCTGCAGAGACAGTTTTGGCTTCTTCCTGCTACCTGTAGTTTAAGTTGCTAAATACATAATCCACCTTTCTACATGTAAGCTGGGAGAGAGTTTAATTCAGAGTGTCAAGGATTGTCACATATGACAAATGTTGGATGTGATGGGCTTGTATCACAGTATGCCAGGGACTAGGAAATTTGTGTTTTTTTGCTTAAAACTTGGCAAATAACGGGAGCAAAGGATTTGTTGTGGTTCCCTTTTGATCTCTTCCAGCTCTAATTGTGCCATCACGTAGGCATGATAAATATAAGCCTGTGGACAACCAACCAGATGTTAACAGCTTTTGTTAATTTCTTACACTGTAAAACCCGAGGGCACTCTACCTGTTCCTTTCTAAGTGGCTATATCAAGAATGCCCTGGCTTCATAAACTGGCTATTTATTGAGCTGAAAATTGTTATTTATGAATTAATTTTCATAAGCAAATTACTTAATAATGAGGTAATAATTAATTGCTATAGTCAAATAGCTGTAATTTCTGTGGTCTAGTGAAAGGTGTTTGATTTTCTCTCTCTCTCTCTCTTTAGTTTTAATCGTTTGGATTTACCGCCTTATAAAAGCTATGAACAGCTGAAAGAGAAGCTGCTTTTTGCAATAGAAGAGACAGAAGGATTTGGACAAGAGTAAAAGCAATTTCGAGTCAGTGAAATTTTAACAGGCCGGAGCAACTAAATTGCACAGTTAGTTGTATATAAGCTGTTTCTTCTGTACAGTGACTTTTCTGGAACTCTAAAAAGTGTTCTCCGTTCTTCCACAAAGATATGCAAAATAATTTTATCTTCTCTACTTTATTTATTTTCCCCTTAGAGACTGGCCAGAATAAAATTGAAGCGGAAAGACTTTATTTAAAATAAATGTGTATATAAATACACACTAATGAGCTCTAGTTTTATAGAGCTTTAAACTTACAAAACATCACAGCCATTCAGAAGAGTCAGGAGTATCTTTCTTGGCTTCGTTCAGAAAATGTGCAGACTGCTCTATATTCTTCACACTTATGCAACATCTCCAAGGTTATTTCTATTGCATGGCTGTTAAAAAAGGTGTTAAAAGGCTTGGGCCAAACACATCCTTGTTATGTAGAAAAATGCTGCTGGCTTTTTGAAATGATAGAATGGGATATTCTGTCAGCTGATTTTTTAAAAAAATGTAATTGTTGATAACCCTCTTTGCTACTTCTCTGTAGCCAAGGTCATGAGTAAAGCCTTTTACTTGCACAAGAGTAATGTACAATAAGATGAATGTGATTGTTAAGACATTGGTGCCACTGTTCTGACTTTACTGTAGAAGCTGAACAGCCTGTTATAACTCATTGAGCAGCATTGAAAATTGTTTACATATTACCTTGGGTTATTTCCAAGAGAACAGTAGGTAATCTTCAAGGAAAAAATAAAATGATTCTTACATATTCTGTCCTGGTCTGATATCTTACAGGATTTTAAAAAATATTGGTGATATTATACTTCAATTTCATAGGATAATTTAGGAGGATATGAAAAGTAATGTGAATTGTTCTAATTTTTTTTAGTATGGATATAAAAAAATCCAAATGGAAGTAGTTACATAAGCTTTGCACAACTGAACTAATTTTTTTATTAGTCTTCAATATTCTCATCCCTTTTAAGTTCAAGAAAAAATCCAGATGTTCTAATTAAGCATCTCTAAATTTTGTTTTTATATAGGCCAATGCTTATGTGTCATAAATGCACAGTGTATAAAAAGATTAAATTGTTTTTGCAGTATTGAGGGGCATTTGCTAAACTACAAATATGTGTAATAAATTCTACAACTTATTGATGTGAATTATTAAATGCTACTTTTAGCAAATTGTGCTTCCTTATTAGAGTAACATTTTAAATTACCATTTGTATCATGCTTTCAATATTCACTGTAAATTCCATTAAATTTAACTTATACAGTTTTGTACACACATAAAACAGATTTCCTAGAATTAACATTTCTGTAACATATCAAACTGCAAAAAAATGTAAATGCAGTGTGACTCTGCTATGTTTGCTTTCATTTTCTCAATATAGCAGTTTAATTCTGCCAAAATCTTATTTTTCTACATATTGTTACACTTTATTATTCATGGATATTAACCTGTGAATGCTTTGATAAAAGCACTGGATTGATTAACAGACCTCCTGTCTACCTTGTTAGTTACCATACACATATCAAGATGATCTTACAGTGTAATTCTATATATGCTTGCTGTGAAGTAAGTCTCATTGAGTTTAGTGGGGCTTACTCAAGAGTAGTGGGTATAGGGCTGCAACCGTAATCTCTTAAATTGCCCTCCCACAATTCACGTGAGCAACTTCAAAAAAACTTTTCCTAAGATATGCAGAAAAGTAATGAAGTTTGACATTTACCTGAACTATTCGTGTTAGTTTGGAAAAGAGCTTTAAAAACGTGCTAGAAGAAAAAATGTTGTTTGCCTAAATACTAATTGAGAATGGAGGACTAAATTCAGTACAGCAGAAACAGGTTAATTTGCACTAATGAATTACTGGGAGAACGATTGCCTTCAGCTAATATTGTAAATTGGTAATTAACAAAATAAAAGACAAAGACAGTGCATCACAATTAACATGTACTCTGTCGATTATTTGATTTATCAGTCCTTCCCCCCTCGAAAAAGTAGTTGGGAGAAAAACTGGAGCAAATGAACTTCCAGTCTAAATATATTCACTTGGTGAGGGCAAGGGATGGAGACTTCTTAAAAGGATTTCAGTGCAGCTGCTTCGCAAAGCAAATTTAGGATGTAGAAATGCAAATTACAGTGACAGAGTTGGTGACCGGTGCTTATATGTTTTTCTTTATTTTATTATTGGAAAGAAGGTTTGCCGTATGACAGGATTGGATGCCTTTTTAAAAAAAAAAAAAAACTGAAAAATCAGAAGCATCAGTCCACAGAGCTGACTTGTAATGCTAATATTAGTAAGGATACCTGTTAAGCACTCCAGATTCCCTATTTGCTATATACCTACTTTATGTGTCAATTTGTGTATATATACAGTGGAAAAAACACATTTTTCTCAAACGTTCCAATCATGAAAAAGACAAAAATTAGTCTGGGTTCAGTAGTGAACAGCAGAAAAGCCATTCATATGAGACAAGATGTCATCTAGTGCTTTAAATATTAATTTATTGTATCACAACAACTTGTTATGTGCCTTCAAGTGTAGATTATGACTTATGGCAACCCTATGAATCAGTGACATATGTTGTGAACCACCCTGTTCTTACCTGGGCAAATTAAAAGCATTTGGGATTGCTTTGTTTATAGCATCTGCGGGAAATAATAGGGCTGCAAAGGAACTTCCCATAAAAATCCCCTTTTTCCTACTTTAGAGTTAACTACCACTAATCATAAGTCTCTAACTGAATGCCATTGGGACAAATACATTCTATATATCTATAAACACACCCATTTCCAAAAAGTTGACGGTGCACGTACTCCTCTATCCTGATAGTATTTCCAGTAGATTATGAGCTAGAGCAGTATACAGTTTAAGTACAGTACAGTATAATCCAATGGCAGAATCCATTTTTTAAATGGGAAAACTTCTTACAGATTAATCCCTAAAACATGAATGGGGTGTCTGTGGCCCTCCGACTACCAACATTCCTGGCTGTGTTAGCTGGAGCTGATGGGAGCTGGTGTCCAGCATCTAGAAGGCCACAGATTCCACACCTCTGCCCTAAAACTTTTGCATAGCAGAAATGACTTAGGCTACTTTCTAAATGAAGAAAGCTTGAACTGTGTTGACCTATTCCTAGGAATTACAGTCACTACTTAACAGCCATACTTTGTACTACAGCACATTTAATATTTAAATTTTGAATAGTACTCAGTTCAAAGTGCTTCACATGCATTTAGAGTTGAAATCCTAACAACCCAGCAAGGCAAGTCTGTATTTTCCTTTCAGAGATGTTCTAGGGTGGGATGTGAGCTCCCTCTAGTGCTTGAAGGCAAAATTGCAGCTGACTTCACTACACGGTTGTGCACATTTGCTTAGGTCACTACCCTACACCAGCTTCCAACTACCCTAGGAGGAGGAATCCTAAGCAGTGTCTGCCCTGAAATCATAAGGGAAATGTCACTGAGTTATACTGGACTTGGATCTTCATTCATGCCCTTCATCCAGCTAGTAGTGGTAAGTAGCTGAGAAATGGGCTTCTGCACTATAGCTCTAGCTGGATAAAGAATCCTGAACACAAAGGAGTATTGCATACACTACTCTTCCTGATTCTGAAGCTTAGTCCGTATAGTTCTTCAGCAGATTTCAACACTTCTACTTCTCAAACACCTGATGTGTGGTATTTCAGCTATTTTGAAAATAGCCCATGCACACAGGCCTAGCTGCAACCCATACGATGGGTGATAGTTTGCCTGATCCAGAGAAATGTGGCCAGGTCTAAGTGCAATTGGTATAAATGGAATTTTGAATTTAACTTGTTCTGCTGCTTAATATACGACTTGAGACAAGTTGGTTTCACTGGAACAGGGTAGGAATGCTTCTCAAATGTGAAGGATAAATATTTTAACAGTAACCCTGTCTAGAGAAAGCTTTGAGGAAGAAGGAATCTTTTTTAAAGTCTTATCTGCTTGTCATCTCTAATTTTGCCAGATTCAAGACAGCTGAACTTATTTTCCTGTATCTCCCCAGTGGAATCCTCTATATGGGAACAGAGTTTTATAATGCATGACAATGAGAGAATATAAAGTGGAAGGGGTCTTGTAGATCATTTAGACCAACACCCTATTTGATAAAGGTAAAGGAAATCCAGATCTAAAATATTCCCAACAGTTCAACCTCTGCTTTGAAGACCTCTAGGGAGAGTCCACCACCCTTTAGGTAATTTGTTCCATTGTCCAAATATCATGTTTTTCCCACATCCCCTCCAGGCTAAGTATTCAGAGTACCTTCAACCTCTTTATAGGACTATTTTCTCTATATTTGTGTCCTCCTCTTAACCAATTTGTCCATAACCTTAAAATGCACTGCCCAGTACTGAACTCCAGATGAGGTGAGTCCGTTTCCTTTCTTATTCAAATACATGGGGAACCTGTGGCATCTAGATGTCTGAACTCCAAATCTCACCAGCCTCAGCAAGCAAAACCACACGTCAGGGATGATGGTAGGTAGTTATAGCTGGAGGGCTGCAGACATTGTTTCTGCAATACATGCTTGCTTCAGCCACAGCTCTGCTCAGGAAGATTTCCATGAGTGTGACCGGGCCAAGCTTCATAGGTATGAATATATCACACACATTTTTACTGGCACAATCATTAGCGTTTCCCTGCAGCAATTAAAATAGGTAGAGCTGACCTGACCATTTTGTGTTCCCGTTTTGTAGGGAAAGACCATAATGCAGTGGTAGAGCATTTGCTTTGCATGCAGAAGGTCCCAGCTTCAATCCCTGGCATCTTCAGGTTTAGCTGAGAGAGATTCCCTGCCTGAAGCCCTGGAGAATCTCTGCCAGTCAGTGTAGAGAGTACTGAGGTAGATTGAAGGGGGCAGGCAGGTAAAGGCATTACCTGTTCCAGTTGGAGTGCCTCCCCCACTCCCCAGCCAAGGTTGTCCTGGCATAAAGACAGTATGCATATTGGTCATTCCCTTGATTAAGGTGCCCTTCTCACCTTAAGGTGAAGCTGTAGATGATCCTGCCAGACACCAGAAGGTTCAATTATCGTTCTTTATGAACGGGTTATAACAGGTAATCCAAGATGAGGCACCCCAACAGTAAAGGGTATACTTACTCCCTAAGGGTAAACAATACTCTAGACATTGCCATGGGCATGAGTAACCAAGCAAATACTGTCCCAGGAGTTGCCTGGTGCTCATGGAAGACTGAGCTCCCCTCAGGCATGAGGTGGTGATGATGGTTGTTTCCTTTTTCTCCCCTGAAAGGTACATAAGAGCAGGAAGAAGAAGGTGGAAGGGTGACATTTTTCCACTTCTTTTTTCAGTTCCATGCACTTTCTAAGGCTCAAATTAATTCTACTGGATCAGACATTGACACAAATCCCTTGGAAAAAAATTGTGTGCGTGCTTTCTCTTTTGGGTTAGGGAGACAGAAGTAAGCAGATGGGTAGCATCCATAGCACTCACTGAAAAATCCAAATACAGTGCCTTGCAAAAGTATTCAGACCCCTGACCAATGCTCTCAGATTACTGAATTACAAATGGTATATTGTAATTTCATTCTGTGTAGTATTTTATTTTGAAACACAAACTCAAAATCAGTTATTTTAAGGTGACATGTTGCTTGCATAAGTATTCAACCCCTGTGCTGTGGAAGCTCCCAGTGTACAGAGATGAAAGAAATTGCCCTATCAAGGACACAATTACCGTTGGCCTCCACCTGTGAACCATTAAAGTTGCTGTCACATTGTCAGGATAAAAACCCCACTTTTGAAGGATCATTGGTCAGGCGGTGGATCTGAAGGAAAATGAAGACCAAACAGCATTCTACAGAAGTGAGAGATAATGTACTACAAATGCATACATTAGGAAAAGGGTACAAAATAATATCCAAGTGCTTGGATATCCCAGTGAGCACAGTTGGATCAATAATCAGGAACTGGAAGCTGCATCACACCACCCAGGCACTGCCAAGAAAAGGCTGTCCCTCAAAACTCAGCACTCGAACAAGGAGGCAGCTTGTGAGAGAAGCCCCAAACATACTTGGAAGGAGCTACAGAGTTCAGTGGCTGGGAGTGGAGTAATGGTGCACCAGTCAGCCATATCAAGAGCTCTGCGTAACGCTGGCCTGTATGGGAAGGTGGCTTCCTATTTGCTTCTGGGCGAGATTCAAGGTGCTGGTTCTTACCTATAAAGCCTTACACGGCGTGGGACCTCAATACCTTGTGGAACGCCTCTCTCGATACGAACCTACCCGTTCACTTCGTTCAGAATCTAAGGCCCTCCTCCGGGTACCAACCCATCGGGAAGCCCGGGTGGTTACTAGATCTAGGGCCTTTTCTGTGGTGGCCCCTGAGTTGTGGAACAGCCTCCCCGAAGAGGTACGCCTGGCGCCTACACTTTTATCTTTTCGGCACCAGGTAAAGACCTTTTTATGCTCCCAGGCATTTTAATTTTCTTAACCATTTTAATCTTTTAATCTGTATTTTTAATTTTTGTCGTATTGTGTTTTTGTAGTGTTTTTTGTTGTTTGTTTGTATATGTTTTTACGATTTTTATTATGATATATTGTATTTTATCTTGTTTGTTCACCGCCCTGAGAGCTATTCTGCTAAGGGCGGTATATAAATTGAAATAATAAATAAATAAATAAATAAATAAAAGCAGTTACTCAAAAAGTACCTTATTAAAGCATGTCTGGAGTTTGCCGGAAAGGATGAGAATGCCCCAGCTGTGATGTGGGAAAAGGTTTTGTGATCAGATGAGTCCAAGATAGAGCTTTTGGGCCAAAACTCAAAGTGCTATGTGTGGCACAAACCTAACATTGCCCAGGCCTCAAGACACACTATCCCTACAGTGAAGTATGGTGGTGGCAGCATCATGCTGTAGAAATACTTCTCATCAGCAAGGACTGGGCATCTTGTTAAAATTGAAGGAAGAATGGATGGAACAAAATATAGGGAAATACTGCAAGGAAACCTGCTTCAGTCCATTACAAAACTGAAGTTTGGGAGGAAATTCACTTTTCAGCAGGACCATGATCCCAAGCACAAGGCCAAAGCAACATTGCAGTGGCTCAAGAACAAAAAGGTGAATGTCCTTCAGTGGCCCAGTCAAAGTCCTGCTCTCAATTCCATGGAGAATCTGTGGTGCTCTGAAAACTGCAGTCCACAAGCCACGTCCTACCAACCTGAAGAACCTGGAGCGAATCTGCCAAGGAGAATGTGCCAAAATCCCTCCAACACTGTGTGCAAAGCTGGTTACACACCTACCCCGAAAGACATAAAGCTGTTATTGCAGTGAAAGGTGGCTCTACCAAATATTAATGTGTGTGGGGTGAATACTGATGCAAGCAACATGTTTCAGTTTTTTATGTTTCTTACAAACATCTTCCAACATAAAGCCAGTGTCACCTTACAATAATTGATTTTGAGTTTCAGTGTTTCAAAATAAAATATCATACAGAATGAAATTACAATGTACTATTTGTAATTCAGTAATATGAGAGCATTGGTCAGGGGTTTGATTACTTTTGCAAGGTACAGTATGCCCATGGGGCTAAAAAGGATGGTAGCACCTGCATTATTCCTTCCCTTAGGATTTTTCTTTTTTTTAATTGAGTTTCTGGGCTACAGAATCAAGATAAGGGCCTAAAACAATAATAAGACTGTTCTTTTCCCAGATGCTGACTAGTGAGAGATTTCAGCTCAAGCAAGCAAAGTATGAATGGAGAACCAAAAGGAGGAATTGTTTCAGAAAACTTTGTGAAGTTCATAACTGCATTTGGAATTACATATTTTATACATAACATTCACTACATTCTAGAATTTCTTCCTGTTCAAAATGTAGCCGTTTTCATAATGCCAGGACTGTTTTAAGTCTCCGATTAGTAAGCAATATATTGTAGAAAAGCATATACTTTCAATAACCTTGTCACAGAGAATTTAGCAATTCTACAGCTTCTTTTTGTACCTGAAATGAAAAAAAGATGAAAAAGTTCAATAGTGTCTCCACACCAAGACACTGCCATACCCACATATACTCCTTAGATTAGGGATGAATTTTATCTGATTCTCTTGTTGGGCAGCTGAGAAGGGAAAAGGTGTTGTGCAAAGTATACAACTGCATCTCCTTCCTCTGCAAGAACGTCAAGGAAGAGGGGAAGTATCCTAGCAGAGAGGTAACTTGTGTTTCTTGAAAACACGTAAAAAGTTACCAACGCATTTTGCAATTGCATTCATGTGATTTTCAGCATGTAGCTCCATCACCGAGATCATGTTGGTGACGCTCATTTAACATCGATGCGAAGTCAAGCCTTCAGTGTCACTGGCCCAGTTCTCTGGAATGCGCTGCCAACAGAGATTCAGCAAGCACCTTCTGCTTTAACTTTTGAGTGCCTGCTGAAAACCTTTGTTTCGCCAGGCTTATTTATTTATTTATTTTATTTATTTATTATTTAATTTGTATCCCGCCCTTCCTCCTAGCAGGCAATTAAGAAGATGCTTCTTTTGCAATGGTTGACCATTGTTTTTATTGTATTTTTAATGTTTTTTATTCTATGGTGGTGGTTGTTTTTAATGTGTTGTAAGCTGCTTTGATGTTTTTAACGAAATAGCAATATACAAATATTTTTATACATAAATAAATTTTGACATTTGAGGCTTTGAATAGCTGTAAAGCACAGTCTGAAGTTGTTGCATATTGGCATTATTGCATTCTTCCCTAGAGCCTAACATTTTATATTTGGCTCTGACTTATTTTTGTAATTGAGCAAGTAAATGCCAAATACATTTTGCTAAAGCCCTGCAAATGAAGACCTGCAAATTTGGGGGGAAATGAAGGAGTGCAGAAGCACTAACAGTCACATTAGTGGTTCAGTGAGAGAGCTCCAATTGACCCAGTTGCCTTAACTTGGCCTTTGATCCTGCTCCCTTTGGAATGCTATGCCATTTTTCTTTTCAGGGAGCAACCCATTTTGGCTCAGTAAGCCTATGCAAAATACATTAGTTCTGCCCACTTGCCTCCAATCACTACTGCCCATCAAGAGCACTGGATTAAATAGCCAGAGTAATTCACCAACAATCTGTCATCTTTATTCCTATGTACATAAGATCCTGCCTTAATTTGTAACGGAATTACTGTGGTATAGTAGATTGAACTGGATAAGTAAAATCTGGGTTCAAATCTCCACTTAGCTATAAAACTGATTGACCTTGTTCAGCAGCCATCTCTTAGCAATTCTGTTGAGGTAGGTTAGGCTATGACAAAAAATGGAAGAAAGGCTTATCTGTGCTATCCTGAGCTGCAGAAGGAATGGCTATATAGCTGTGTGATAACAATCGTGACTACAATATAAGATTTATGGCTTTTCAATCAATTCAAGCTCCCTCCCCTGAAGAAAGAACCCAAGCTCACTCACAAGGTTTTAAACTCAGTCTCTTGGCAGGAACAATTGGCAATATACTTAGAACTATATGAACATTTGGCCAGTGAAAGACAAAGCTACTATTTCCCTAATGTACTTGGAAGACTTTGATGAATTGTTAGCACACTAACATGCAAGCCATTTGATTGCATTTTTATATAGCTTTTTCATATTAAATGCTTATTTTCAAGCACTCACGTTCTTTATGTATTGCAATTTCAGGGTGATGAGAGGATGGAAGGAGGTTCAGGATCTGTTCTAACACATACTGCAAAAATGCTTGAAAAATAAGTGGAATATTAAATTTCTGTTCACCTACAGTGAGAACAACTGGAATGTTTACCTGCTTATCCTCCTCTGTGTGTGCCAGCCGTTCTTTGGCCTTTGTTAACCACAGAAGGGCCATTTTTCTGTTGTTTAACTTCATGTATGTCTTTCCCAAGAAGAGCAAGTTTTTACTGTAGAAATTTGGCTCTACTGCACAGAAGGGATAACAGAAAGGTTTTCACTCTATTGTAATCAATAACTAATCAGAGTTCTGCAGTGATCTCACCATATGCAGTTCAGGCAATGTTAACATGACAATAAGGGTTTGCTTTGCTCTCTATTATACACAAGCTGAACCAGTTAACCAAAATTTCCTTAGAAACTAAGAAAACTCTTCTTCAAGTGCTTGATACAGGCAATTTCTATTTTCTCCCATAACCAAAAGTAATTTTTTTTATATTTCTAGCTAGTTAATTTCTACGTTAGTGGTGGTGTTTTGTGTGCATTTTGCATGCATACGTGCATGCATACATTTTTCAGGAAAACACCCATCTTGCTGAAATATTACACACTAACTGCTTAGTAAACAGGTCTCTCTGCAACTGAAGAACAATGAATAAATGGCCAAGATCCAAACCAATGATATCAGGTGTTATGCTCACAAACAGCTTTTAAACTCCCCCCTTCAAATGGCAGCCCTCTCCCCCACTCCCAGCTCCCTCTCAATCTTGGCAAGCTCTCCACAGCAGCACCCCATAAGGCATGAAAGATTGCTGTCAGAATGTTTGTGTCTCCCCGTGTCCAAGTATAAATACTTTTCCACCTGTGTACAAGAAGGGTGGGGAATGATCTCATCCAACATGTCTACATACAGAAGAATATACTGCTTTGAAGACAGGTTTTTAACACAGAGTTCAAGACAGGCTATACTATTTTCAGCAGGCTTTTACAAAAGGGTCTTGGATATGGTGCCAATCCAAGCAATTAGTGAAGAACAAAGTTTGCATGTTTACTGCAGTGAAATACTACTGCTTGCTACACAGTTTGAAAATGGCTAGGGAAACACATTCTAAGTTTTCAATCCGGCACCTACTAGGATCCTATCTAAATCATTGTTTCAATTTCTAGAGAAAGTAAAATGAAGACATCTATACAGTGTGAATGTCTCAAATATTTCTGAGATTATATATTAAATCCTTTTACACTTGTTCTTAACAGGTTATTAGTATTTTGGCTTTTAATTTTAACTATTCATGCACAAAGTGTACAACATTTCCCACAGTGCTGCATAACTTACCATCTTCAGCTTTCTGGAAGTAACGTAAAGCCTGAAAAATATTAACTTTAAAATTAGTAGAGTACTGCTGAAATACTCTAAAGTAATCCAAATCCCTCTAGTATAGAGCTAGAATACTTCAGAAAATAACTAACTGGCAAGGTGATTAGTGTGCTTACTAAGAAATTCTGTTGTCTGTGAAATGTGTGTGCTCTTAAGTTTTTTCCAATTACATACTTTTAGAAGACAATTTTTATTTTTCTGTGGCCTCCAGCTGTGACTGGATTCCAACTACAATAGGCTCCACCCAGCATGGCCAACCATCAGGAATGAAGAGAGCTGTAGTTCAACTCCAACTGGAGGATGACAGGTGGCCTATAAATGATTTAAACTCTGTAATTTGTTTTGTTAAAGAGCTGTCATAAATATAGCTTCATTTATTTTTCAAAATCAGTTCTGTCTGAGCAGTATGTTCCATTTTACTGCACTACAATCTCACAGTTTAAGATGACTATAACTTTCTGCATCCTTCTCATCTGACACTTTTATTTTAATACAGTAACAAAGACAAATCTGTGCATAGACTATTGGGATACAACACCTCCTCATAGGTGGAACTGGGCGGCGTTGAGAATAAAACTGCAGCTATTTTGCTCTGATACCATGGCATTTCAGCAAATGTATAACACCTGCAACAAATACAAAAAGATGTTATGTACTTTATACCTTTACGTTTTGTACGCATATTTGGAGGGAAATATATTGATCGCCAAAGATCACATTATTGTCTACCTGAAATTACATGAACAAGAAGAGGTGAACAAATCTACTAGGCTAACGCTTCAAGGCAGGACCAAATGCCACAAAACAGCAGGAACTAAGTGCTCGTAGAGCAGGGAACTGCAATCAACTCAAATTAACATGGTCAGGTCAGATGCTACAACGGAAATGTTAAACTCCAGTATCGCTAATCAACCTGATGTAGGTGGAAAAAAAATTCCTAATCCAAAAATAACAGGAAGAATGCAGGTATTTCCTTCATATAGTTAACATCTGCTTCAGAGGAGTATTTAGTGCAGGAAAACAGTGGGGATTGGAGCTACTCCATCTCTGCAGAGCTACTTCTGAAATAAAAGCAAAAAGGCCAGGAGATCCCAGCATATGTGCAGCTTGGGCCATTGTCCATGACAAAGTACATATGTGGATTAGTTTGTAGAAACCCTCAGTCAGGTCATTTGAAAATGGTTCTGATCATGCCAAGCCATCCCTGCCTTCTCAGCAAGCAACAGGAGAAAACAAAACAAAAGCTCCTGATCTTGCCCCCTTTTCAAGAAGTCACTCATCAGATTGGGCAAAAGGGTGTCTCTTGCCACATGAACCAATTAATGCCTTAAAGGGCAGCAAGAGACAGAGCTTACTGACAGCCAATCATGGTAATGAGTTTTAACTCCTTATGCTAATGAAGGGCAGTATGAAACAAAATGTTTAACCATTAAGTAGACCAGGAAGGAAATAATTTTACTTGACAGGAACTTGGATGACCAGGAAGTTGGGAAATTGCCTAAAGCAATTTAGGCAGCATATGGTGAAAGGGTTGGGGTGAAAAAAAAGAGATGTTTTGCAATCTGACAAAAAGACTAAGTAATACACATAAGGAACAGAACAGACCAGTCTTCTAGGTTCCCCAAAATAGACAATTGCCCATTTGGAAATGGGAACTGAGCTGTGTTTGAAATGGTGTCAAAAAAGTCTTGGGAAAATGTTTTGGTTGGCACATCAGAATATCTTAAATTGTCCCCCAAAGTCTTAAGTTCTTCTAATTTCTTTCCCTCAGATTTCAAGGCCTTATGAGGGGGAGCAAGGAATATTTGCCAGGCATTTAGAAGCCACAGTCTACTACTACATGCTGGAGCAGTGTTTGTGTTAATTTCACCATATTTATCTGTGTATTTGAATATATTGGCTTTCTACTGTCATTCCAAACTAGCTACAGAATTCCACAGGAACTCATAGCTAATGATGATTAGCAATATCATACTATTTGTATATTTCTATAATGCAAATCTTTAGTTGAACTGTGAAATAAATATTTGATTAATAATGTTTTGCAATGCTTTATTAAAATCTTTCTTTATATTGGCAAGGTGGCCAATATAACCTTGATTAATTACAAGGTGATGCTACTGAGAGACTGTTTTAGAATGCTGTTTATAGGCCAGTGCCAAGAGGGTAGTTTATTAGGTCATGAAGAAATTGTGAAGCTCCTGTGAACCATTTTGAATTTCACCATGTTCCAAACAGAGACGTGGCACATATGTGGTTTTTCTTGGAGAGACTCATCTTACCAAATCCCCATAAGGTGAAGTGACGTAGCATCCTTTGGATTCAGTTCAACTGCTTTCTATCAAGAAAAGGCAACATGTGACAAGCTGATCAGGTCTAGTTTAACATTGACCCTACCCTGTTGATGCTCCCAACATCATCCCTCCAACCTGCAGCAATGCCTAGATCAGTGGTTCCCAAACTTGTTTTCCCATGGACCACTCGAAAATTGCTGAGGGTCTCGGCAGATCACTTAAATTTTTTTCTACCTGTTGTAGCAGTTGTAATGCACTGTGCTAGATGATATATCAGCCTTTCCCAACCAGTGTGCCTCCAGATGTTGTTGGACCACAACTCCCATCTTCCTGACCATTGGCAATGCTGGCTGAGGCTGATGGGAGTTGTGGTCCAACAACATCTGGAGGCACACTGGTTGGGAAAGGCTGATCTAGAGGCTGCATTTCTTATACATTGCATTTTATTATACAATAAAATACAATGAAATAAATAAAAGAACAATGAACATGCAATTAAAAATCAACATGAATATTTAACGTGATGAACATGCCCTCTCCCATCTTAAACCACAAATTTACAGACACACTGTGGATCACCTGACTGAAGCTTGTGGACTAGTAGTGGTCCATGGACCACATTTTGGAAACTCCTGGCCTAGATTACGACCCTGGAAGCTTTTCCTTATCTGAAGAAAACTGCATTTTATATTTAGGTTTCTACCGAAGAAAAGTATCTTATTCATTCAGTAATATGAAGCCTAATACAGGTTTGTGGCAGATAAATGTTTACATAATTTAATTACTAAAAATGTTTTGAGTTTCTGACATATACTTCCTCTATCAAGCGCTGCTATTTACATGGACACCAATCACATTAAAGTTTAAAGGCCTACAGTTGGCTGTATTTAAGATTAAATTGCAAAACAAAAAGCTATGTTTAAGTGCATTTGCTGTAGTAACCCTGAGAAATACTCACATGGACTCAAACACATTCAGTCTTCTCAAAATGGCATTTCTGCTGTTTCCTCTCCTTCTCACACAAATACGCTTGCTTAATCTTTAACATCTTTGTGTATATACCTGGCCCTTACCTTTAACTTTTGTAAAATGGATGGAACTGGCTCCAGCTGGCAAAAGCAGCTGATGAATGTAACTTGCCTCTCTCTCTCTCTCTCTCATACAGCAGCTGACCATTTTATTTTTATTTTTTATTCTTTATTAAATTTTATTTAAACATTTAAACATGCAACTTTTCTACATAAGACAGATAATACGTAGAATTTACAAACATAGACAAATGCCTATAAAAAAGTTTGCCTCATCTGAATACTCTTACCACCCTTTCCACTATATTTTATATACCTATATCTGTATCTATAGTGTGTGTGTATGTATCTTCATATATATTATATATATATTTGTAATTGTCACACTTGCCGTGAATGCTTCAGCAGCCTGCCTTGGTGGTGGTGGTGTCAGCAGCAGCAGGCAAGGGGAGATGGGAGGCAGCTTGCTAGTCTCAAGGCTGGGGGCAGGGGGAAAGCAGGGAAGAAAGCAAGGTGGAGCCATGCTGGGCTCAAGGCCAAGGGAGGGGGGGAGGCTGCTAAGTGGTGGCAACGGCTTATGCAGCAGCAATGAAAGTCTCAGCAGGTGGTTGGTAAGCAGCCTCGGCAGGGCAGCAGTGGCAGCCTGTGGAGGTGGGAGGCCAGTAAGGTTTGTGAGTAATGGGGAATTTTATATATCCACACATATATAATCATAGATATTAAGAAGGTATATGCTTTATAATCATAAGGAGCTAAGCATAGGCCTGCAGGCCTGTTAAGACCCTGAGATCCAGGCTCACATAGAACCCTAAAATCCATAGGCCTCATGTGAGCAAAACCTGTTGCTGACAGGCAATGGTCACAGTGAGCTCCTGTTTCCTTGCCAAGACTTGGCCAATGCATAACTGACATATGGGGCTCATAGTCTTGCAATATCTGGAGGGGCACAGGTTAGCTACTCAGCTACCCCAATGTTTGAAGAAAGAACAATTTATCCTTCATGTTGAGTTTAAGAACTTAAGTGAAAGCCTGAGGTCTGGAAATGTTGTTTCTGATATATAGCTGGATGTTTGTACTACAACATATGTATCAAAAATACCAAACATTGAACAAATAGACACAAGATATGGAACTTATTTTTATATACCTGGAAGTGTTCCTGGATAATGAAAGCATTGGCAATTTTTGTCTTTATTCCTTCATAATCTCCCACATCACTGATGCAGATTGCATACCACTAAATATAAAGGAGAGGTACATAATTTAATTGAATACTGAGAGTTTATTATTACATTTGCATCCCACCTTTCCTCCAAGGAACTCAAGATGGCATGCATGTTTCTTTTCCTCCCCAATATATCCTCACAACAATCTTGTGCAGCAAGTTAAGCTGACAGACTGTGACTGGCCCAAGGTCACCCAGTGAGCTTCATGGCTGAGCATGAATTTGAATACTGGTCTTCCAGGTCATAGTCCAACACTTTAACTACTACATCACACTGGCTTTCTTTCAACAGAAAATATGTAATTACTATTATTCTGTATGTCAACAAAAATATATTTTCTATCAATGTTTAATACAATACATTAAAAGGTTTACAACAGTTCTGCTGAGATTTAAATCACCAGTGGCAATATTTTCAAGAGGATGAGGTTTCCCACAGCTTTCATGGAATCATGTCAGAGGTACTATGACTGCTGTTGGGTTTCTAGATTCTTAATCCTCATAGGGCTCCAATTAACTGAACGAGGCCAGTTTCCACCACTTTTAATTCCACACTTCCAAAGTTATAGCAGATTCTATTTCCATGTGGTTGGGATAAAATAGCAATTAAATTATTCTTCCTAATTTACTATCGAGAGCCAATTGGGTTTGGACCATGGGGAAATCTCACCCAAGGAGGAGGGCTGGGATCCCTAGTACACCTGCAGAGCTTGTTAAGCAGCCTGATTCACCCTTGCACCACACGGTAGATCCACACTCTCCCCCTTCAATCACCCCCTCCCAAGCACTATGGGAGATACAGAACTGGCAGAGCATTACTTGTCTGGTTCCAAGAAGTCTTCAGAACTAGAGGTCTACCTAGAAGGAAAGGTCTACCCAAGAGGAAGAGTCAACTAGGTGCATCATGTAGCCCAGCTGATGACCAGGAATGGTTGGATCCGGCTATATTAGCATAAAACCTCTCAGTCTCTGCCTGACCTTTGCTGGTACAACTTTCTCTCTAGGGCAGCCCTATTTCCATCTCTTTTCTTGTCTTGGAGTCTATCTTCTACAGTTCTAATTTTTACAACCAGATCCTGAATGGACCCACCACAGCTCTGGAGTTGCCTTTGCACTGGTGCACCATGCCATCATTCCAGCATCTACAGTGCCACACCCTCACCTTGGTCTCAGACCCAATACAAGGAATCAAACTTACTTACCTTATGCACACTAAAAGATGATGGGTTTTTGTTGAGTGCTTTCTTTGCATAATGAAGGGCCTCATAAGTCAGCTGCTTCTTTTTCTCTGCAGAAGTATGACTAAGCTGAGCTAAGTCACGCGATGCTCGTGCCAGGCGCCACAATAATTCTGCATTCTCACTAGTTGTAAGAAATCACAGTGATGAATTGAACATTGTCAGGCCATAATCAATAAACAGTGAAGAAACATAACTATAGTTAGGAGATTAGGGTACTGCAGGCACACATGTTCTTTCCCCTCATGTGCAAATTCCCACTTCAACTTCATTTTCAGAGATGACCATGGTGCCATTAATAATTCTTTCCACTTATCATTACGCTAACCACCTTTAGTTCTGTTCTAAACACATTTAGTTCCATTTTGCAGCCATGGTTATACTAGGTTTACAAACTGCCATTTGAGCTACTCATGGTTAGCAAAACCAGCAACATACAGCCCAACCTAGGCTTCGTGAGATCGTGCAAACGTACAGGCTGGAGAGGAGCACAAAGACTCTTTGCTCTTGCTCGGTCCTTTTTGCTACTCTGCCATGGTTAAGTTCTCTCCTCACTAACAAGCTGTAGCTAAGAACAAACCATGGCTACAGCTTGTGGTTACTGAGGAAAGGGCTTAAGCACAGTCCCAGTTTGAATGATATGTTTCACTGTGGTAGCAAAAAGGACAAAGGAGAAACAAAGTGGCTGCAAGCTTCTCTCTGGGAGCCTGCATGTTCACATGGTCTCACTAAGTCAAGGTTTGACATGTGAACCTGGCCACAGATGTACCACTGCACAATAATTAGCTACAAAAAGTGAAGGGGGGGCAGTAAAAAATGTTAAGTTACCACATGAGCATCATTCAAATTGCTCAAATACAGTTTTACCCCATCAACAACAGCATGAGATAAACCATATGATTCCAAATAGAGAAACTGATCAAAAACTTTGACAGCACTCTTTGAAGTAGATCATTCCAATTCACACTATGAGAGAAGGGTTTGATAAATTAAGACAGGGGTGGAGACCCTTTTTGGCCCAGTGGGCCAGATCCTTTTGGGATGGGTCCCATGGGCCAAAGTTGATAGATGGGACTGGCTATCCACCTGTCAAAACCCCTGGAGGGGTTCCCAAGCGCTTGCTGCAGTTATGGGAGAAAGAAGCTTTCCTTCCTGGCGCTTCCCACAGCAGCAGTTGGCTGGCTTCCTATGTCCCTGATGGTGATGGCGGGGGAGGGCATGAAGGAGGGAGAACTTTTCTCTCTCCTCAGCCCCACCCTCACTCCCTGCCATCATCAGTGCTAGAAGGGAAAGAGGAAGCCAGCGCTTGCTGCTATTCTGGCACTTTGCACAGTAGCAGACGCTTGGGAACCCTGCTGGCTTCCTTCTCTTCCTTCCTGTACTGCCCGAAGGGAGAGAAGGCAAGACTTTTCCAAGCCCCCACTTCCCACATTAAGATCCTCACCTCAGGGACTTGAAAGGGCAGAGGGGACTTGGAAAAGGCTTTGCGAGTCTTCCCCTCTTCCTGCTTGAAGTTCCCAATATTGAGGACTTGAAGGAGGAGTGGAGACTTGGAAAGGCTTTTCCAAGTTCCCCCTCCCCCTTCAAGTCCCTGATGTTGGGAACTTAATGGGAGAGGGGGGAGATTTGGAAAGGGCTTTAAGACAGCCCCTGCACTCCTGTTTTAGCAAACAGGAGCTGTCTCAAAGCCTTTGTGAAAGCCTCTGTGAACAACCTGGCATGCACCAGCTGCTTCAAAGGGTGCTTTTCCACATAGCTTTAATCCCCACTCATCTGGTGAGTGGGAATTAAATCCTCCTGCCTTGCCTGCATCTTCTTCCCTGATGGTAACAGGATCACACAGCCAAGGCAGCAGGATGAAATCCTGTCCTTCTGGCCATCAGCTGATGTTAGTAGTGATGTCAGCTGGTGGGCATGGTTTGGGGGAAATTGCCTCATGGTGGACCCCCTGAAGGGCCATGATTGGTCCAGAGGCTGGAGGTTGCCCATCCTTGGATTAAGAGATCAAGAGAACCTTTATTATGTATTCTGGGCAGGACATAAATTTAATTAATAATAACAACAACATAATTTTTGTTTTCAGATTACAAAATGGAAATGGACTGTCTTCAAGTTGGTCCCGAGTTATGGCGACCCTATGAATAGGGTTTTCATGGTAAATGGTATTCAGAGGTGGTCTACCATTGCCTTCCTCTGAGGCTGACAGGTAGTGACTGGCCCCAGGTCACCCAGTGAGCTTCATGGCTGTGTGGGGATTCAAACCTTGGTCTCCCAGGTCGTAGTCCAACACCTTAACCACTATACCACACTGGTCTCATTTCCAGATTATAACAAAAACCATTAAAAAAAAAACCTATGGAATAACTATTTCCTGGGATTTCTGTTGCATTAAGTATTGCACAGTCTCTCAAATCCTTTTTAAACAGCACTAGTGCTTTATATTTATTGTTCTCTTTACCAATGATTTTACAATGTAGCAGGTATTCATGGGTGAAAGCTTTTGAAGCCCACTGGCAACCACTTCTTTTTTCTCTTTTATTTTCTGACATTAAGACTGGAAGCCAAAAGGACAACGAACTTTACACAAGTAATTTATGATGCACCTCAGTGAGCATTTAAAAGCTATAAAAAAGCAATTTCCTGATACCACATTTCTTTAAGAACTTTCTTAAAGAACTCACAAATAGTATGCAACAGAGGCCAGATTGTAGTATAACAACCCTGCATGCCTAATATTATCATTCAGCTGCAACTTGAGATTTTAGTCAGTTCTTTTAACTGTATATTGTATTACACCGGGATTATCTTCCTAAACCTGTGATAACACAGTTTAACATGTCTAGTTAATAACAGGTTACTAATACTGAAAACAAGAAGGATGCACACTTGGAAAGGAAGTTACTCATATTGCATTATAATCTTTTAAAAATATTGTTGCGAGAAGCATCATTTGGGTAATTTCAATGTTAGCTTTATAGTCCAATGAGTAAATAGTGGTGACTAGAGATGAAGTTCTAGGCCTTATTGACAGAATTAAAAATGATGGAATTCACCCTAGAGTTCTTAAACATGTGAAACTGCTAACAAAAATATGTAATTGCCTCTAAGATCGGTCTCTATACCCAAGGACTAGAAAACAGACAATTTACAGACTGGTTAGCTTAATATCTGTTCCCAAAAAACTGGTGAAAAGCATTATTAAAGATAGAATTATCAAGCATATAGAAGAATCAGCATGGATTCTGCAAGAATAAATCCTATTTTTAAACTTTTTTGAGTTCTTTGATAAAGTAAAGAAGCATATAGGTAGGGGTGATCTAGTTGAAATTGGGTAATTAAAACATTCAAAAAGCTTTCAATAAAAGTCCCTTACCAAAGACTCCTGAGTGAGCACAGCAGTCACAGAAAAAGAGAAAGGGTCCTCTAATGGATCAGTAACTGGAAGCAGAGACTAGGAATAAATTGTCAGTTCTCACAATGGTAGGATGCAGAAAGTAGGGTTCTCCAAGCATCAATACTGGGATCTCTGCTTTATAATTTGGTCATAAATGATCTAGAGGAGGTAATAGGAATATGTGGCCCTCCAGATACTGTTGAACTCCAACTCCCATCAGCCCCAGCAAGCATAGTGAATGGTCATAAATGATGGGAACTGTAGTTCAGCAACACATGGAGAGCCATAAGCCCCCCCCCCCGATCTAGAGTTACGGGTGACCAGTGAGGTAGCCAAGTTTACTGTTCATGGTGGTTAAAACAAAATGGGATTATGAGCAGCTGCACAATGATCTCTCCAAACTGGGAGTAAAATAACAAATGCAATCCAATGTAAGCAAGTGTAAAGTGATGAACCCTGGGGCAAAAAATCTAATTTCACACAAATGTTCATGGGGTCTGAACTGGCAATGACTGATTAGGAATGAGACCTTGGAGTCATAGTGGTTAAGATACCTCAATGAATAAGTTGACCCAGTGTATGGCAGCTGTGAATTCTATGTTAAGAGTCATTGGCAAAGTGATTGAAAATACAATACAATACAAATCAATGGTGAGTCCACACTCTGAGTACAATTCTGGCTGCCTCACCTCAAAAAGGTTATTTGGAGGAGGTTCAGAAAAGGGCAACCAAAATTATCAAAGGGTTGGAACAACTCCCCTATGAATTAAAGTTACAACATTTGGGGCTTTTCAGTTTAGGAAAAAATGTAAAGGAGGGAGAGGACAGAGATGTGTGAAATTATGCATGCTGTGAAGAAAGAGTATAGGGAGTTTTTCTGCCTCTCTCATAATACAAGAACTCAGGGCCATCCAATGAAGCTGAATGTTGGCATATTCAGGACAGACAAAGTACTTCTTCACACACCACACAGTTAAGCCATTCAATTTGCTCCCACAGGAGGTAGTGATGGCCACCAGTACGGATGGCTTGGAAGAAAATTAGACAAATTCATAGAGGATAATGCTATCCTTATGGCTACTAGCCATGATGGCTGTGTTCTGCCTCTGGATACCAGTTGCTACAAATCACAAGTGGAGAAAGTGCTGTTACACTCTGGTCCTGCTTGCGGACGTCCCATAGGCACCTGGATGTCCATTAAGCAGATGCTGGACTAGATAAGCCTTTGGGGTGATCCAGAAAGACTATTTTTATGTTTGTAACCAAAATGATAACCATGGCTGCCCTAAGTTTGACCATTAGCCAAGTACCTCTTTCAGAACAATCTTCCCCACCCCTCCCGGCATGTTTTCCACATTGCCACAACTTTTTTTTAAAAAAAAGCATTCAAAGCATTTAGTGTGTTAACAGTGGGTTAAGGAAGGCAATAAAAATATATTGCAATTTAGTAGTGGCAGGTGGCTGATAAATGATAACTGTAATAAGGCATTGCCAGAGCTGTGCACCACATGAGCAGCCCCTTCCTCTCCAAACCTGCCTCAGGATACTAATCAAGTAATCCCTCCTTGAACCATCACTCTCCTCATGGCAGAAATGAACATTTACAGAAAGGAGTGGACAGCGTCAGCCAAAACGCATGGGAGGACGAAAGGCTAGTTTGTTATACAGAGGGGAAGTAGCAGAGATAACCTTTGGCAACCACCCAAACACTGAGGAAAACTGCAAGCCCCAGTAAGCTGAAAACTGAGAAGGCATGGCCTCCTTTGGAGAGAAGGAGAGTGGGCACAGAATGCAAGGGGTGGGGCAGGATTTGGAGTGAAATAACACCTGTCCTGATTTCCCCTCATTATAGGTTTGCTTTGTTTTCTTGCCTTTGTCTAGCTGTCTGTAGTTTGCTGCGAGTGCGGTAACTCTAAGCCCTCTCATAGCCAAAAAGGCTTCTTATTGTTCTGCATGATAAAGTCCTTGCCTTTCCTCAGGAGAACTGGGAAACCGCATTTGTTTCATCTTGCTGCATTATTAAATGTTGGGCATCACCACTGTAAGGGCATAAGAAAGGCTATACCCACTCAGAGCTCAGGAGGACTCCACAGAGGTGGCTATTCTCATAAGTGATGGAGGCTCTGGCCCTTTCTGTGACTCAAGTCCAGACGGAGCCTCCTACATTAACATACCTGTTTTTGTATTGGTCCAGCAATTGGTACAGCTTTTCAGTTTCCCCACTCCCATATAGGTAGTCTGCTTGATCTAGGACTTCATCAACTAAAGGTTGGTTAAAACAGAAACAAATGTGAATATCCTATTCCATCAAGCATGTATTAACAGCACCAAGAGAAGAACAATTCAACAGGCTGTTCAGAAATATAAAATTGGTTAGCAGTATTTCTATTCCTTAAACAGTCAAGACTGATGCGCAGCCTATACTCTGGACAAGAGGCTACTGTAAAGACAGAATATGGAGAAACCGATTGGTTCCCAATCGGAAAGGGAGTGAGACAGGAGTGTATTTTATCACTCTATTTGCTTAATCTATATGCACAACATGACGTCCAATGTCCTCATTGTCAACTTTAAAGTTACATAAATCTTCTGTTGTCATTACTATAGTCTTTTTGACGTTCAACTGTAGTCCTGCTTTTGTGCTTTCCTCTTTAATTTTCATCAGCATTCATTTCAAATCATTTCTGGTTTCTGCTAGTAGTATGGTATCGTCTGCATATCTTAAATTATTGATATTTCTCCCTCCAGTTTTCACACCTCCTTCATCTTGGTCCTATCCTGCTTTCCGTATGATATGTTCTGCATATAGATTAAACAAATAAAGTGATAAAATACACCCCTGTCTCACACCCTTTCCGATCGGAAACCAATTGGTTTCTCCATATTCTGTCCTTACAGTAGCCTCTTGTCCAGAGTACAGGTTGCGTATCAGGACAATCAGATGCTGTGGCACTCCCATTTCTTTTAAAGCATTCCATATTTTTTCATGATCTACACAATCAAAGGCTTTGCTGTAATCTAGAAAGCACAGAGTGATTTCCTTCTGAAATTCCTTGGTCCGTTCCACTATCCAAGATATGTTTGCAATGTGATCTCTGGTGCCTCTTCCCTTTCTCAATCCAGCTTGGATGTCTGGCATTTCTCGCTCCATATATGGTAAGAGCCTTTGTTGTAGAATCTTGAGCATTACTTTACTTGCATGGGATATTAAGGCAATAGTTCAATAATTACTGCATTCCCTGGGATCCCCTTTCTTTGGAATTGGGATGTATACTGAACGCTTCCAGTCTGTGGGCCATTGTTTAGTTTTCCATATTTCTTGACAAATGTTTGTCAAAATTTGGACAGATTCAGTCTCAGCAGCTTGTAGCACCTCTATCAGTATGCCACCTGTTCCTGGTGATTTGTTTCTTCCAAGTATTTTAAGAGCAGCTTTCACCTCACATTCTAAAATTTCTGGTTCTTCATCATACGGTTCCTCCGTGAATGAATCTGTCATCCTGGCATCTCTTTTATAGAGTTCTTCAGTGTATTGCTTCCATCTTCCTTTTATTTTATCTCGGTCAGTCAGTGTGCTCTCCTGTTGATTATTCAACATCCCTACTTGTGGTTTAAATTTCCCTTTCATTTCTCTAATCTTTTGGAATGGGGATCTTGTTCTACCTTTTTTGCTGTCCTCTTCTACTTCTATATCATAACTGTTGTAATAGTTCTCTTTGTCCCTACATGCTAGTCCACCCTTTCCCAACTCGTGGGCCACCAGATGTTGTTGGACCACAATTCCCATCTTTTCTGACCATTGGCAATGCTGGCTGAGGCTGATGGGAGTTGTGGTGCAACAACATCTGGTGGCCCACGAGTTGGGAAAGGCTGTACTAGTCACACTATTGTTGCATTTAGGGTTCTAACTGTGTTTCCAGGGCTGTGGAGTCAGTACACCAGACCTTCGACTCCGACTCCTCTATTTTTCTACTGTCCGACTCCGACTCCTTCATAAATAGCAAATGTATATTAACTAGTAATAACAAATTTACTGTAGTAAAATGGTATCACAAGGCATTTCATCACCACCACGTGAATCCAGAGCTTGGAAAAGTTACTTTTTAAAACTACAACTCCCATCAGTCCCAGGGATTGGGCTTGTGGGAGTTGTAGTTTAAAAAAGTAACTTTTCCAAGCTCTGGATTCACGTGGTGGTGATGAAATGCCTTGTGCTACCATTTTATTACAGTAAATTTGTTATTACTAGTTAATATACATTTGCTATTTATGAAGGAGTCGGAGTCGGAACATTTCTACCGACTCTGACTTCGACTCCACCCAAAATTGCTCCTGACTCCAACTCCCGACTCCACAGCTCTGTGTGTTTCTATCTCCTTTTGCTTTTGCTTTCCTTCTCTCTTTAATCATTTTAAGAGTTTCTTCAGTCATCCATTGAGGTCTTTCTCTCTTTTTAACTAGAGGCATTATCTTTTTGCATTCTTCCCTGAATGCATTCCCTGAATGAGGTTATCATACTTTGGACATATAATAAGATTCACTCATTACAATTCACTAGAAAAGACAATAATGCTGGGAAAAACAGAAAGGAGTAGAAAAAGAGGAAGGCCAAACAAGAGATGGATTGATTCCATAAAGGAAGCCACAGACCTGAACTTACAAGATCTGAACAGGGTGGTTCACGACAGATGCTATTGGAGGTCACTGATTCATAGGGTCACCATAAGTTGCAATCGACTTGAAGGCACATAACAACAACAACGAACAATCAAGAACTACTGTTAAGTGTCACAACAACTATGTTATGCAAAATGATACTGATTTTCTTTCCAATACCTGATAGGGAGAATATATGCATATCAACAGACGAATTGCCTTTTTTGTTCATTTGATTTTGTGTGTATGTGTTGTCTCTTTTTGGGGGGCTGGTTGTATTTTTTGGGTGTTGCCTGCTTTGTTGCCTGTTTTGGGAGTGCTGCTTGGGTATTTTTTGTTTTCTTTGGTTATTTGTTTTGTTTGTATGTGTTTTGCCTTGTTTTTTATTATTTGTTTTGGGTGAATTTCGCCTGTGTGCGGGGTGTGCGTGTGCCTATTTGTTTTGTTTGCTTTGAGTGGGCCTGTGGGCATCTGCCTGTTTTGGGGGTTATTTCTGAGCGTCACCAGTTTTTCCTCTATGAAATGGTTATGTTATGGTTATCACAACAGTTCAGAAGTTCTGTGATCAATTAATCATTCTTTGCTAGTCCATTTGTTTGTCACTTTTTATTAAAAGCAAATCTCAAATAGATTCCTAACAATAAAACACATAAGAAAACAATTCATGACAAATCTAGGAATTAAAACAATATCCAATAAAAGTACTCATTCAAAATAGTCATCATACAGACTGTATGAAAAGTCAAGAGGGAACAAAATCTGCCAGAGAGGAAAACTTTCAAATATTCCGAAGTTTAATAAAGTAAACTGCGTTCGTATATTTATAACAACATGGAGCAAACTTATGCAAAGACAAAGATAAAATACATTGGGTTGGATCCAGAGAAAAGCATGCACAAGGGGGCTGGTGAAGCTGACTTTCCTGTCCCTCTCCTTGTGGAATGTCCCTCTGCCCTTCTCCCGCAACCCTCTGCCCCCCCCCATACAGCCCACCCTTCAGAAGGGGTCCCTGGCCTTTAGTATATGCTTTTTGAGGGGCTGCAAGGAGGAAGGGTAGAAAAGTCAGCTTATGTCAGCCCCCTTCTGTAGGCCTTTCTCTGGTTCAAAACCATAGGGTTTTTTAAAAAAAAATAAAGTATTATATGTTATATCACTATTATTACATGATATTCTCTAAATATACGAAGCAAACACAGCAATGGAGATAATTCTGCTAAACAAGCCAGACCCCAGACTTCCTGGCTGAGCTTGCACATCATCATCAATATCTAAAGAAAACTTATTTTGCTGTCTTCCTTTAAGTCCACAATTACCCCACAGCTTTTGGAGAGCTCTCATAAAGCCCATAAGAAACTGCAACTGTAGCAACAGTAATAAAATCTGATATCCTAATTCCAATTTCTCGAAAACACTCTATCACTGTCTTCATTTTATTTCACTTATAGCACTAGAAAAACAAACACAAGAGTTTAAAAATAGGATTCTCCAATACTGAGTATCACACCTGTCTGGTCCAGTTAATAAGTAACACCAAGCCAAATTATGGCTCAGCATCAACATGCAAGCATGTGGGGACTCGCAGTAAAAGTTGTGGCTGCTTCACTCCTTTGCAGATCCAGCTGCTACTACTCTACCCAGAGCTAAGCCATGGTTTGATTTAGTGTCATGTTTGCATCCAGGTGTGTGGATTTGTCTTGCTGCACACAAGCCATGAGCTGTAGGCAGAGACTGTTTTTAGTGTACCGCTTGTGATTTGTCTGAGGGACACATGCCACAAGCCCAGGTTCACATAACACTAAACTAAATCAGGCTTAGCTCTAGGTAGCACAGTAGCAGCCTGATCCGCAAAGGAGTGAAGCAGCCACAATTTTTACTTGAGTGCTCGCATGTTCACGGCAAGCTTGGCTTAGGGTTTGTTTGTTTTTTGCAAACCAGGCCTCTGAATTAATCAGCTTACCTTTAACATCAGCATGAACCACACCAGAGTGAGAGATGAATATGTATGCTTCATAACCCAAGTAGGACAGTGCTGAGAATGCAAGTCCTCTTCTGAAAAATCTGGATTTTTCAAGCACCTAACAGAAAAAGACACAAAGACTACAATCCTAAGCATATTTACTTGGAAGTAACTTCAACTGAAAAACTGAATTTACTTCTGAGTTAACACAGGTGAGATTGGGCTGCATGTATACAAACTAAGTCCTACCAGTTCCGATGGCACTCTCATTTTGCATGTGTAACACAGATTTCCATTATATTTCTTATTCATTATTAAAAGATGGCTGACAAGGTACTTTTATGAGCCCAAGCGTACTTGTGCAGTGCAATCCTAAGCATGTTTACTTAGAAGTAAGTCCCACTGTGGTTCACTCCTAGGGAAGTGTGCATAGAAGACTGAAGAAACTCTTAAAATGGTTACAGTGAGAAGGAAAGCAAAAGCAAAAGGAGATAGAAACACAGTCAGAACCCTAAATGCAAAAATACAGTGATTATTACGTAGGGACAAAGAGAACTATTACAACAGCTATTATATAGAAATAGAAGAGGACAACAAAAAGGGAAGAAGATCCCTATTCCAAAAGATTAGAGAAATGAAAGGGAAATTTAAAACACGAGTAGGGATGTTGAATAATCACCAGGAGAACACACTGACTGACCAAGATGAAAAAAAAGAAAGATGGAAGCAATACACTGAAGAACTCTATAAAAGAGATGCAAGGGTGACAGATTCATTCACGGAGGAACCGTATGATGAAGAACCAGAAATTTTAGAATGTGAGGTGAAAGCTGCTCTTAAAATACTTGGAAGAAACAAATCACCAAGAACAGATGGCATACCAATAGAGTTGTTACAAGCTGCTGAGACTGAATCTGTCCAAATTTTGACAAACATTTGTCAAGAAACATGGAAAACTAAACAATGGCCCACAGACTGGAAGAGTTCAATATATATCCTAATTCCAAAGAAAGGGGATCCCAGGGAATGCAGTAATTATCGAACTATTGCCTTAATATCCCACGCAAGTAATGCTCAAGATTCTACAACAAAGGCTCTTACCATATTGAGCGAGAAATGCCAGATGTCTAAGCGGGATTGAGAAAGGGCAGAGGCACCAGAGATCACATTGCAATCATATGTTGGATAATGGAACAGAGCAAGGAATTTCAGAAGAAAATCACTCTATGCTTTATAGATTACAGCAAAGCCTTTGACTGTGAAGATCATGAAAAACTATGGCATGCTTTAAAAGGAATGGGAGTAACACAGCATCTGATTGTCCTGATACGCAACCTATACTCTGGACAAGAGGCTATTGTAAGAACAGAATATGGAGAAACCAAGAGGTTCCCAATAGGAAAGGGTGTGAGACAGGGGTGTATTTTATCACCCTATTTGTTTAATCTGTATGCAGAACATATCCGGAAAGCAGGATTGGACCAAGATGGTGGTGTGAAAATTGGAGGGAGAAATATCAGTAATTTAAGATATGCAGACGATACCATACTACTAGCAGAAACCAGTAATGATTTGAAACGAATGCTGATGAAAGTTAAAGAGGAAAGCACAAAAGCAAGTCTACAGCTGAACGTCAAGAAGGCTAAAGTAATGACAACAGAAGATTTATGTAACCTTAAACTTGACAATGAGGACATTGAACTTGTCAAGGATTATCAATACCTTGGCAAAGTCATTAACCAAAATGGAGACAATAGTCAAGCAATCAGAAGAAGGTTAGGACTGGGGAGGGAAGCTATGAGAGAACTAGAAAAGGTCCTCAAAGGCAAAGATGTATCACTGTACACTAAAGTCAGGATCATTCAGACCATGGTATTCTCGATCGCTATGTATGGATGTGAAAGTTGGATAGTAAAAAAGCAGATAAGAGAAAAATCAACTCATGTGAAATGTGGTGGTGGTGGTGGAGAGCTTTGTGCATACTATGGACTGCGAAAAAGACAAATAATTGGGTGTTAGAACAAATTAAACCAGAACTGTCACTAGAAGCTAAAATGATGAAACTGAGGTTATCATACTTTGGACACATCATGAGAAGACATGATTCACTAGAAAAGACCATAATGTTGGGAAAAACAGAAGGGAGTAGAAAAAGAGGAAGGCCAAACAAGAGATGGATTGATTCCATAAAGGAAGCACAGACCTGAACTTACAAGATCTGAACAGGGTGGTTCACAACAGTTGGTATTGGAGGTCGCTGACTCATAGGGTCACCATAAATCGTGATTGCCTTCAAAGCACATAACAACAAAATTATATTTAGAATTCATTTTTGAGAAATATATCCAGAAAATATGAAATTCAGTTTTACTGAGGATTTTTTTCGGACAGGGGTAGAATATGCCCTTTGAACGATACTATTAACAGTTAGATATTAAGGGTTGTTTCACCCATTAATGTGTATTGTTTTTAAAATATGCGTTTTAAATTGTATATTTGTTTTAATATTTTTGATTGCTGTAAACCGCCCAGAGAGCTTCGCCGATCGGGCGGTATACAAGTGCAATAAATAAATAAATAATAATAAATAAATAAATATAAGGTTGAACACTGCCTCTACAGAATATATATAAAACCACATTTGAAACAGGAACATACATCTAGTTTGTCATTATGTACATACCCAGGGGCAATAAGCTTAATCCATAAGCTTTGCAGTGGCCCTAGTACTGCTATTAATTATTCATTTAAATATAGGCCATTCATCTGACAGTAAATGCAGTATCCTCTGCTGCAAGTTTTTCAATAATTGCGGTTCACCTTTCTCTTCATATTAAACTGCAGTTCAAAATGACAAAGTTATATAAATGCAGAAAAATGAGGTATGCTTAGTCTGAATGTCAAAACAGACCTTTTTATCTGCATATATTATTATGCCTACTGCAGAAGACAGATAGGCTCCTTTTTCAAAAGCTGTACATTTTGATGCTAGTGCTATGGTAAGGTGCAGTGGCTGCTGCTCCTAGGACAAAGTGCAAATTGTTTCCAGCTCTGCTGCAAAAGGACATTTCAGATTGTGTGGCAATTAGGATCTATAGAAATAGTGCCAAAGTATTTAAATTCCCAAGCATTACTATTCCATTTTTGTAGAATGAGCCCCAAGAACTTGGAGTCTATATGTTACACAAGCTGGAGTTTACTTTCAGGTTTTCTATTAACCAGGTCTTAGTAGTAACACAGCCAGATTAGTAAATTTCATTCATTATCTGTATAAATTGTGCAAACTAAATAGGCTTATAATTGCATCTTAAAGGACATTACTCTCAAGTTAGATTGTGAAGCTTTAACAACCTATGTCTTCCTCTAAATACAAGCTTTCCTGTCTACTCTAGGGTTAATTCTAACTTCTTGTTTTTCCAATAGCAAAACTGATTCTAGTTTGGATTAGAAAGTACCCACAGATACCAAAGGGACAGGTAGTGTTTTGGTTGTTTTTTAATTCCAAAATGTATATGTGAGGAAATATATTTGGGGGAGGGGGGAGAAGCAAAGCTTCAAAATGGTACTGGAATATATGGAATCTGAGGAGAGGAAAAAAGAAATGTTTACTAGACCACAATTAAGAGTCCACCCTCACCTGACAAGATAGCAATGGTATATGCTTATAGTATTCTTTAAAATGTCTTAATATGAACCAGTTTAGGCTGCAATCTCATGAGCACTTATATGGGAAGCCTTTTTATGACTTTAAGTACACATACATAGGAGTGGATTCTCAGTCTCAGCCTGCAACCCTATGCATGCTTGCTAGGGAGTAAGCACTACTGAACTCGGTTCTAAGCAAACATGCTTATATTTCTGCTACAACAGAACTATTTTTTAATATTGAAGATCAACCCTGGAATGTCTCAGACTGCAAGCCTATGCACACTTAACTAGGAGTATACAGCTGAATATAGTGAGACTTACTTCAAAGTAAAATGCCTTAGATCTCACTACACAGTAGCAATGGTTTTACAACTGAAGGCTATTTTGTTAGCCGTTCATAATGCCCACCGACACCAAGACCGGTTTTGTCGCCCTCCGTCCCGGAACACATTGAAAGGAAACAAGGGGGGAAAGTAAGGAGTGCACGACGGAGTGCACGACGGAGCGCACCGCACCTCGCTTCCCCCTCCTCTTCTCCCTGAGAGGACTTGGCGTCGCCAGCCAAGTCTCGCTTTTGGAGCCTCATAGAAGAGTCGTATCTCCATTAGAGCACTTCCCCGGCGCAAAAATCGCGCTGCCATCACTACAGTAGCAGCAGCCGGCACAACAGAAACCTTTTCCCGTACTTTTTCCAATCGGCCACCCCCACCACGGTTACACCGGAAGTGTCCATGGTTACTTCATAGAACGGCCGGGCTTATACAAAACTACATTACTTTTTGTTCCACTCCTCCTGGGAGCCTTTCCGACCGGCGGTTGTTCCCTAAACCAAAGAGCGAGATACCATCCTCGCTGACGTCACGAGGTAACATTGTTGTCTTCTCGGTGTGCGTGCGTGAAGCAGGAGGGATACCTGGGCCAATCACGTCACTCTGGCTGCCCTCATGGTACCGGGGGGGGGGGGAAACCAACAAGGTTTGACTTTGTGTACTGTACTTTTGTTTTTGGTCTTGTGAGAAGGGGGAAAGCGCATGCGCATGACCAGTCCTTCTGAAGTTGCTTAGGTTACACCACCTCTGAAGGGAAAGGGGATGGGCGTACGCACGTACGTAGGAGGCACCGCCCCAGATTAAGTACCTGAGGGGGCTGCGTTGATGTCATCGTCCTCCCCTTTTGTGTTGTAGCGGGAGCTGGGTGAGGCCCTACCGGGAAGAAACACAAGTGCTTTAGGGAAGGGCTGTGCTCTTTGGAGGTTTGTACAGCAGGAGATGGTAGAGCAGCTGAGACCATAGAAGGCAGCACGAGGGAGTGTGTGTATGTGAGTGTGTAAAAACAAAAATGAGTGGTTGTGCTAGTTGGCAGTAACACAGGCAATCTGTGCTTGGTTGCTTTGTGGGGGAATTGTGGCTGGATGAAGCCTAGAAAAGTGGATGGACGGGAGTTGAAGTCTAGCAAGTGGGTGGGAATTGAATTACGCCTTGAATTGAAATTGCTTATTTGCTTGTTTGGTTAGCGTTTACACTCCTCCCGTTAGCCTAAAAGACTCTCAGAGCGGCCCACAAAAATGAGTTCCAAGGCAGTCCCTGTCTTTAGGCTCACAGTCTTGAAAAGAAACGACACACGAGGAAAAAAGCATAGGTGGGAGGGGAGAAAGGCAAACTTACGCACAAGTTTTTGAGTTATGCTAGTAATTAACTTTATGGCTTTGGTTGTACAGGTAATACTAAAGCTTGGAAAAATTCTGAAATGTCTAATTACCTCACCTGACATAGGTTTGCATTTTATTACAAAATGTATTTAAAAAAAAGAAAAAAAAGAATGCGTCCTATTATATCACATCCAAGATGACTTTCCAGTTAAATGAGCTGGGATCCCAGTTTCTTTAAATATGTTGATGTTCATTTTGATTATTGTCAAAGAGTCTGGAATATCCTTGATTACATTTTTTTTAAATATATAGAGTAGGTTGAAGAGTGTGGTTTTGGTTTGAACTCCATATTTCTTAGATGAAACTCCAAACTGAGGACTGCAGACTAAAAACTTGTGGCCTTTTATTCAAAGAGTATTGATAACTGTAAATTGTGTGTGTGTTTGTGGGCTAAATTTTGACTGAGGATGGAGGTAGGCTGCGGATTGGGTGTGGCGCCTGTGCCCAAATGGGAGTGTGTGGAACAAAACTGTATGTGAGATCTGCTTCACATTTGATAGGTGAAGTTCACCATGTTGACTTAAAAATTGTCAGAGAATTAGTTTGCATGGCAATCTGTTTTCCACTGCTATCTTAAGAACATAAGAAGAGCCTGCTGGATCAGGCCAGTGGCCCATCTAGTCCAGCATCCTGTTCTCACAGTGGCCAACCAGGTGCCTGGGGGAAGCCCGCAAGCAGGACCCGAGTGCAAGAACACTCTCCCCTCCTGAGGCTTCCGGCAACTGGTTTTCAGAAGCATGCTGCCTCTGACTAGGGTGGCACAGCACAGCCATCACGGCTAGTAGCCATTGATAGCCCTGTTCTCCATGGATTTGTCTAATCTTCTTTTAAAGCCATCCAAGCTGGTGGCCATTACTGCATCTTGTGGGAGCAAATTCCATAGTTTAACTATGCGCTGAGTAAAGAAGTACTTCCTTTTGTCTGTCCTGAATCTTCCAACCTTCAGCTTCTTTGAATGTCCACGAGTTCTAGTATTATGAGAGAGGGAGAAGAACTTTTCTGTATCCACTTTCTCAATGCCATGCATAATTTTATACACTTCTATCATGTCTCCTCTGACCCGCCTTTTCTCTAAACTAAAAAGCCCCAAATGCTGCAACCTTTCCTCGTAAGGGAGTTGCTCCATCCCCTTGATCATTCTGGTTGCCCTCTTCTGAACCTTCTCCAACTCTATAATATCCTTTTTGAGATGAGGCGACCAGAACTGTACATAGTATTCCAAATGCGGCCGCACCATAGATTTATACAACGGCATTATGATATCGGCTGTTTTATTTTCAATACCTTTCCTAATTATCGCTAGCATGGAATTTGCCTTTTTCACAGCTCCGCACACTGGGTTGACATTTTCATCGTGCTGTCCACTACAACCCCGAGGTCTCTCTCCTGGTCGGTCACCGCCAGTTCAGACCCCATGAGCATATATGTGAAATTAAGATTTTTTGCTCCAATATGCATAATTTTACACTTGTTTATATTGAATTGCATTTGCCATTTTTCCACCCATTCACTCAGTTTGGAGAGGTCTTTTTGGAGCTCTTCGCAATCTCTTTTTGTTTTAACAACCCTGAACAATTTAGTGTCGTCAGCAAACTTGGCCACTTTACTGCTCACTCCTAATTCTAGGTCATTAATGAACAAGTTGAAAAGTACAGGTCCCAATACCGATCCTTGAGGGACTCCACTTTCTACAGCCCTCCATTGGGAGAACTGTCCGTTTATTCCTACTCTCTGCTTTCTGCTTCTTAACCAATTCCTTATCCACAAGAGGACCTCTCTTATTCCATGACTGCTAAGCTTCCTCAGAAGTCTTTGGTGAGGTACCTTGTCAAATGCTTTTTGAAAGTCTAAGTACACTATGTCCACTGGATCACCTCTATCTATATGCTTGTTGACACTCTCGAAGAATTCTAATAGGTTACTGAGACAGGACTTTCCCTTGCAGAAGCCATGCTGGCTCTGCTTCAGCAAGGCTTGTTCTTCTATGTGCTTAGTTAATCTAGCTTTAATAATACTTTCTACCAGTTTTCCAGGGACAGAAGTTAAGCTAACTGGCCTGTAATTTCCGGGATCCCCTCTGGATCCCTTTTTGAAGATTGGCGTTACATTTGCCACTTTCTGGTCCTCAGGCACGGAGGAGGACCCGAGGGACAAGTTACATATTTTAGTTAGCAGATCAGCAATTTCACCTTTGAGTTCTTTGAGAACTCTCGGGTGGATGCCATCTGGGCCCGGTGATTTGTCAGTTTTTATATTGTCCATTAAGCCTAGAACTTCCTCTCTCGTTACCACTATTTGTCTCAGTTCCTCAGAATCCCTTGCTGCAAATGTTAGTTCAGGTTCAGGGATCTGCCCTATATCTTCCACTGTGAAGACAGATGCAAAGAATTCATTTAGCTTCTCTGCAATCTCCTTATCGTTCTTTAGTACACCTTTGACTCCCTTATCATCCAAGGGTCCAATCGCCTCCCTAGATGGTCTCCTGCTTTGAATGTATTTATAGAATTTTTTGTTGTTGGTTTTTATGTTCTTAGCAATGTGCTCCTCAAATTCCTTTTTAGCATCCCTTATTGTCTTCTTGCATTTCTTTTGCCAGAGTTTTTTTTTGGGGGGGGTGTTGCACTAGCTTTTTCTGAAGTAGACATGCAAACTGTGAAGGACAGACAAGTGTCAATATATTGCGGGAAAAGCTACGAAACTGTGGCCAGTTAAAACAGTGTGAGTCTTTAGGAACATGTTTGTTTTCTTCATGCTTTACATTCCTACTATGAGAAACATTGTGTAGTACTGGTGTTCCTACAGCAAACACAACTGCCACATAAAGTGGCAGCTTTGTGTGATTATCATAAGCACATGTAATTTGGGCAGTATATGTCATAGCCTGAGAATCTGTGTAGCCAATTGCGGGCTCCTTCAACATGTGTTTGAGGTGAAATATACATGGATGAGTTATCACATGGCAGTTTGCATGTAGGTGAAAAAAGTAAGAGCCTTGTTGCATCAGACCTAAGAACTAACTAGTCTGTGGCCGATAGTGGCCATCCAAATGCTTCTGGGAAGCCCCAAAGTTGATCTTGTGGAAGGCAATAGCTGTTTGTTGCTGTTGCAGCCCAGCAATTTGTACTTTGAGATTCCAAGTAGCCAGCATGATTAATAACCACCTTGGTATTTCTTCTTGAAATGAAAGGCGGTATATCAATTATTGCAGTGGGTTTAATAATAACCATTGGCTGTGTTTGGATGTAGTGTGAAATTGTGTGTGTGCTAACTGTTACGACCCCACTCTAAAATTTGAATTTCCAGGCCTTCATTGACTGTGTACAGGCTCTGAAACTTCCTCCTCTGTCTAGTTTTCTCATTATTGTGTTTCTGCCAAAGATTTTCCTGTTCTTGTAGGTTGTTTTTTAATCTTACTAGTGTTTTTTTTGTATCTTACTGTTTTGACTTTTGGCTGGCTGGTTGTGATTTTATTGTGATTTGTTAGCTACCCTAAATGTTAGCTATGAAAAGGCAAAATAATTTTTGTTATAATAAAATTAAGATATCAGACAAACCATGGTTTTGCCTGCTTTTGTTTCACATGTGCTCAGCACTTAGCTTCATAAGTTCATTCTCATCTCCATAGTGCCACAGTTTCTTGAGGTGTAGTTAGTCGCATTTCCATGGTACAACACGTCCTTGAAGTGGAGCAGCATGGTTTGTTACTTGCCTATGAATTCAGGCATACCAGCAAACATAGAATCTTTGAGTTGGAAGGGGCCTATAAGGCCATCGAGTCCAGCCCCCTGCTCAGTGCAAGAATCCTAATTAAACCATATCTGACAGGTGGCTCTCCAGCTGCCTCTTGAACGCCACCAGTGTTAGAGAGCCTACCACCTCTCTAGATAATTGGTTCCATTGTTGTACTGCTCTAACAGTTAGGAATTTTTTCTTGATGTTCAGTTGAAACCTGGCTTCCTGTAACTTGAACCCATTATTCCGTGTCCTGCATTCTGGGACAATTCAGAAGAGATCCTGGCCTTCCTCTGTGTGGCAAACTTTCAAATACTTGAACAATGCTATCATATCTCCCCTCAGTCTTCTCTTCTGAAGGCTAAACATGACCAGTTCTTTCATCCTCTCCTCATGGAACTTTGTTTCTAGTCCCCTGATCATTCTCGTTGCCCTCTTCTGAAACCGTTCCAGTTTGTCTGCATCCTTCTTGAAGTGTGGTGTCCAGAACTGGATGTATTACTCAAGATGAGGCCTAACCAGTGCCAAATAGAGGGGAAATAAAACGTAATGCTATTTGCAAACTATACTGTTAATGAAACCTAAAATAGCATTTGCCTTTTTTGCAGCCACACCACACTGTTGGCTCATATTCAGTTTGTGATGAACAACAATGCCAAGATACTTCTCGTATTGAAGTATCTCCCATCTTATAACTGTGTATTTGGTTTATTTTTCCTAAGTGCAGAACTTTGCACTTATCCCTGTTAAATGTCATTCTGTTGTTTTCAGCCCAAAGCTCCAATCAAGATCCCTTTGAATTTTGTGTCTGTCTTCCAAGGTATTAGCCATACCTCCCACTTTTATTAGCTATAGGTACTAGCTATCCTTCCCAGTTAGCACAAGCTGTGGTTTCAAATCTTGGTTTATTGGCTCTAAATAAACAGTAGTTTGTGAGCAGGCTGAGGTTCAGATATTAAAACATGCATGATTTAGCAAAAACAGGCTGTGGTTTTGTATTCTGTTTGAATCCAGCCCTGTTCTCCATCGCTTTTCCTACTTGAAAGTGATAAATAGTGTGTGTTTACTTCATTTGTTTATTTAGGAAACAATTGCTTGAGGAGAAGTCATTGTAGTATTGTTTGGAGAGGGCGGCACCCTACCTCCATCAGGTCCTGAGGCAGCTAACAGGCCTCAAAGGATGTTTGGTTTCACTTGGCCTGGGTGAGTTTATGTTTGTATTGTGACTAGCAATGAAATAATAATGGAACACTGAATCTTGTAAATAGAGATGCCATTGGAATCTGGAATTAACTGGAGTCCAAGGACTGATTCAGGTGTTCAGAAACATTAGACTTGCTCTTGACTTGGAAATAAGTTGAGTGGATCTGCAAAAACATGAATGTATATAAGGTCTTGCAAACTTCCCTGACGTTTAGCAAGCCAGGATGCAGTTTCTAGTGCAAAAAAAAAAAAAAAAGTGGAGTTTTTAGGTTAACTTTTAACTGGAAGATCATCTGATATGAAATGCTTTTCTAGGCTCCCTCGCTATTATTTTTATCATAGCAATTGGATGATGTTTGTGTTCACTTAACATTTAGATATGTTCTACATTTTAGCTCAAGTTGTACTATTTATTCCCTATTTTGTTTAAAGCACACACTCAACTTTAAACATGCTTTAACAGAGCGAACACATTGACATTTGCTAACAATAGAAACATCAAAGAGTCTTGGGCACTTTAAAGACAAATGGATTTATTGTGGCATGAACTTGGATGGGCTGAAACGTCCATCATACTGGTTGTTATTGGCACCAGGTCAAGACATTTCTGTTTACCCAAGCATTTTAAATTGCTCTGACTGCCTCTGCATCTGCCTCTTGTTATGAAAGATATGTGATATTGCATTATACTGTGAGTTGTTGTTGTAGACTTCCCTGAAATGCATCACGTTGAAGAGTGGGTTAGAAATTTAAAGAGTAAATCATCATCTTGAAATAAATCATATTAGGAGTCAAAAGATTTGTCTCACCTTTAGTTCATTTCTTAGTAATGTCTAAAAGAGATTGGATTCATGGTTTAGTCTGGCCTGTTATAAAGTCTGAAAATCCTTGAGAAGGTGAGCTACTTTCGATTGAAGCTTCTGGCCTAGACCCAGAAGGGTGTTTTATTGCATCACTGTGTGATAGTTTCAGTAATTTTGTGTGTCTGTAAAATAAGAATCTTGTGGCATTTAAATCTATTTAGTCAACAATATATACACTTACCTGGGAATGTCCCATTGAAATCAGTGTGGTTTATTTCTGACAAGAGCTGCATAGATTACAATGTTGTAGCATTGCCTAGATTGCAATGTTATAGCATAAGCTTTTGCAAATTAGAGCCCACTTCACCGAATGCATGGTCTTATCCTCAGTTGGCAGGTGTATATAAATGTGGGTGCAGCTGATGGTTTAACCTGTTAAGCAAGTTAACTCTGCACACTTAGCACAAATATTTACTAGATGTGTCACTATAGTCCCCCTTGCACATGAATGCTATTTATATGCATGGTAATTTATCTGTGAAAGATTAAGGTGCTAGTTCAGTTCTCCTATAGACTTCCTAGTAGAGAAATCTTTTTATTTTCTATCCTCGCAGGCACATGTTTATCTCAGATAGTTGACCCAATCCAGCTGGAGGGACTCCTAGCTGAACTGGACACTGTGTGTGTCACTTGGGGCTGTGTGTGTAGTTTCTCTCATCCAGTAGCCGGAGCTGTGTGTGCAGAGCTTTTCCTTTAAAGACAAAATCACAGTCTCCACCTCACAAGTTGCTATAAATTATTTTATTTGGTTTTAAAATTGACAAAATACTCCCTCCATCTGTGTTTTGTGATTTAATTTATAATCGCATTCATACAATGCCATATAATAATCATTCCATATCTGTTAGGAGTTGGTCTTCTCAGTGTGGAAGCACCTATACTTTGGAACTCCCTGTATATTAACATTAGGCAGGTGCCTTCTCTGTGCTAGATACTTGTTAAAACACTTTTTATTCCAATAAGACTATCCAGATATATAACTTGGTATTTGCTTTTAAATTTTGTTGATTTTTATCTGTACTAGTGACAATTATATTTTATGTACACTGCTTAGAGGCAGGTTTGCCAGCAGCTTGTCCAGAACTGCCTTTTATTTCAACAATACTGTATAAGTTGCCTAGTTAGCAAATATACTCTGATGTAGCTCTTCCTTTCATCTCCTGCACCTAGATAGTTGTCTTCCATTAAACTGGGCCCATCTATTTCTGTATGTCTCGGAGAAGAAAGGGAAGCTTCCTCTACTCACAGTATTGAGGATCCAATTTCCCAGCTGGAGGAAAACCCTTTGCCCACTCTTCACGCTGCAGAAGCCCCATGGTGGCCGTTCTTTGGAACTGTCTGTATACTTTTATGTGCAGTGTCTCTTTAGTTGATAGGTGTAAAAGATAAAAAGGCATGTTCTGCTTTTGGGAGCTAATTGTGCTGTGTTGAGAAGTCGAACAGAATTTTGTGAGAGGTCTTTTTCTTTTTAATGAATAGAGTTTATTCTAGTTGGAGAAAATCTAGGTTGGTCCTTCTTTTAGATGAGATTAGTATAGACTATGTCTTTTAGAAGGCTTTTAGAACCTATCTTGCCATATTCATGATTTATCAGAGGACTGTTGGGCCACAGTCAAGCTTCGGTTGGCTTAAGCATGCTTAACTCTGTTGGGTTGGGCCTTGAGCTGTTATAATTATAGTCTATGTTGTCCCCCTGTCCCCCACAAACCTTCATTAAGTGTATTTGTTGCTTTCTTCTCATCCAGTGAGGCAGATGGCAGCACAGTGTGTAACGAAGGTAGAGCTGACCATCTCCTGTAGCAACCTCCTGGATAAAGATGTTGGCTCCAAATCAGACCCTTTGTGTGTGCTGCTTCAGCACACAAGTGGACAACAGTGGTATGAGGTACAGTATGATGATACTTAATTAAATACTTCTAATACTTAATGTCAGTCTGTTTGCTAGCTAATAAAACTCTTTAAATTCAGTTATTAGGAAACGCTAACTTCTAGGATGTGAGAAGTGGGTTTTATTTCTTTGTATCCTCGTGTAATGAACTCCTGTGTCTGATTTGCAGGTTGATCGCACAGAAAGGATCAAGAACTGTTTAGACCCCAAGTTTTCAAAGAGATTCCTAATTGATTACTATTTTGAGCTAATCCAGAAGCTCAAATTTGGAATTTTTGACATTGACAATGCAACCGTTGAACTGAGTGATGATGACTTCTTAGGAGAATTTGAATGCACATTGGGGCAGGTAGGTGTAAATAGCTCCTGGATGTTTTCGCTCACCTTTAAAGTGTTGTGGTGATTGCTTCATTTACAGCTTGCTTGTTCTGCCCAGAGAAATTCATTTGACTTGAAATTTCATTTAATTTGGTATTAATTTATTCCTCTGTCATGTTAGCAAAACCAGGAGATTGTCAAAGTGAAGAAAGTAACATGTAGGTTCTCATTTGTAAGTTCTGCTTTTCAATAAGAATCAAACTAGTAAGTTGTCTACCTTTTTTTAAGGCATTTTCTCCAACGTTACGTCAAATGCTATTGCTACAAGAGCTACTTTCTGTGGTTTACCATCACTTGCTTCCTCATGCCTGAGGATAAACTTATTCTCTGTGCATAAAATTAGAACAAACTGAAGATTTTTTAAACAGTTTTTTTCTTAAAGCAAAGCTGAAGAAATAAGAGCAACAAAGATGGGTTGATTTAAAAACAAACCCAATCCTAAATATGTAATACCATTAGTTCATGTGTAGGCATTAAAACACTTCCTTTAGCAGCCTGTTCATCATATTTATCCAGTTGATTGTGGAGTAGTTAAGGACAAATATATAGATTTACACGCGTTCTATTTGCCATGCTTTTTCATAGATGAGGTACAATCTATCCAATGTTAAAAATAAGCTTTGCTTTATTATTTTGATCTATATGTTTGTCCAGATTGGGCTGATTCAAACAAAACAAAATCTGCTTAATAAACCATGTTTTATTAAGGAAATATTGCTAATTAAGCAGAAAACAAGTGTTGGGCCCATGTGCTTGCCCTCCCATCCTTTCCTCACGCACCTTTCCTTTGTTGCTTCCATGGTTTGCGTGAACTAGTTTCCTGTTGCATCCAAACTGGGAAACAAATCTGATCTTGGTTACTTAGCCAAGGTAAAGCCTCAGGTTTCTGGTTTGGTAACAGCAAACTGTGGTTTAACCAACTATGACAGAAGCAACAAAGGTGGCTCATGAGGGGAGTGGTGAGTATATAACACATGGGCCAATGTCTTTTGTGTTAGGTGTAGCGTATTGCCAAAATCACTGCATCTGAACTGGCCTGTCTGTGTTACTGTTTTTTCCAGTAATCCTCTAATAGTTTTGAATAAGTGACCATTTACAAATTCTGTAAACTAGGTAAATTCTTAATCTGTCATGGTTCTGAATATTTCTGTATTTGAACAGATTGTTTCTAGCAAGACACTCACCAGGCCGCTACTGTTGAAAAATGGCAAACCTGCTGGGAAAGGAAAAATTACGGTATGAAAATATAGTTGACTTACTCCTTCTGGTATGAATTTATAACAATGGAATGTTAGGAGATTTTTAAAAAGTGGTATAAAGTAAATTTAGATTGTATAAAAGACATAGTCTTCGAGCACCAAATTAAATCATATACAGAAAACTGCCAATTTAATGGGAAGTCAGAGACCATATCTATATCAATATTTTTAAGTAAGATGCTGTAATATGTTTATTTAGGAAATATGGGCCGCTAAGGAAAGAGACTGAGTTTGAAAATTTGCTAAGCTCAGGCAAAAACAAAAGTTTAATTAGAAGGATACTTTTTATAAAATAACCCTAAAAGGTTATTGTTAAACTTTTTGGATGGTATAGTTCCAGAATTTGATTTAGAAATTATCTTAAATTTGTTGACAGGAACAAAAATTGCAATTGCTAAGGTATGGAAAAAGAAAGAACCTCCGTTAATTTTGGATTAGTTTAACAAAGTCTGGGAGACAATATTAATGTTAAAATTGACATACCTTAGAAGAAAAAATGGACAAGTAAATAGATTTGTAGCACAGTAGCCGTTACTATGTTTTGGAACAACAAGATTCAAGATAATACCTATCCATACTCTTCATATACATTATTATAAAAGGGAAAGGAAATTAATATGAAAATAGTATAAACAAGAAAAATAATATATCTTTATAAAAATTGTATGATTCTCCTGTTTCTCTTGTTTTCATCTTTCTCTGTTAAAACTTATATAAATATGTATAATTTTTTCTCTTCTACTTTCTAAATGTATTTTCAATTATTAATATGCCATGGGAAATTAATTTTAAAAAACAAAATGTGTGTTGAAATTCTATGGAAGTTAACAGGATTCAGACTGCAATCCTATGCACTCTTAAACTGGTTTGAATGAACTTATTTCCAAATAACATTTGATACATGCATAGGATTGGTTTGTAAAGTGTTTTACTCCACACTAAAGTCCCCTTAATTTCTTCACCTCTGGATTGTTTATACATGTTCAACTTTATTTTGGGGGTTGAGATTGATTTTAATTTACAAAAGAATTACATGCCTAGTTCTGCATGCCCCAGTGCTTTGGAAGTTATTTCTCAAACAGCAGCCTCGTATGTCATAGGGAGAAATCTTGGGAAGCTGAAAAGAATTTTGAAAAGCAATTTTCTTATGGCATTATGGATCTACTCTTCCCTACCTAACCCTTTAATGTTCTAAAATTGGGAAAAGAGGCATCCTCTCCTTGGTGCTGTAAAATCATATTTTTTAAAATATTAAAAAGATGCTCCTGATTTGATATGTACATTTTCATTCTACCCTTGTTGGCTCTCTTAAAGACCTTACTATGAATGTGTTCTTACTGCTTTTGAAAATAGTAGAAAATTTACTTCCCACAAACCTTCTCTACTTGTCATACATTTCAGCCTACTAGCCATAAAATGATTTGCCGTCATACTTTAGAATGCATTGTCTTATCATGGTGTGGCCTTGTCTTTGTGCTTACCCAGATTACAGCTGAAGAAGTAAAGGATAATCGAGTAGTCATATTTGAAGTTGAAGCAAGGAAACTGGACAACAAGGTACTTCAAGGTTGCGATCCTATGCACTCTTATCTGGGACTAAATCATATTGAACTCAGTGGGCAGTGTCCAACTTTGCCTGCTTGGTTGCCAAGCAGAATGGGCCTGTTTGAGCCAAGCAGAATGGGCTTGCATGCCAAGCAAAACCATAACCTGCTGGTTCAGAGGTAGTAGCAAACTGTGGTTTCCATGTAAGCAGAATTAAAATGGAATGTGCAAGGAAAGGAGGAGAGAGCAAGCAAACACATGATGCCAAATCATGACATTGCATGAGAACCAACCCAAAGAGGTGATTTCCATTTGTGCTGTTGAAGGGAGCCCTTATATCTGTGGCTTGGACAAATGAGCTTCACTTCAGTGGATTTCATAAAAACTGAAATGGTACTTTCAGATTTGGGGAAGAAGCACATACCTTTTGTGTAGTCCCATTTCATCTTTAAATAAACAGCTTGGTATTTAGGCTGACTTGTTATAGCCTGTTGAACTTTCTGACCTTTGGTAGTAAGCTGAAGCCATAAGTTTTGAAACTGCTTGTTCTGTGTTTTCCACATCCAACAGATAGATTATAGTCCTCTTGACATCTGAGAAAGATGTAACTCTGAAATGAATAGTAATGAATCTTACACCATTCCCACAGCTTTGCTATATGTGACTTCTTTTGTTCTACCATACTTACATTTCCTGACTAGTGCTAGTTAATGCTTCTGCTGCTGTCATTGTTGTCACTGTAATTATTATTATTATTATGCTGCTGCTGCTACTACTCCTGAGAGAGAGAGTGCACTTCTCCAAAAATGTTACACTATTTCTATTGTCCTGAGTAGTACTGGAAACACTTGCATTCACTGAATTTTCCAAGGAAGGAATTGCATTATTCTGAATGGAACCACACATGGTCTGTATGTGCAGTGCTGCTGGAGATGAGGAAAAAGCAGAATAGATGTTTGTATTTGGGATAAAGGTGGTGTCTGCTTTGAACAGGAAGTAATGAAAAGCCATGTTTGTATAAAGCATTTTTATCCCATTCTTTAGCCGAAAAAGCTCCCAGAGCAGCTTACAAAGGTCAGTAGTAAAACGGTCCCTGTTCTCGATTTTACAATCAAAAAGTCATGACACACAAGGTAAAAGGAGGACGAAAAAACCAAGCTCAGGCACCAGCTCTTGATGTTGCAGTTCTTATAACAACCAGCCAGAATGGGAACAGTTCAAGTAGCTTGATGGAATGACTGCAATCAGGTGACAGGTGAGGAAGTGCCAGAGGCAGCTATCCTAGCAGAACCAATGGAATAGTCCTTCTTTTTTCTCCCCCTGCTCTGCAGCCTGATGTTTGCAGAAATCTCTTGCCTAGAGATAATTTTGAAGCAATAGCCTTTGTTTTAATTGCAGGATTTCTTTGGAAAATCTGATCCTTATTTGGAGTTCCACAAGCAGACCTCTGAAGGAAACTGGGTGATGGTGCACAGAACAGAAGTAAGGTGGTTCTTACTATTTTATGGACTGGGATAATTTCAGTATATTTGGTTCTATTTTTCCAAGGGTGTATCATTGGTTTTTTAAAACTATAGCACCTTCAGAAAGCAATGTAAAGGCTACTGAACCAAGCAGCATGCTATCTTATTGTGATAACATAGGAAGTTGCCTTATACAGAGTCAGCCCATTGGTCCATCTAGTGCAGCCTTTCCCAACTAGTGGGCCACCAGATGTTGTTGGACCACAACTCCCATCAGCCTCAGCCAGCATTGCCAGTGGTCAGGAAAGATGGGAATTGTGGTCCAACAACATCTGGTGGCCCACTAGTTGGGAAAGGCTGATCTAGTGACTGGCAACAGAGTTTCAGACAGGGAGTCTTTCTCCCAGCCCCACCTGGAGATGTTGGGGATTGAAAGTGGGACCTTCTGCTTGCAAAGCAGGTGCTCTATCACTGAGCTGTGCTCCCTCCCCAAGTTTGTGATGCTCTTGGATAGGATTAGTCATAGTGGTTTGAAAAGCAGAAGTAATGAAAAGATGGTTAATGAAAAAAAAAAAAACCCACGCAGGAATAGCCCTAATAATATTTTTTTAACATTTATTTATTTAGGTTGTTAAAAATAACTTGAATCCTGTTTGGAGGCCATTTAAAATTCATCTGAACTCTTTGTGTTATGGTGATATGGATAAAACAATCAAGGTAACGTATAAAGAATGCAGAAGTAGAATGTGCATTTAAAACTAGATTAAAGCCTGGTACATGCGACTCTCTAAACCAAACCTTGTTTGTTCCTGGTTACAGCTCATGATTAGGGTGGAGAGAGTTTAAACACGAGTCCCACTTCAGACAATGTGCTGAGTCAAACTTTGCCTTAGCTCAGCACAGCAGCAAAAAGGAGTGGGGAGGAGCAAAGTGCCTACGAGCTCCTCTCCAGGAGCCTGGACATTCACACAGTCTTACTAAGGCACATTTGGCTTAGCATGTCATGCGAACCAGCTCAAAAGCATCTTCCTTTTGATCAATTCAGTACTTACAATTAAATTTTTGAGGGTTATATGAATTACAAATGAGCTTTTCCTATTGTCTATATATATGATCCTAGCCTGGAAGTGTAGATGTTTGTTGGTAACAGCAAAAATGGCAACTGGTGGGTGCTTAATGCCTTGAGCTGAAAAATGGGACTGTTCTCTCTACAGTGGTATACATGTAACTAGGCTTAAGTAAAACATACTTTTCTAAGGAACAAATATCCCACTTAAATACAGAATTTTGTAGAATGAATGTGGTGCCTGTTAAATAAGTTGTTTGACTAGGCTGTAGGAAACATTGTTAAAGCTGTATTTTACTGATCATTCTTAGCTCTGTGAAATCTAGTATTATTGAGTTACTGTGCTTGTAACTCAAGAGTCACCTAACAATACTTTAAACTGTAGTTTGTCTTTGCTTGCTTCATTTTGCTTTTAATGTGATAACCCGTTCCTCACTTTAACCGCACCAACTGAATCCTTTTTTTCTGATTTGCACTATAGTGCTTCCAGCTGCAGCATTGTGCTAGTTATAAAATTATACAGCCACGAGAGTGGCTGTATACTATAGTCAGCGGGGATTTTTCACATTCCGCAATGTTAAATGGAAAATATCCCCCCATGCCATTCTGAGGCTTCCCATAAACTCATTTCAAAACAAAACCTTACAAAACTTATAGTTCTGAACTCAGAAACGCTTGCTTAACAACCCTGTCAATTTTCATGGCGATACACAAAACAGTCAGAGAGAATCGAGAGTTCAAAGTTGAAAAAGAGAGAAAAAAACTCAGCCCTTTTGGACTTTTTTCTGCGAGTTCTCATAATCTGTTGAAATTAATTAAAAATCACCCATGTTCACAGAGTACCTGTAATCCTAATACTGACCTTGCCCCATACTCTGACCTTCATCTACTGCAGTTTAAAAGTTAAAAAAAATGCCTGGTTGATTTTTAATTAATTTAAGAAATTTTGGCTGGAAGCCTATGATAACGCGGGGCATGCTCAGTAAGGACCAACTGTCAGTGTTCTAAAAGCCTCACAGCTGCTGGGCTTGGCTAATAAGAGGGCCACACCCACACCAGACTTTGATTTCAGTGAGACAGTCATGGCTTCCCTCAAAGAATCTTGGGAAGTGTAGTTTGTGAAGGGTGCTGAGAGAAGACTCCTATTCCCCTGAGAGAATGGTTTAACAGTCAGTCACTCTGATTGAAGGTCTGTGAGAGGAACAGGGCGTCTCCTAGCAACTCTCAGCACCCTTCACTAACTACACTTCCCAGGATTCTTTGAGAGAAGCCATGATTGGCTTTGAGCCATGGCTTTGAGAGAAGCCATGATAAATTCTTTTGAATTGTTTTTAAAAGATGTGTTTTTAAATTTGTATATTTGTTTTTAATGTTTTTAGTTATTGTAAACCGCCCAGAGAGCTTCGGCTATGGGGTGGTATATAAATACACTAAATAAATAGATAAATAAATAATGATTGTCCAAAGTGTAATAGAGGCCTGGTGTGGATGTGGCCAGGGACAGCTTTGTTTTAAATTTGGGTGGGAGGTAGGGTTGCCAGGTTCAGGGCCTGAGACTGATCCTGTATCTTTAGGAGAAGAGAAAGTCAGCCAAGTGCCGGTGTTTCTATAGGAAATCATTTTCTTTTGCTTTTGTTTCTATGAATATGTGAAGTACAGCAACACTTTGCAAAATTTGTACTAAAAAAACTCCAAACATAATTGTGGAATAATGGCACTGACTTCTGCAAAATAGTCTCCAGTGGACCTCAGAAGTGTCTCAATTTGCACAAGATAAAACAGTGGGAGGTGAAATATATTCTAGCAAAATTCTAGGTGTGCTCTATGTTTTTAATTGATTGTGAACACCTTGCCTTAAATGAAGTGGTTTAAACATAGCAGGCTGAAAACATGCATCCTCTTTTTTCCAACAACTAGAGTCATTGCTAAAGTAGCAGCATATTGTAATCAGTCTGATTTTACATTAAACTGCAGTTTCGGGTCCAACTGTTAATGCACCCAAAATAGAAATAGACCATAACCTCCACCTTGAAACAAAAAAGGCTATCTTCACCATCATATGACACTGACCAATAAAAAGGCTTTGAAATTAATAAAAATAAATTTGACACAGATTTCTAAGATGAATAATGAGGGAAATAAAAGTTTCTAGTTTAGATTCTCTGTAGAAACATTAGTAACACAGGAAAGAAGCAAAGTAAGAACACCAACAAACATACAAAAATATAATTCTCCATCTTTGGAGATGGCAGGTGTTGCCACCACTCACCATACGCTCAGAGGCACATGTTACCAAATTCTTCCAAGCTACACAGCAAGTGGATTGGACTGTGAAAGACCAACCCAAATGGTGTTTGCATTTTGACAACTTTGTAGGGCAGTCCAATATCTCAGAGAGGAGGTCAGGTCTCCTGCTCCCCTGGTGCATTCACTATAGCTGCCCAATTTCCCTGCTTTTTAAAGTTTGGTAGAAATATCTGTGGGCTATAGGTACATTCTTAAAGCACAAGGTTTTTTGCCTATTAGTGAATATATATATATCCTGCAAGTGAAGCAGTAAATAGAAAACAATGAGTCATTTGCCTAGTCAATAAACTTTCATAGCCTTGCAGAAAAGGGAAGCAGTTTAACACCCTACCTGCTCACACACTTCTTCATGTCCTTGAATTTAATAAGGATGTATTTCTTAAGCTCATCAGTGTTCATTTCACATTCCTTACGGGCATAGCAATCTAGTGACAGTGAAAGAACCACCAAATCCCAACCCTTGCTGGTCTTGTAGAAGGTGTGTGCATCTGAAGTATGTACTTCCCTGCCCTGCTGTCCTGGGAATGTGTAAAGGAAATAGGAGCGCTTTGAATCCAGATTTGCCCCCAGAACTCCCCTCTTTTGCCCTGTCTGCAGTCAGCCGTCCTTTCCACAGCAGCTGGGAGAGAGTTTCCAAGGGCAGACTTTCCTCTGCCTATGGAGAGGGAGATTAGGAAAAACTATTGCCCTCTGGGACATATTAGGAGGATTTCACCTTTCTTCATTCATGTTCATCGATTACTCTCTTCTAACCTAATTTCCCTCACTTTTTTTCATAAAAAGAGAAAACAATTCTAGGTACAATTCTGCTTCTGTATGTAATGATTACATTCTGATTCTGTAGCAAAGTAAATCTTAATCCCTGTGTAAGCCAAAATGAAGTTTCCAATAATCTGTTTTCACTTTTCTGGAGCAAGATGAACATTCATGTCTCTGCCATGGTGCTCAAAATCCAGCCTGCCATATTAGATCTTCTTGAAAAAATAGAAATAGGGTGGAAGAGAGCCTTGTAACCTTCTGAAAAGCAGTTTGAAATACAAACTAATATGCTGTAATGAATAATGCAAAACAAAAGTTTTATGCTGTAATGACTGATTAAACAATGCTTTAATACTTTATGCACACAGTGTCTTATGTAACTGGCTATTTCATTGTAGTAAGTAAAATGATTTTTCTAACTCTACTTGGCACAAATGCCTTTCTATGTGTTAAAATGGCTGTTTGTATATTCAGCTATAAAGCACAAACAACTTGCTTTGATGGCTCATTACATTATCTTTGAAGTTTGTGTGTGTGTTGAAGTGAGTCATTAAAAGCTTCTCTTATTGGGAGCAAGCATGCATTCATTTTTTCTGTTGTGGGTGGGAAATCAGAATAATGTATATCTCACAAAAACAGGAGCAAGCTTGAGAAAATTATATCGACTGTTAGCAATTTTGGTTAAAGATTTTTTGTCCATAATCTGAATTATTACAACAATAATGCAAAAGTTGTTGTTAAAAATTGTTCTTAAAAGCTCATGCTGAAACGTTTGTCTTCCCCCCCACCCTTGAGTTCATCTTTACTCCAATACTGTGTGCTTTCATTACATGAAAATCTGTTTCCACAAATTATCTTTAATGATAGTAGTGCTTGCATGCTGTCCTTGCATTGACAGAGAGTGCATGTGCATGTGTATTAATGTAACAACGTGGGACTCTAACTGTAGCAGAGTAGGGGTGACAACGAACCCAAGGAACGTTAGATGGTAACAAAGGCTTAATTAAAAGCAACTTGAATTGTTTAAAAATGGATCTCTTAAAACAAATGTGGAGGATACATTGGACATATAAGTGGCATATGAAGTTGGAGCCATAAAACAAAACTTACACGTGGTCTGTATTTTCAGTGGGCAACTTTATTGAAACCAGTGTTGGCTCTGTAGACTGCTGTTGGTGCATTTTGGGACTGATATTCAGAAGTGGCGAAAGCGCGAAATGAGGTTTTTTGTGTTTTGCTCTCTTAAATTACATGATGCCAATGCTGCATCCACGATACCCTTGATCCAACAATGACTGCTTCATTCTTAGGTTGAGTGTTATGACTATGACAGTGATGGGTCGCATGATCTCATAGGGACCTTTCAGACCACACTATCAAAACTGAAGGAAGCATCACGACATTCACCAGTAAGTTCACATTTTTTTACACTCTCTCTTTCTCTTGGTTGAAATGATGCATTTGTTCAGGGCTGTATAGAACTTGAAGCCATGGAACTTGTGTAGTGTCAATGGAGAATAGCATGACCTATGAGCAGCTGGTTCAAATCTCCTTAGCCATGAACTCCCTGGTAGCTTTAGGCAAAGCCACTTTGTCTTCATTCTCAGCCCTCATCTGAAATGCAGAAAAATACTGGTCCTTCCTTATTTATTTCAGAATGTTTATACCCTACTGTTCCTCCAGATCAGAGCGCAACGTTCTGTATATAAGATACAGTACAAAATCATACAACCATTATAAAAACAGCAACATTAAGGCTCAACTCAAGTCAGCATCATCAGACCTTGTATCATCACAATACACAAGAAAGGTATAGGTCGCAGTCTTGGAAAAATGAGCCTCCATAGATAACCAGTACAATTTTGACATCTAACTGTGTACTTAAAATATGCCTTTGGATTGCTCTTTTAGTCAGTACAAGGGTGTTAAATTTCTAGATACTAAATGAAATGAAGTAATGCTTTCCAATGTGTATTATGAAGCTACATTCAGTCAAAGTAGAATTACCTTAAATTACCTTAAAATTACAGTGCCTTCACTGTGTTCTTTTTGGCATCTGCTTAAAACTTTTTTGTGTAGGCAAGCCTATCCAGAGGCATAAATGCTGATGTGTTCTATTTTTTTGCTATTGCTGTCTTTAATGTGTCTTATAATGTTTTAATTGCTTGTTTTAACTGTTTTATCTATCATTTTTATTTATTCTGCAAACCTCTTAGAGGTTTTTTACAATCAAACGACATATAAATTTTAATTTTAAAAAATCATCGATGTTCTGTGCTTATGGCTTTTTAATAGATTTAATCGAAAACAAGCAAAAGCTTCCAATCCTCCTCCTCATAGTTGTGTTGAAGGAGGAGAAAAGAAGGGGGCTTCATCAGTCCAAAACTTGCTGTAGCTCATTCCTATCCTGGTAAACCATGGTCTAGCATGATGATCCCACTCTTCCAGGATATGTGATGTTCTGTCAATATATTTCTTAGGAAACACTAGAAAAAGCTGAACTAATAGATTTCTCTAAGCTAACTTGCTTTGCTGATATATGGGCTAGGTTTGGCATTTAGCATTACTTGCATGATTCCCTTCCACTCTGCTCCAGCACAGCTACAGGGAAGATATCAAAAGCTTTGGTTTGTTTACAATTAACCACTGTCATTAATGTCTGAACCCAAACAAACTATGGATAATTTTTCAGTTTAGGGAAATAAGCCTGGATCAACTATGATATGAAGTAGGTTTGTTTTCTTAAACTGTAGCTAGATTCAGACATAACAGGAAATGGTGGCTAGTAGGTAACAGAAGCAAAAGCTTCTGATTATTTCCTTCCAGCTGTGCCGGAAGAAAAGAGAGAAGCTCACAAGCTCAGAGCTGGTTTTACATAACATTAAACCATAGTTTAGCATTGCATCCATTTCCTGCTGCAAGTAGACTAAAAATAGAAGTGGTAGAAAGTAAAATGCGAGAGGGCCCCAGACTACAAGTTAAGCAGACGTTGACCTAAATATGTTTAGGATTGCAATCTAAATAAGTACAATTGTTCCCTGCTGCTGTTTTTTTGTAGGCTGAATTCGAATGCATCAATGAGAAGAAGAGGCAAAAAAAGAAAAGCTACAAGAATTCAGGCGTTGTGAGCGTTAAACGCTGTGAGGTCAGCATCCTTGAATGCTTCCTTATTCACTTGTTCAGTTTACAGCAGTATTAATCACACTTGACCTTGTATCATTGCAATAGATAAGAAAGGTATAGGTTGCAGTCCTTGAAAAATGAGCATCCATAGATAACCACTGGGATTTAGACTTCTAACTGTGTACTTAAACTATGTCTTTGGATTGTTCCTTTAGTCAGTACAAGTGTGTTAAATTTCTAGGCACTAAATGAAATGAAGAAATGCTTTTTTATGAAGCTACATTCAGTCAATGCAGAATTACCTTCAATAGCGTTTAAATTATAGGCCATATATGATGCACTATAGTACAAATAATAGATTGCCTTATTTATCCTTAGACATTGTAGTTTTTTAGCAGAACATCTGCCTAACACTAATCTGAATTTCTTCACTGTACCTAGGCAAGTAATTCTGTTACATTCATTATGGTTACATTGTAAACTGCTTTGGTATAATCCAGCTGAAGAGCAGTGTAGAAATATTTTAAATAAAATAACTTCAGAAGAGAATGGAACAGCACGGATGGGGAGAGAGGTCTGGGCATTGTTCCTGTTGTGATTTGTTACAGGCTATGCATTTAACAGAAGAATGTGAGTGTTTTGATCCTCTCCACTGTGAGTACATCCCTACAGGGTGTAACAGCTGGTTCTTTGAATCCTGTGCACATGTGCATGCACGCACACCCTCACTTTGGTACATTAAGCACTAGGCCATTATAGGGCCTGTAATGTGTTTCATATCCCATCTAGTCCTTCCCTCTTCATTCAGTCAAGGAATACAAGCTCTGAGTGTACTTTGTGTACATTATCTCTGAATGCAGTGCTAAATCATGGTTTAGTGCTATGTGGACAAACCTTGATGTACCCAAGCAAGTGTTGGGCTTACACTCTCTGCTCTCAGGGGGAGGGCTTCTGCTGAATTTAGTTTTGCTTTTAAAGAATCTCTGCTTATTGTTGCATATGAGCCAGAAATCCTTGTTTAAAACAAAACATAAGAACATAAGAAGAGCCTGCTGGATCAGGCCAGTGGCCCATCTAGTCCAGCATCCTGTTCTCACAGTGGCCAACCAGGTGCCTGGGGAAAGCCCGCAAGCAGGACCCGAGTGCAAGAACACTCTCCCCTCCTGAGGCTTCCGGCAACTGGTTTTCAGAAGCATGCTGCCTCTGACTAGGGTGGCAGAGCACAGCCATCACGGCTAGTAGCCATTGATAGCCCTGTCCTCCATGAATTTGTCTAATCTTCTTTTAAAGCCATCCAAGCTGGTGGCCATTACTGCATCTTGTGGGAGCAAATTCCATAGTTTAACTATGCGCTGAGTAAAGAAGTACTTCCTTTTGTCTGTCCTGAATCTTCCAACCTTCAGCTTCTTTGAATGTCCACGAGTTCTAGTATTATGAGAGAGGGAGAAGAACTTTTCTCTATCCACTTTCTCAATGCCATGCATAATTTGATACACTTCATGTCTCCTCTGACCCGCCTTTTCTCTAAACTAAAAAGCCGCAAATGCTGCAACCTTTCCTCGTAAGGGAGTCGCTCCATCCCCTTGATCATTCTGCCCTCTTCTGAACCTTTTCCAACTCTATAATATCCTTTTTGAGATGAGGCGACCAGAACTGTACACAGTATTCCAAATGCGGCCGCACCATAGATTTATACAACGGCATTATGATATCGGCTGTTTTATTTTCAATACCTTTCCTAATTATCGCTAGCATGGAATTTGCCTTTTTCACAGCTGCCGCACACTGGGTCGACATTTTCATCGTGCTGTCCACTACAACCCCGAGGTCTCTCTCCTGGTCGGTCACCGCCAGTTCAGACCCCATGAGCGTATATGTGAAATTAAGATTTTTTGCTCCAATATGCATAATTTTACACTTGTTTATATTGAATTGCATTTGCCATTTTTCCGCCCATTCACTCAGTTTGGAGAGGTCTTTTTGGAGCTCTTCGCAATCCCTTTTTGTTTTAACAACCCTGAACAATTTAGTGTCGTCAGCAAACTTGGCCACTTCACTGCTCACTCCTAATTCTAGGTCATTAATGAACAAGTTGAAAAGTACAGGTCCCAATACCGATCCTTGAGGGACTCCACTTTCTACAGCCCTCCATTGGGAGAACTGTCCGTTTATTCCTACTCTCTGCTTTCTGCTTCTTAACCAATTCCTTATCCACAAGAGGACCTCTCCTCTTATTCCATGACTGCTAAGCTTCCTCAGAAGCCTTTGGTGAGGTACCTTGTCAAACGCTTTTTGAAAGTCTAAGTACACTATGTCCACTGGATCACCTCTATCTATATGCTTGTTGACACTCTCAAAGAATTCTAATAGGTTACTGAGACAGGACTTTCCCTTGCAGAAGCCATGCTGGCTCTGCTTCAGCAAGGCTTGTTCTTCTATGTGCTTAGTTAATCTAGCTTTAATAATACTTTCTACCAGTTTTCCAGGGACAGAAGTTAAGCTAACTGGCCTGTAATTTCCGGGATCCCCTCTTGATCCCTTTTTGAAGATTGGCGTTACATTTGCCACTTTCCAGTCCTCAGGCCCGGAGGAGAAGGGACAAGTTACATATTTTAGTTAGCAGATCAGCAATTTCACATTTGAGTTCTTTGAGAACTCTCGGGTGGATGCCATCCGGGCCCGGTGATTTGTCAGTTTTTATATTGTCCATTAAGCTTAGAACTTCCTCTTTCATTACCACTATTTGTCTCAGTTCCTCAGAATCCCTTGCTGCAAATGTTAGTTCAGGTTCAGGGATCTGCCCTATATCTTCCACTGTGAAGACAGATGCAAAGAATTCATTTAGCTTCTCTGCAATCTCCTTATCGTTCTTTAGTACACCTTTGACTCCCTTATCATCCAAGGGTCCAATTGTCTCCCTAGATGGTCTCCTGCTTTGAATGTATTTATAGAATTTTTTGTTGTTGGTTTTTATGTTCTTAGCAATGTGCTCCTCAAATTCTTTTTTAGCATCCCTTATTGTCTTCTTGCATTTCTTTTGCCAGAGTTTATGTTCTTTTTTATTTTCTTCATTCGGACAAGATTTCCATTTTCTGAAGGAAGACTTTTTGCCTCTAAGAGCTTCCTTGACTTTGCTCGTTAACCATGCTGTCATCTTCTTGGCCCTGGCGGTACCTTTTCTGATCTGCGGTGTGCACTCCAGTTGAGCTTCTAATATAGTGTTTTTAAACAACTTCCAAGCATTTTCGAGTGATGTGACCCTCTGGAGTTTGTTTTTCAGCTTTCTTTTTACCAATCCCCTCATTTTTGTGAAGTTTCCTCTTTTGAAGTCAAATGTGACCGTGTTGGATTTTCTTGGCAATTGGCCAGTTACATGTATGTTTAATTTAATAGCACTGTGGTCACTGCTCCCAATCGGTTCAACAACACTTACATCTCGCACCAGGTCCCGGTCCCCACTGAGGATTAAGTCCAGGGTTGCCGTCCCTCTGGTCGGTTCCATGACCAACTGATCTAGGGAATAGTCATTTAGAATATCTAGAAACTTTGCTTCTTTGTCATGACTGGAACACATATGCGGCCAGTCTATGTCCAGGTAGTTGAAGTCACCCATTACTACCACATTTCCTAGTTTGGATGCTTCCTCAATTTCATATCTCATCTCAAGGTCTCCCTGAGCATTTTGATCAGGGGGACAATAGATCGTTCCCAGTATTAAGTCCCTCCTGGGGCACGGTATCACCACCCACAACGATTCTGTGGAGGAGTCTGCCTCTTTTGGGGTTTCGAGCTTGCTGGATTCAATGCCTTCTTTCACGTATAGAGCGACTCCGCCACCAATACGTCCTTCCCTGTCCTTCCGATATAGTTTATATCCAGGGATAGCCGTATCCCACTGGTTTTCTCCATTCCACCAGGTCTCCGTTATGCTCACTATATCAATGCTCTTTTCTAAGACCAAGCACTCCAGTTCTCCCATCTTGGTTCGGAGGCTCCTAGCATTAGCATACAGGCACTTGTAAGCAGTGTCTCTCTTCAAGTGTCTTTGGCACTTGTGGTTAGGCCTGTGGTAATTTTGCTCTTCTGAATTTATATGCTGTGACCCTGCTCTCACAATGCCTACTTCTAGGCCTATCCCTTTTAAAATTTCATCATTTCTTTGGTCTTTATACCAGGGGGGAGGTTTATTCTGAACCGGACCTTTCTCAGCTCCTGTCGGGTTTCCTCCCTCAGTCAGTTTAAAAGCTGCTCTGCCACCTTTTTAATTTTAAGTGCCAGCAGTCTGGTTCCATTCTGGTTCAAGTGGAGCGCGTCCCTTTTGTACAGGCCCGGCTTGTCCCAAAATGTTCCCCAGTGCCTAACAAATCCGAACCCTTCCACCCAACACCATCATCTCATCCACGCATTGAGACTGCGAAGCTGGGCCTGTCTGGCTGGTCCTGCGCGTGGAACTGGTAGCATTTCAGAGAAAGCCTTATTGAACTAGAATTTATTTTAAACATGGATCCCATGTTTATCTGTCACTCTAAACCAAGATTCTTTAAAAGCAAAACTAAGCTGTGTAGAAGTCATCCTAGCCGTGCAGTAGGAGAAGATGAGAGGGAGGAGCATGTGTGCCCAATGCTTCGCTTGGACTGATTGAAGCTCATCTGCATAGCGCTAAACCATGGTTTAGCATTGCTTGCAAATGCAGTTGGAGTGTGTGGAGAGGGAGGCAGGACTATCTTATGCCCTGTGTTGTGAAAAGTTTTCCATGCATGGATCTTGCACCTGCAGGGGTTGTACTAAGTCCTGATGGTTTATATCAAACAAGCATTTTGCTTGTGTATTAACTCCATATGCTAACTTTTAAAAGTCTGCAATGGACAGCAGAGATGACAGTGGGTTCTGAGCAAAACCTGATCAATTGACTTACGATCCTCATTGGCTTATGATCCTGAGTGTATCACTGAGCACTTGGTGGCTTTTCTGCAGGTTATCATGGAATGTACTTTCCTGGACTACATCATGGGAGGGTGCCAGCTGAATTTCACTGTAAGTAAGCTATAGCTTAGCTATTGTAAGTGAAGAAAAGGGGCCCCAGTCCACTTGAGAATCATAGTGTGGGGGTTATCACACTAGAGCTAAGGACCGAACTATAGATATTGGACTATAGCAAAGATTCTGGTCAGAAATAGCTGTGACTTGAACCACTGGCCTGGAAGCTACTTCAGCAGTGTAGATAGAGAAGAATATAGAGCATGCATGGTGTGGATGTTGGTTCTTATTTCCTAGTGTGGCAGAAAAGTTGGGGGACAAGAGACTTGCAGTCAAGGAGGATCTGTACTTTTTCTAAAAAAAACTAAACCTGATTTGTGCAACAAATGCTGTTCAGGACAAATGTTGCTGCAAATCCCCATAGAAGCAGTAGCTAGGATAGAAGTGGGCAAACCTAGATCTTTGTTTGGCATGGTTTTCTAATCTCACCTGTCCTTCGAAGAACTCAGGATGCAGCTTAACAACCCTGTGAGGGTAGGGTAGCCTGAGATCTTCTAGGAAGCTGTTCCTAATACAGGTTCAGAAGAGCGGCCTGAGGGAAAACTTTTTAACAGTCAAATGTAATTGAGATATGTGCCCCAATCAGTAGACTTCACCCATCTTAGTGTTCTGAGCATGTTTTGTTTCTTTAAACAGTAATACTAACGCTAGGTAAACGGCATAGTTCTCAAGGCTTGACTCCATTTAGGTTCTTCCCTCCAAGTGTGAGGGGCAAAGTAATCTTCACACCAGTGATGTATGTACCTTTTAACAGGTTGGCATTGACTTTACTGGCTCCAATGGAGATCCTCGCTCTCCAGACTCCCTACATTATATCAGCCCTAATGGAGTGAATGAATACCTGACTGCCATTTGGTCTGTTGGGATGGTCATTCAGGACTATGACACGTATGTTTCTTTACTAGTCTTGTTCTCAAACTGCTTTTGTAGATTAAAATGAAACCACACATTCAGAATTATGACACAACTCAACACATGGAAATTTCAATTTTAAAAAACATTTTTCCATCTTTGCCATCTTTGCCCATTCCTCAATTTATTTAGGCCGGAAAGGTGGAGTTCTGGCTTATGTCTGTCTTAGCTTCGTTAAGTGGTATGATTGTGTTAGAACAAAATATGTCTCATGGTGAAGGGAGTGTAAATCTAGCCTAGCAGTTCATTTCTAATGAATGAATATGACACTGGAGTAATTACTGAAAATACATGCAGATTGTACTACAGATCCTGCTCTGAATGCATTGTGTTGTGGGTTTTTTGCAGATTAGGCCTGACAATTGTTTTCCCCCTCAGCTAGTTGATGGCACTGTTTTATCAGGGCTCATAAATCATCAGTGTAGCTGGCTGTTTTGATTGATTTCATCTTGCAGTTGACATCAAAAGCCTTTCCACAGGGTTGGGGTCTCTCCTGGAAAATGGGGGCTGCTGAAGAGAGGATGGGATGGGAAATTTCCCTGTGAACTTCCTTGAGTTAATTTACCGTAGGTTCTGAGTGATTATATGGACATTCTTGCTAAGAAAGGGAAAATTTTAAAGTGTTTCTCACAAAAATAGCTTTAGTATTTAATAGCAGTGCTAGCAATGGATTTACACCTTTGGTTTGTGAAAGAGTGTGGAGCAGTGACTTGTTTATTTGGTTTTTCTAAATTGCTTTTATAGAGATAAGCTGTTCCCAGCTTTTGGATTTGGTGCTCAGATTCCTCCTTCATGGCAGGTAAGTTATATGTAGTGACATCATTTGGGGTTTAAAAAGAAACAAAGTAAGCTGCTTGATTAGAGATGAACCTACTAAAAACATCTGAACATCTTCCATGTGTTCACAGGTATCACATGAATTTCCATTAAACTTTAACCCATCAAACCCATTTTGCAATGGTAAGTTTTGAAGTTTTAGGATATGAATAATAAATAATATCCTGACATTTCTAGGTTTATCATAGCTAATAGCAAGGTGACACTTAATAGCTCACTTGGAAGTTTTTGAACTAGCACTGTTATTTATTTATTTACAATATTTATATAAGTCTATGCAATAACACTGTTCTATGGGTGGTTCACAAACATAAATTGATAAAATACAATGTCATAAAATAATATAAAGTAACTTGCAATCTTAAAATTTCCAGCAGAGAGAGTAAAACCAGGTAACTTAGAAATCACACATAATTTTAGCATATAGACAGTGGTTCATTAACATTGCATAGTTCAAAGAAATGCTAGTTGATGTCATCTGGAAGAAATGAGTATTTCTTATCAAAGCTTCCTGGTCATTTACCAAAAATGTGAAGATATGGGAATACATTATTTGTAAAAAGCCTCGTAAGTACCATAAATGAAAGAGTTGTAGGGTACTTGGGTAGGTTATGATTTCTTCCAAAGATTTATTTTGTCAGGGCAGCACTCGTGGCTACTTTAAAATTTCATAGTAGAAGATGTATTTGAAATGAGAGCTCATTACTACTCATTGCAAGAACTTTATGTCAGTAGTAATGCCATTCTTTGTCCCTCGCTTTCTCTCTCTGCTCCCATGTTTAAGGGCATACTTGCTAACCTGGAAGGACCCTCCTCTAAGGAAGATACTGACAGTTTGGTCTTAAAGACCACCATCTTAATTACTGTCTTGTAGAGCTCAGCAACAAGTCCTTATTTTCTCACACTATTGGAGACCTCTACTTTTATCTGTTCTTCTGCTTGCTGGGCCAGTTACCCATACACTAAGATAGCAACAATGTGGGGCTGTGGGTTTGACAAATCTTCCATAACGACAATACATTTTAAATATGAATGCTTATTGAAGCTTCCCTACATGAAAGCATTATTAAAGCTGTGGAAAAGAAGCTAATATTAAAATGTAGTGAAGAATGTCTGCATATTTTCCCAGGAATCCAAGGTATAGTGGATGCATACCGGGCCTGCCTACCTCAAGTAAAATTGTATGGGCCCACCAACTTTTCTCCGATAATAAATCATGTGGCTAGATTTGCTGCAGCAGCCACACAGCAAAAAACAGCTTCAGTAAGTATTTCATAATTTCTAAATGGATATGTTCTTACTCATCAGTTCTTGGAGTGCAATCCAAACCCTCTGATGTCGATGGTAGTGGGGTAAAATAGCATGTGTGTGCCTCTCTTCTGGCAGAGAGGATCACCACTAATGCGGGGTTGGTGGGTTGGGAGTAAGCTCTGAAAAGGAGTGTTGTGGGCATGAGGCACCAGCAGCTTTGGATCCACTGGGTCCAAACCCTGCAGATTTCCTGAGTGGCCTGACCCCAGGCTAGTCAGCTCTCAGCTGACTAGCCTGGAGCTGGCATCGCAGAATAAAAGGAAGAACTGCTCCCCTGTCCACTCTGGTCAGCATGAGCTGGCAGGGTTTTGGTGCAGTGGTGGATATACTGCTTCACTCCTCTCCTTGCTCCAAGTTAGCATAGCTCTGGCTGTCTCTGTAAATAGGAGCTGGAAAGCACAACAGAATTGCCAACGTTACCAGCAGCATTTGGTGCCACTAAACTGAATCAAGGACAGCTTCCTCCCTTGGAATCTATGTAACAAAAATTTTGTTCTCCATGAATCTTCCAATTCTCCTCCTTGCCTCTTCTCCTTTTTGTTTAAGACATCTTACACAACTTCTCTGTATGCTGTACATTGGGAGGTCAAACTGTCAGACAGACCTCTGGGATTTGGGTCTAGATGGATCTATTCTGGGGGTATTTGCTTATTGGTTTCCCCACACTGGTCAGGAAATGTTGGAGAGAGGAAGGCAAGCAGAGACCACCTCTCCCCAACACAGGACCATTCTACTGCCAAGTGCCCTGTGGGAAACTATCTTGATGGTTATTTCTATATTGATACTTACATTGGTTTTTTTAAAAATATAGTTTAGTTTTTTTGTAAGCCAACTTGGATGGATTAATATTCTGAAAGGCAGGATATTAATAACTATTTTCCCCAGGTTTTCATGTTACATGTGAAAAACAGTATATTGCGGTGCCTTTTTTAAAAGCTTAACAAATGTATTATGGCAAGCTTTCACCTGATTTTTCAGGGCTTTCCCCCTCTGCCATGCCAGAGTCCATCCCATATAGCAGGTTTCCCCAACTGTCCAGTGGAGCTTTTCTGTATTGTCAGGAGTCTGTTGACATCAACTCCAGGAAATGGAGTTTTAGACCCTTCGGAGGCCCACTGTGAATTGTTTGCAAAGCACTGAGGGTAAAGTTGCTTGCCTCCGTAGCAGTCTTGATGCCCTCTCCACATCTACTGTAGTCCCCAATGAGGTGTCCAGTGCAACGTCTGCTGCAACTTCTTGGGAGTGGTTTCAGTTGATGCGGCCTGATGACATAGACAAGGTGCTTGCGATGATGCAGCCAACATGTCCTCTCGACCCTTGCCCTTCTTGGCTTATTAAAGCTTGCTGAGGGGGTTTAACCGAGTGGATCCAGAGTGTGGTCAACGCATCATTGTGGGAGGGAGTGGTTCCAGCTGCCATGAAAGAGGCGGTGATCCGACCATTCCTGAAAAAGCCCACCCTGGCCCCATTGCTTTGTGACAACTACCGACCGGTTACAAATACCCCCTTTTTAGGGAAGGTGGTTGAGAGGGTTGTGGCGCAGCAATTACAAGTACTCTTGGATGAAACAGATTATCTTGACTCATCCCAGTCTGGGTTCAGGCCTGGTTATAGGACTGAATCAGCCTTGGTTGTCCTGATGGATGACCTTCATCGGTAGAAGGACAAGGGGAGTGCAACCCTGTTATTCTTACTTGATCTCTCAGCGGCTTTTGATACCATTGACCATGGTATCCTTCTGGGCCAACTTGATGAGCTGGGTATCAGAGGCACTGTTTTACAGTGGTTCCGATCCTATCTCTAAGGTCATTCTCAGAGAATAGCATTGGGTGACTGTCTTTTGGCCCCCTGGCAGTTGTGCTGTGGAGTGCCTCAGGGTATCATCTTGTCCCCCATGCTGTTTAACATGTATATGAAGCCCTTGGGAGTGGTCATCAGGAGATTTTGGGCAAGGTGTCAGCAGTATGCTCTATATCTCTGTAACATCTGACTTGGGAGAGGCCGTGCAAGCCCTAGATCGGTGCCTGGACTTGGTGGTGGGCTGGATGAGGGCCAATAAACTGAGTCTGAATCCTAGCAAGATGGAGGCACTGTGGGTTGATGGTTCCCAACTTCGGATGATTGGTCAGTTGCCTGCTTTGGATGGGGTCGTACTCCCTCTGAAAGAGCAGGTTCATAGTCTGGGAGTGCTCCTGGATCCATCTTTGTCGCTATAGGCCCAGGTGACTTCAGTGGCTAGGAGTGCCTTTTATCAGCTTCGGCTGATAAGACAGCTGTGGCTGTTTCTGGACTGGGATAGCCTGACCACTGTTGTCCACGTGCTGGTAACCTCCAGGCTGGGTTACTGTAATGCACTTTATGTGGGGCTGCCCTTGAGGTTGATCTGGAAGCTGCAGCTGGTGCAAAATGCAGCTGCAAGACTGCTCACTGGGGCAGGGTATCACCAACATGTCAGCCCGCTGCTGAAAGAATTGCACTGGCTGCCCATTTGCTACCAGGCCAAGTTCAAGGTTCCAGTTTTGGTGTACAAAGCCATATACAGCTTGGAACCAGGATACCTGAAAGACCTTCTTATCCCTTATATACCCAGTCAATCACTGCTCTCTGCAGGTGAGGGCCTCCTGCAGATATCATCTTATCAGGAGGTCCGTTCTGCAAAACATAGGAAACGGACCTTCAGTGTGGTGGCACCTACCCTGTGGAATTTCCTCCCCTTAAATATTAGGCAGGCGCCATCTCTGTTATCTTTTCGGCGCCTATTGAAGACCTTCCTCTTTCAACAAGCCTTTTAAGTTAAGACCTATCCCAGTCTGCATCTGTGTTGGAATTGCTTTTAATGTATTTGTTTAAAACCTTTTTTCCTAAACAATACATTTTTAACCCTTTTAATTTAAGATGTTTTTAAAGCTTTTTTAAAGAACGTTTTTAAAGTTGTTTTGTTTTAATGTATTTTAAAGTCTGTTTTTATTATGTTTTAAAGTGTTTTTACTGCTTTTGTTTGCCGCCCTGGGCTCCTGCTGGGAGGAAGGGTGGGATATAAATTAAATAAATAAACAAACTGGGGTTTGGGGGAAAAGAGGTGATGGGCAATTGGCTTCCACCAGTGCAATTAGACACATTGAACTATGGACCCAACTCTCTGTCCTTTTGGTAGATTACACATTGGAGGGACTTTTTAAAAAAATGAGGGATTGGATATTTCATCTAAATAAATTAATTCAGAAATATAAAATCAACTTTAATGTAGAAGAACTTTCCCACAATATTAATCTGCAAAGTTTAAATAAACATGCTAAAGCTTCCTGTGAAGTAATAGGTGTGTATATTTGTCTGTGTGTGCATGCACACATGAAGCTTTTTAAAATACATGTAAACATCTGTTAGCCTGAGTGGAGGAGCAAGTACTCACAAATTCACAGCTCTGGAGCTGCAAAGAAGGCAGGATGTTGATCCTTTTAGCTGTGCTGGGCTTTGGAGGCAAGCTGAAAGTGAAGGGATGAGCCCCTGTCGCCCTCACAAGTTCAAAGACGGGAGGAGTATAAGGGCTTGTCCCTATAGTTGTCCTGGAAGCTCCTCTGAAGCCCAGCACACCTGCCCTCCTTCTAAGCCCTAAGCTGGGTGTTTGTGGACCTTTGCTGCTTTGCTTGGGCTAAAGAGTTCAAAGGCCTCAAAAGCCCAGTTTGATGTCAGCAGCAAGACTCTACTCCTGTACTCCAGAGTGAGAAGGAGGGTTGGTGGCAAGCACAAATCTTGGTTGGTACCAAGGCAATTCAACATTTGGGGAATTGTGTGGAGGAAACCTAAAGAAATATTTCATTATGGAGCAAAAGCTTCAGTTCTCTGGGAGATTCAGTTCTAGGCACTGGTGGGGGTAAAGAATTATCTTCTGAAAGTTGATACATCCAGAGAGGAGTTCTGGTTTTGTGTAAGGTTCATTCCCTTGCTGAAGACTTTGAGACTTGAATGCACCACGTTTTGTACCATTTTAGACCTTTACTTTTTGAAAAGGGTGTTATAGGTGTCATGTCCTAATGTGTTCCAGGAATATAGTTCTCTTCTCAGTCTTAACAAGGCGTGTGTTTGTTCAACAGCAATATTTTGTGCTCCTGATCATCACTGATGGCGTGATAACAGACCTTGATGAGACCAGATCTGCCATTGTTAATGCAGCCAAGCTTCCCATGTCTATTATCATCATTGGTGTTGGAGGAGCTGATTTCAGTGCTATGGAGTTCCTTGACAGTGACAGTGGAGCTCTAAGGTCTCTTTCAGGAGAGGCTGCTATTAGAGACATTGTCCAATTTGTGCCATTTAGACAATTCCAGAATGTAAGTACTGTTTCTAATGACACCCTGAGTGCAGGTCAGAGTATAACAGAGTGATTCAGCCAAAATCTGGGCTAATCAAAAGAACAGCTCTGATGTGAGTCCCAAGAGCTTTGGCATTCTTGCCATCCAACGATATACAAATCTAACAACAGGCCTGTGTGACTGCAGTTCAAGAAGATCTGGAAGTCTCCCAGAAAACCAATTGCTGCAGGTCTAAATGTACATGCACTATCTTAGACACACACACAGAATGTAGAGGATGAAGCTGTCTGCATTGTGGGTCATAATAAGCAATGGGAAATGAGGGTTTTTTAAAATGACAATGCTCTGGTAAAAAAAATGTACCACTTATGAACCTGTACAATGAGTGCTATGCTTGAGCATCTTGGACAGTGTTAGTCGGTTGAAAGGAGGGAGGAGCAGCTTGATGGACCAGTGCAATGGCAGCTTCCTGTGTTCCTTCCTAGGTGGGAGTGTGTTAAGGAATTTATAACTGACAGGTTCTGACAGTGTCTCATGAAAGTGGAGGCTGGAGGGCCTTCTGAGATGCCCTGTCACTATCAGGTGATGGTCACATTCAGATGCTCAGGAGAGACCTGAGTGCTGTTGCCTGCATAGGTACTAGAATATTGTAGGGCTGACTGGCAGTTCAGCCGAGCAGTCTTTACAGAAAGCATCTTGAGCATTTATGTAAATGTATTTGTTGTCCCTCCTGTGAGCATGAGATGTTTAAAAACAAAAATAGGAGCCTGTGATTCTGGTCTTGGTGAAGAATTGTTTGGTCGAAACATAATAGTATTAATAACAGTATCCATAAGTATAGAAAGGCATTTACTCTAGCAAGATATAATGTACTCCCCTCAGCCTTATTGGAAGGGCGGTACAAGAGAGTGCCTTATTCAGAACGATTTTGTATTTGTAATTCTGGTGCAGTGGAAACGGTTGAACATGTATTATTACACTGTGCCCTTTACTCTGATTTACGTAATTTGTTCATTGCCCCGTTTCTTCTTAAAAGAGCTAGAATATTAGAAGAAAATTCCTTCCACGCTCTACTTGAGGATTGTGACCCATTCATTACTGATATGGTATCTAGATTCTGTGTTGCGGCCATGGCCCGCAGAAAGAGCTTGGTCTAATCATTTTAATCCCTGTTCTTACCATTTTAATATGTATTTTATGGATTTGGAAACGTGTGTTTTATGTTTTTTTGTATGTATTTATTTTGCTTGCTGGTCATGGACCAAAATAAACATTCAGAATTCAATAACAGTGGTTGTAAATCTGCCCTATTATATAAGAATAGAGTCATTTATGGATGAAAATAATATTGTTTCCTGGAAGAGTATTTTCCTTTTTTTAAAAAAATCTAACAATAGTCTCCTATTACAGTGAAATCATATGGAAGGAAAAACTTATCAATCACCTCAGAGTGAAATAACAAGCATATACTTCCTCTTCCTATTCACTCATACAGTCTATTGTGTAAATATCATCTCACTTATAGCAATTTTATTTGTAGAAGGAAATTGGAAAGCAAAAATATCTTTGCTTTCCAGAGAGCCCTTTTCTTGAGGCTTGTTTATGTGTGAAATTTCATAATAGGTTTCTGCTCATTTTATGCTCCATTTCCACTCCCTGCTGAAAAGCTGAAATTAGGGCATTAGTGTTCCTTACTTTTCATTATTTGCTTAGGCAAACTGCTACAGGACAAGGAAAAGGGGGGGAATGTCCCTTATTTCCTAATGCCTTGTCACTGTGGGTTGTACTTTAACTTGGTAGTTAATAGTTTGCCTTTATCACTCTGTATATAACTGGATTCGCTTACTATAAATGGGTTTCATTTTTCCTAGTATCTCATACTTGCATCTTGAAATGTAAGCATTGTCCTTGGAGGAGTTAAGGTTAAGTAATGCTTCAGGGTCGGGGCTATATAGGCTGAAATAAATTACAGTAATTAACCAACCTCAATGGCTTAATTTTTATGTCATGTTAACCATACTGGCTAGTAGCAATTTTTTCATGGGCATTACATAAAGGTTATTTCTCTCTGGTAGTCTTATCTGATATGATCTGTTGGCCACCTTGTGAACTACTAAACTACATAAAGTCAGGGACCTTTTAAGTAGGTGGGTAAGAGCCAGCCAAACCGCTTGAGGATTTCATATGAAGTGGTATATAAATATTAATAAAATAATAAAATCTACAGTATGCTGCCTCATACAAGTAATGGTGAGACCAAATGGGCAAGTAAACGTTCAGCTGACACTGCCAGCTGAAATTCAGATACTCGGGAGAGATCCGAGTGCTGTAGCCTGTATAGGAACTTGAATAGTGCAGGGCTGGCTGGCTCAAGGAAATGGCTTTTGAGATCTTCCCAAATGAGCAGGAATTTGATTGTACGCTTTCTATGTTTGACTTCTGGTTCTTTTTCTCTCTCCTTTAAATAAGGCTCCCAAAGAAGCTCTTGCTCAGAGTGTCCTGGCAGAAGTGCCTCAGCAAGTGGTGAACTACTTCAGCACATTCAAGCTCCAGCCTCCAAACAACCCTGCAGCAAAGCAAGGTGGCAGCTGAGCAGGTGACCCTAAGAATCCAGTCCGCTCGGTGGGGAATGCCTGCACCACCTGCCTCTCTAGCCTCAGCAGGCCATGGTGGATGACAGGGCCTTTGGCTACATTGTGTAAAATGTATAAACTGTTTTTAAGGTAGTTTTGTTTGTTTTTGTCCTGCATTGCCAAAGATGCCATTTTGCTTTAACAATCCATTACAAGCAAGATTGAAAAATTTGTTTCAGTTTACAAAAGTTACAAACCATGTACATCTCCAGAAAGGACAGACTAGTTCCTTTTTTTGTCATGCCATCAGCTCTTGGGCTCTTTCATTCTAGTGCACAGGACAAAGCACAGTGTCTTTCCATTTAGGATTATTCAGCACAGCTCAGGGTTTTGGTGTGCCTGAAACTAGTATGTTTCACCCACCTTGACTACTTCCTTTAAGAGAGCGTTGGCTGCTCAAAGGCTCCATAAGCTTAGTATAAAATGTTGAACCATTAATACAGAGATATCATGACCAGAACAGAGAAGGTAAAGGTCAGTCTTGCATTTTGCTCCAGTTACTTGTTTTTCTGGGCCACTTCTGAACATTTGCAGTTTAATGATACGGTAAAAAAAAAAGAGCATAGATTGGAGCCTTGAAATGAATTGTGTTGAGACTTACAGATGTAAATCATGTTGGTTGTTTTTAAAACCAAGTCAAGCATCTTATGTTTATGCATTGTTGTCAACAGTTGGTATCTCTCAACTCAGCATAGAGGATAAAAATTTAATAAGGATTTTGACTATATCATATTACAAAACTAGTTGACTTTTGGAGAATCAAATTATAAAGTAATAGCATGTGACTTGTTATGGACTAGGAACCCCAATATGTGCCAGTGAGGAAGAACTCTTCCTTGATAGAGTATTTTTATCTGTTTTATAGCTGTCTAGAAAGAGAGGTCTATATGCTACTGAATCTGTACACTCTTACACTTTAAATCTTTATATTGCCTTGGTTTCGCTAATTATGGGGCACCTCTCATTTTTGTTCAGTAGTGCTAGGTTGCAGCTGGCCCACAGTGGCTGGAGTTGCTCTTTTTCCCTTTTTGCACAAGAACTTAATTAGATTGTTTTGTTCTTCAGGGTCCACTATGCCTTTTGGGCAAGCACTACTTCTTTGTCTCCCATTTCTTTACTAGCTGCTAGGGAATTAGTGCTCGACTTCCCATATGCCCTCAGTAGTTCTTTGTCCCATATGCCCATTGATCAGTACCTGAGAAGATGATATCAAGAACATTTTCTTGTATTTTGTTTGTTAAAGGCCTGGTCATTAAACCAGATGTGTACATGGTATTTCTGTCTTTGTGTATGCCATAAGTGAAATGGATTGGTCTGAGTTGTCTGAAAATTATTGTGAATTGTGTAGTATGAGAAATCATGTAGATCACATCCAAATAGCATAAATCAGTGTTCAAAGTCTAGAACCTTACAAGTGTACTCTTTCCTTTGAGACTGGAACAGTCTGCCTCCAGTCTCCCTGCTTTGCCTCGTGATCATGCTAAAACTCAAAGGTGTCAAGTTAGGTTGATTTTTATTATGTTCAACAAATCTACTTTGTGGATAACCAAAGTCAGTGGTGTATTTAGAATTATCTGCTGCTCCTCTGATTGAATATGTTATTCCCATAGTAGATATTTTACATTGAAATGTTTCTTCAGTAGGATTCTTGTTCTCATGTAACTGAGACCTTCTGCAAGGTTTTTTGACTATTTTTATCTACTTAACAGATAGCAAAGCAAACCTGAGTTTCTGGAATGTAGAAATGTGTTATGAAGTCAGGGTATGGGTTTTTTTTGTAATTATTATTTACTAGACTATGGCCAGGCTTACATTTGCCATGTTTGGAGTCCAGATGTTTTGAGGATCACAGAATTGAAATAAGCTATTATTCATTCTCTGTGTGAATCAAGTTACACTCATGCAAATGACCCTATATCTGCAGTGAGATTCTGCAGCAAAGTCTGAAAAACCCTCCATCTCTCGTTTAGGTAAGACATTATACATCTCCTTTTGAACTTGTAGCAAGAGAGAGTAAACACAGCTTCTTATATGGGTGCCATTTCCCATATGCGTTCTGTTCTGTTCTGTGCTGTGCCTTTCTAAACTCAAACAGGGCCATTCTAAAGCTGTAGTGTGGCTTGAATCGTGCAGAGCTTATAATGGACTCTTGAACTTACTGCAGTGTTCATCTTTTGAACAATAAATAGGTGTAATCCAGAACTCGGTAACAGAATAATTTTCCAAAGCAACCCCCGTGAAATAGTAACAATATTTACTTAAATAATGGCAAAGCTTATTTTCCCCCTTCTCCATTTGTCTCTTCAGCGTGAGCAAAAATAATGTATTGGCACCACCTTGTGGCAGAAGTTGATTGTTAGCTTTTTTATATAACAAAAGGAATCTGATTTTCCCTGTTTATTTTCAAAGCAAAATAGAACTTTTTGGTATCTAAGGGTATATGGTTTTGTATGCACAGTACTATTCCTTGTGTAATGCAGTTTCTTGTATTTGAAGTTAATTTCAGACAACATTATCTTGGTGCCATATAACAGGATATTAAACTCTGCTTAAGTCTCAACAGTTCTGATGTCTGTGTTGTCATATTTTTCAGTTCTGAATGCATATTTGCTGATTGATGTGGCTTTTGTAGCAAATAGAAGTAATGCTCCTGCTGTGTGCTGTTTTAAAAGAAATTAGCTTGTATCTCAACTTTCCTTTTGAAACTGAACAAGAGTTTGTCCACAGAGTGGGGCCTTCCCTCTGCAGCCTTCTGTCACCCCTTCAAAATCTGACCCTTGTAATGGTGTGAAATATGGTGCAAGAGGCTGCTGTTGTAGGAGGGAGTTGATCAAAATCTACCGCCATTCTTAAACTGAAAGGAGCAGCAGTGTGGGCCAGGGTTTGGTCTGAAGGCACCTGAGGCTGAAACTGAGCGCGTCTGGTCAGTGCCTGAATGAAAGACTGCCTTGGGACCACATGTGTGCTGCCTTGGGATCTAGGATGAAAGAAAGGTGGGATATAAATAAATTAATGAATACAAGCCACTGAGTTTTTGTAAGCTTTTTGTCTGTGTATGATACAAAGCAAAAATTGGTGGCGGTACAACTGGAAGGAAGGGAGAGAAACAAGTAGATAACTGTGATGACAATAGCATTTCGCACTTAACAGTCCTGTGTACTTACAAGTGAGTGATTCTTAGACATTGCCCTGAACTTCAGACTTGGAGATTATCTGCCCTTTTTGAAGACTTT